>NW_020799095.1:72311899-72345515 GCF_003259725.1 Athene cunicularia
GGGGGGGGGGGGGGGGGGGGGGGGGGGGGGGGGGGGGGGGGGGGGGGGGGGGGGGGGGGGGGGGGGGGGGGGGGGGGGGGGGCACTTTCTCCCTTATTTGAGCCTGATTTCTTCAGTCTCATGGAAAGTTAACTGCACTTTGTTTTTTCATAGCATTAGTAGAATAGCTACTGGACTCTTCTCTAACCCTTTTCAATAAATTGCATTTCTGAAAACAGCTCAAATACAAAAATATTTTGCATCAATGTTTAGTTCCACTGTTTAGTTGTGCCCGTAGAAACGGAAATTAAAATCTCAGTCATTGAAATACCTTTCTCATAAGTAGATAAAGGTATTCTTAAAAGTATTTTTTGCAACCAGTATTTCAGGAGTTGGACATAGCAACTCTGAGGAAAAAAAAGAGATTCCCCATAGGAAACACACAAAAAAAAGACAAGGATTAAGAAGATATTCGTATAGCTAACTTTGTTTTTCTTAACAGGCACCTCCATTAATGTTAAGACTGGGGATAATATTTGTCAGGAGTAAGTGAGTCACAAGTAAACTTTTACTCCAGCACTGTAGCTCTAGGGCTAGGCTTTCTCAGAATACTAACAATGAGAAATACAGACAGCCTTAAACTCACCAAACATCACAGTCAATACGGATGGGTGGAAAGGGGAAAATGGATATACACATTGGGCTGAATACTGTGACTATCAATCATTTCAACAGATAACAGACAGAAAGTCTTCAAAAGTGATGTACTTTAGTGGCACTTAATCCACTAACTCAACATTACACATACAGCTTTCTGGTGACAGCTGCTGCTTAGCAACAACCTTCCTACCTCGCCTGCTCCCAAAAGAAAGGCAGAGGCATGATAGGAATACAACCCAGAAAGAAAGACTTATTGTAGCTAGAGAAGAAGTGTATTCTCAGCAGACCTCACAAGGCTTAATTTGCTTGAGTTTGTGTTTGAGGAATATGTGCATGTGTGCTAATTCTCACACACATTCCTACCTAGGAAGGAGTATCACCATTTGGAAACCATTTAGACCTGTGTCAGGTAATATGTGAACTGGAAAGAATCTAATGTAAAAATTTACTGTGTCATAGTTTCCTTGGCCTCCCTCTTTGCCTGTCTTGAAGGGGATGTGATGTTTGCCTTTTTCCGGCCATCACAAATCTCCCCTCATTACTTTAAACTTTCAAGTGGCAGCAACCTCATATCAACCTTGGTGAGCTCTCAATATCACATTTGCTCTCATAGGTCTATGTTCAGTTTGCTTAAGTACTCCCTATCTCTTTCTTCCACTGCTCTGGGGAGCAGCCTCTGTCACAAGGCTCAGCAACCCAGCAGGCCTGAGAGTACACCTTTCCAGTAAAATGGAGGCAAAGAAATCAACCCTTTCCATTTCCTTCATCACTAGGTCCCTTGTCTCATTAGCAGAGGAAGCAGATTTTTAGCTTTTTTTTTGCCAATGCACTGGGCAATAAAATAAGTAAGGTGCCAAGTATGTATGGGCATATGTATGTATGTATGTATGGCCATAAAAGTATGGCACTCAGTGTCTCTGAGGAATCTTATTAACCCTTATTGGGCTGTTAAGCACCGAATAGTCCCATGCTAACTCATGGACTTTTAGAAAAGTAAAACATGATCTGGAACAACTAATGACAAAGACAGTATTTCTATTGTTCATCCATCCATTCCAAACCAGGAAAAGAAAACTGGACTTCTTGGTATGTGGAAAGGGGACTTGCATGTCACACTTCAAGACTTCAGCTGCTTCTACAAGGACCAGGAAGGGTATTCCTTCTCCCATCTACCTTTAAAATTGTCATGTTTGCTTTTTCAAATGTACAGAAGCACCAGGTGTTTGGCACAACAGGATGAAAGATCACCAAATGACATGGAGATGCTCTGATATCTGGAATAAGTCTGAGGCATAACACTTTTAGTAATACCTCTCACTCTGTCCTGCTCAGGAAGAACCTGATTAGTAGCTTTTGGGTCAGGTAACAATTTTTCTCCAGTTTAAACCTAAATTAGCCTAAGCCATGGAGATTTTTCAGCTTTCACTGAAAGATCATGCTGGAGCTGCCCAGTACTTTTATTTGGGTCTCTCTCATTTAACCTGCTTCTTACTCTTGCCAACACTGTTGACATCTATTTCTTTCCTCTACTCCACCTGTGGTCAAAAGCATTTAAGCTTCTGAAATGCTCCAAAACATCCTAATGTGGCTTCATGGTAACGTGCTTGCTAACATTGCTTCAGGTTGACAAAACACATCTGCACTGTTGGTTTTTGATCATCAACAGGGGGACACATTCACAGATGTTATATACTGCTAACCTCTCCTTGGAAATGAAAGATTCTTCACAAGATGGAATAACCTGAATAACGTCAAAAAGTAACTGGAAGACATGTATACTAAGTGGCAAATGGAAGATGCCAAGCTAGCTAGGAGAGTGTGTACACATCACTGAGAGAACTATAATTTTGAAGTAAAAGAAAAACATGAAATTGGGCTTATGACTCAGCCATATGTATCCAAAAACAACAGTAAGGCCAGCAGAAAGTAAATATTACTTTATTTTGCTGGTAGGAAAGCAAATTATGGAAAATATTCAATTCATTGCCAAAGAGCAAAAAAGTTACTTCTTTTATGTAATAATGTCAAAAGAGTATAGCTTTTAAAAGGAGTTCACCAGACAAGAGACACTTTTTCTAGACAGTGTGTACTTCTGAGTGTTTTCTAAATCACATACAGGGTCACTTCCTCAACCTGAACAGAAAATGACTATTCACACCCCACATGAGCCTGCTGGCTGTCGCACCTCCCTTAGTGCTGCTATAGTTAGATTTGGCTAAGACATTCCTGAAGTGGGAATGAGATACCTGTCTAGAAGTAAATGTCCATGGTATCCAATTAGTGAACCAAATGGAAACCAGCATAAATGCAGAAAGGAAATATTAATTACTTCTAAAAATGAGCCTGAAATACAGCTGGGGATGTCTTAATTCAGATCCCAATGTGTAAGCAAAAGTCTATTCCTTTCCCCTTCTACTGAAATGAAATAGAATGACAACATGCACTCAGGATCATATTATACACATGCCTCATAGAATAAAGCAGCTTCCATTAATTCTTCTTTATAAAGAGAGTGCACATTCACTGTGAAAGGCATCACAGGAAAAAACATTAATGTTTTGGAATATGAATTAAATACTGTAGCCAGGGAAAGATTCCTTTTGGCTTTTAACTTCTCATCTACAAAATAACATGGACAAATTATTAGTATGGATGTTACCTTTCCAAAAGTTTGTACCTTAAAATACTTATTCTTGAATAACACTGAAGTCCTATACCAATGTATACTTTGCTTATTCACAAAATAAGAGTTTGACAGGATTTTTGACCTGGAGGCACAACATAAATAATTAGCACATTACACTATTTATACTGTGAAGTACTACAGACCAAGGATAAAGTCTAGGAAGAATTGTCAAGATTCTTGAAATCTCTCTGCCCACATAGCACTTAAAAACATAGGATTTAGGTTGGAATGGACTTATAAAGATTATAGAATCATAGAATCATTTAGGTTGGAAAACACCCCTGAGAACTTTGAGTCCAACCATTAACCTAACATTACCAAGTTCACCACTAAGTAACACATCTAAACATCTTTCAGATACCTCCAATGATGGTGACTCAGACACTTCCTTGGGCAGACAATTCCAGTACTCGACAACTTTTCTAGTGAAGAAATTTTCCTTAATATCCAATCTAAACATCCCCTGGTGTGACTTGACAACATTTCCCCTCGTCCTATCACTTGCTACTTGGGAGAAGAGACCAACACTCACCTCACCACAACCTCCTTTCAGGTAGCTGCAGAGGGCGATGAGGTCTCCCCTCAGCCTCCTCTTCTCCAGACTAAACACCCCCAGTTCCCTCAGCCGCTCCTCGTACAACCTGTGCTCCAGAGCCTGCACCAGCTTCGTTGCCCTTCTCTGGACACGCTCCAGCACCTCAATATCTTTCTTGTAGTGAGAGGCACAAAATTGAACACAGTATTCAAGGGGCAGCCTCACCAGTGCCAAGTACAGGGGGACACAACTCATATTCAGCTGGCTGTTAACCAACAGCCCCACGTTCTTTTCCAGTGGGCAGCTTTCCAGCCACTCTTCCCCAAGCCTGTAGCATTGCGTGGGGTTGTTGTGACCCAGGTGCAGGATGCGGCACTTAGCCTTGTTGCACTTCACACAACTGGCCTTGGCCCACTGATCCAGACTGTCTAGTTCTGTAGAGATTTTCTACCCTCAAACAAATCAACACTCCTTCCCAACTTGGTGTTGTCTGCAAACTTACTGACGGTGCACTCGATCCCCTTCTTCTGACTGTGGATAAAGATATTAAACAGGCCCCAATTCTGAGCCCTGGGGAACACCACTTGTGACTGGTCACCAACTGGATTTAACTCCATTCACCAAAATCTTAGGGCCTGTCAACCCAGACAGTTTTTCACCAGTGAAGTGTATGCCCATCCAAGCCATGAGCAGCCAGTTTCTCCAGGAGAGTGCTGTGGGAAGTGATGTCAGAGTCTTTACTGAAGTCTAAGTAGAAAACATTTGCAGCCTTTCCCTTATCCACCAAGCAGGTCATCTTGTTGTCGAAGGAGATCAGGTTTGTCACGCAGTATCTGCCTTTCATAAACCCATGCTGACTGGGCCTGAGCATCTGGTTGTCCTGTATGTGCCAATGTGATGGCACACAGGATGAGCTGCTCCATAACCTTCCCCAGCAGCGAAGTCAGACTGACAAGCCTGCAATTTCCTATTCAATCCTAACACCCCTGCCATGGGCAGGGACATCTTTCACTAGATCTGGCTGCTCAACACCCCATCCAACCTGACTTTGAATACTTCCAAAGATGAGACACTCACAACTTCTCCAGGCAACCTGTTCCAGTGTCTCCCTACTGTCATAGCTTAAAATTTCTTCCTTATATCTAACCTAATTTTTTTTTTTTTTTTTTTTTAGTTTGCCTCTTGTTCTAATACTAGAGACCCTGCTAAACGTCCCTCTCTAACTTTCCTATGTTCCTATCTCATGGTGGGGGCCCCAGAGCTCGACACAGTATTCCAGGTGGGGGTCTCACGAGAGCAGAGGGAGAGAATCATCCCCCTCAACTTGCTAGCCACGTTTCTTCTTATGAAGCCTAGGATTTGATTGTCTTTCTGAGCTGCAAGTGCACATTACCTGTTGATGTCTGATTTTTCATCTACCAGTATCATCAAGTCCTTCTCTGCAGGGTGACTCTCAACCATTTCATCAGTCTATATTAATACTGCAGATTTCCCTTACCCAGGTTCAGGACCTTGAAACTGGCCTTGTTAAATGAGTACCACGAGGTTTGTATGGGCCCAATTCTAAAGCCTTTGAAGGTCTCTCTGAATGTCATCCATTCCACCTAGTGTATCAACTACACCACTCAGTTTGGTGTCATCTACAAACCATAAATAATGTTCATTTTCTGGCATCTTCCTTCTACACTCATCTTTTCTACTAGATCACAATATAAGGGGAATTATTACAGCTAGCAAAGAGGATCCATAGTACTCACAACATAATACCTTCTGGTCCTTGATCACTTGAAAACTAATTATCTGTGCATCCGGGAGGAAGAATTATATCAAAATATTACCTTCAAGACAAAGTTGAATAACATAGCACTGCAAGCCAGAATGTTTGTTATTTTCCTGTATGTATGACCCTCTCTAAAAAAATAGTTTTATACATCTGCTTTATCAGACTCAAAATGAATAAATCAGTTTCTTGTTTATACATCACATAACACTGAGAAAGATCCCACAGAAGTTTATAGATTAGGTTATGTAATAAATTACTTGTGTGAACCTGATAAGTACTATTCTGTCTCTCAAATTCTACATGTAAAAAAAGTGCATGATAACATTTCTCTTTCCTCTCTTCCACAAATAAGCTGACTATTATACAACATCTTATTCTGAAGCAGCTTCTTCTGAGAGTCATAAGATTCTCAGATCCTGTGATCTGAACCACCAACACGCAAATACAGTTATAATATTTTAATTCTTTTTACACCACTATATCTAGAAAGTGACAACCCTAATAGAATGCATTTTAATTATAAAGACAAAAAAATGTTGGCTTTATTTTTATCTTGTTCACGTTGTTTTATCTCTCTTGCTTATTTCATAACCTAAAAATATCTAGAACAAATAAAAAGAGATACATTTCAAAGATAGTTTTGGCTCCAAGAGAAGATATATTTAAAAATCATTATATTGTTACAAATATTGTATTATTTCATTAATTAGGGAGATATAGCAAAGGTATAAACATAATTTCCTTAAATCCCTGTTGCGTCATTTTTTCTCTTTAATGGTACAAAAGACAAGATGAAATATCTATTAATAAATCAGAGGCTAAAAAAATAAAATATTATTATGCATTTAGAGATGGTCTCATGTAGATTTTAGCATATGTTTTTCATTTTAAGTGCAACCTTTATTATTTAAGGTTGACAAATAATGTGAAGAGCCACATGCAGATAACTGTGGCTTTAATATCAAAAGATGGTTAATCTGGTTCAAATTTGTATATCTTATTTTAATTCACAGAAAAAGATATGAATGTTGAAAGTATTTAAAGGCCTTTTTGCTGAAAATTTCAAAGGAATCCAAATATAGAAATAAACAATTATTACACTGACAATTAAGATGATACAGGAAGGAATAGCAATTTAAGTCCTTTAAGAATGATAACACCACAGCAGTGGAAACAATGTGAGGAACTAGATATGTGGCACTATATTAAATATACTGGTTCTTAACACCTTAAGTTATTAGTCAGGAATTAGTTCATGACTGCAATTGTTTCACAATATATATAAAAAAAACCAAACAAACAAACAAAAAAAAAAGCTCTTATGTCAATGAAATCTTTCTTTGGATTATTTTCTTTACATACAGTGTTTAGTAAATACTTGAACCAGAGTGACACTTCTTAGGTCAGACCATTTAAAACCAGTGAAAAGGTTGCAGTAATTTATTTGTTTCAAACCTGAATATTGTATTTGATCCCAAACGTACAATAATTTTCCTGGCTATGTATCCAATCAAGCACAGGAGGTAAACATAGACCCTTCTTGCAGACAATCAGCCCTCTTGCAGAACTTGGTATAATGGTCTAGATCAGGTACTAAAGCAGGAAGGGGGGTGGGGGTGGGAAGGGGGTGTCCATGCTGCCGCTAAAGTATTTGGTGAACTTCTTAAAGACCATTTTTTTAGATTAAATAATTACATAAAACGTTCCATTTAATATGAAACAATAATAGAACAATGAAATAGAAAACCGTATTTTTTTAGAGAAAAAAAAAAGGAAAAAAAATGAAAAGCTTAAACTGAGAGGTTTTAAATGGTTAGGCTGAAAGAAAAGAAAGCAACATCACTTATGTCTTTGAAAACAAAGGATGACTTTTCCTGTCTAGCTAATTAGTGAAGAGCAACTGTTTTTTTTAGAATTGTTGCTCCTTGAATCGAGAAATCATCCACTATTTCACACCTTGCTGGAACATTTTTTTATTATAAAGAAGATATTAAGAGGTGGGTATAGTTTCTTTGGACTCTTTCTTTGCAAGAAGCGGCTTGGGGTAGTAAGGGAGAATGAAGTAAAGGAAGCATAGAGTAGTGATTCCCTGAATTCTAACAAACACTAAAAAATGGCAGCTTCACCTTTCCTCCTCAGAAATCCCCAGGATTACTATTGTATAATCCCCTCTACTTGGAAAATCTTCTTGTGGTGATGCTCATAGCTGTGTATCCTGGCTTTCTGATGGATTTTATTGCTTCTAACATTAACTTTTAGGATTTAAGTTAAAACTAACTAGTGTGTATTTTACCTAATAACTGCTTACTAAAATTCTTGTAGAGAAAACAATGTCTGTGGCAACTCAAAGTAAAGTTCCAGATTATGGAACAAAGTGCACAAGAAAATCCACTTGTCTTTTCACTCTACACCTGCCAGGGAGAGGGCTGTGCAAGCAGCTAGAAGCTGATGATTTAATAAACTAGCAAAGTATTTATATGTTCAAACCCATAAACTGCCACAAAAAAAGCTTTTATTACTGCTGATTTTTGCAGTGACAGAAAAAAAAGTCTACTTCTCATTCCTTATAACCTGGAAATATGTGCTTGGTCATACTTCCTGTCTTTAACAAGGTTCTAATGTATCTCCACATCCAAGATCTGCTGGATAATAACTATGAGAAATTCCAATATAAGTCATGAAAACAAGCAAGCAGCAAGTATTTACTTTGTGACAATTAACCGTGCTTTGCCATAACGTTCTGTGTACTTGCTGAAGTCAGGTGGGCAGCAGAGGTTCAGAGGTTCCAGTGATGAAAAGTCCCCACTTGGGGACTCTGAAGAAATTTGAAGAGGGAAATATTGGCTATATTTTAAAGATCAGAAATGGCCACCAGCTGTTCTGTGTCCTTGAAAATAAGAGCCTTCCCTCTCCATCTGCCACTTCACCTACTCAATACCCACCAGTTAATGTAGATGATATGATCATAACTTGTTTCCCACAGCAGCAATTCATCTTGTTTTCTTAGTCAATGCAGTTTGTGGGATATCTCCAAGACATGGCTAGAAAGAATAAGAATTCAGGTTATATCCCATGATCAGTCTGACCTGAGGCTAGAAATACTTTGTACTGAATTATTTTTCACATGAAATCAATTTCTGTAATCAGCTTCTTTGGAAAGAAAAAAAAAAAAAAAAAAATTAATCTCTTTCTTTTTCCTTATGTCTTTCTGATACATCCTATGGGATTATCTCACTGAAAAGTATTAATCATATCACAATAAAATGAAGCACTGAAAGATTTCTTTCTTTTATCACCACTTTTATTACTCAGAGCACTAGAAAATAAGAATGTGCATAATTATAAAGCAGGCTTTTGGTAAGGGAGAATGGAAAAATTATGTATAAACAGACTGGAGTTTAAAAAATAGTATCGTTCAATAAATTGTCTAATGTATTATGAGGATTAAAAGAGGAAAGAAAAACATTTTAAAACCAAGCTTACCTGTAGATCTCTTCAATTAGCAAATAGGATAGAAAGAGTATATATTATTCATCCTACAGAATTAAATGCTGGGTAGGTATAGAATCAGATCATCGTCTCCCTCAAGCAGCTGAATGAAAGAGGGGGGTGAGGGACATGAGGGAAGAGAAAGAACATGACTGCTTGATAAATGTGCTGCTGCCTGGTACCTGGCTGGAGTGGATCCTTTGATTGTCAGTCAGCCTTAATCTCCCTCTAAATTTATTCTTGAGTTTACAGAAGTTATAGACATCAGTCTAATAATTTTAATGATATGGTTTTTATTTTCTTCCCAAATCTGACTGTTGCTGAGACTATTTAAAGTAGATTACAATGGATCCTCATCTAAAACTGGATTAGCAGCCAGATTTCAAAAGTCAGTTTCTTAATTCACTAGTGAACTGATTCCTTTGAAAGAAGGAGAACTGCACAGAAGATGATGGAAGAGACTGCACGTACAAGGTATTTCAGGAACACCTGGGAGATTATTATAGTGTCCGTCATTATGTTTCCAAGAGGGAGGAAGTCCAATTCAATATACATATAGAAATATTTCAGTCAAGTATGGCAGAAGAAAGGGATGAGTGCTGCGATGGCCAACTAAGCATTAATGTGTCAAATATGATCAGAGAGATGGTGGCGGATGTAAGAATGATATGGGTGAGAGAAGTAAAGTGCATTAAGGTTAAAGGTTTAAAGCTATTCACCTTGCAAAGAGCTTAGTGTGATGGGCTTGTGGATAAGTACTGGGCACTTATTTGTGTGATAAACTGTAAGAGAACTCAGGACGTGAAGTGGAGAATTACAAGTGGATTGAGTTGCAAAAAATCTTAAAAATAAATGTATCTTTTCTTTGTCCCGAATGCTCTTAAAGACAGGTTTAAGAATATTTTCATACTCATTATTTGATTAAAATCTGACATAAACTTAAAGCATTAAAAATAATCAGTGTGACAATGCAGAGTTTTAATAAAGCAGGTCAAAGTACTGTGTTTGCTCTTAATTACTGAATTGTTGACTGAATTACATCAAATTACAGTTTCTCAGTCTTCTCAATACTTTTTCCAATTGCAGAAGGTAGATTAATATATGGATAAAGTATACATACCATCCTTACAAGACAATTTTACTTTTTCTCAGCTACAAAATTGTATTTGCAATAGTCAGGTAAGGACGATGCTGTGAAAACAGGCATGTTAAAAGTCAGGATGTGCTGTGCTCTCCAGATTTGTGCTCCAGAATCAGTACTTCCAGTTGCATTCTGAGCTGCAGCTGCGTGGGAAGTGAGGCAGATTAGATGGGGCTCTCCCCTATGATAATAAGAGTTTCAGCTGTCCTTGAAAAAGATATGTTTCATCCCAGAATTCCATAGTGTAGGTCAGTTCACTAAGGACACACTGTAGTGTGTGTGCTAGGGGGACTGCAGCACCTAATGAGTAACAGGACAGTAATGTTTCCGGGAAAGACAAAAACTGCACCTCACAAACAGTTCTCCATGCAAGTATAGAGCAACAACAGCTCTGCAAGTACATGGTGAGAACTCATTGCACAGGAGGAGCACAGGACAGGTACATTTGGATATATTACTGCAGGGGTTACTTTTCTTAGCTTCTGCAATGAGCACAAGGTTGTTCAATTACCTTTTCCACATCTATCCGAGGATCCACATCTAACATCATCCAGGTCTGAAAGAAACAATGGAAGTCTTAGGAGACTCCTGAAGCAGCACTTTAGAGGTATTTGAAACAAGAATTATTTTTAATTATCACAGAGATTATATCTTTCTGTAGAATATCTAAAATATCATCTAGACACAACAAAATAAATCAAAACAAAGTTGAGACTCTTCCAGAGTGAAATTATTAAAGCCAGTTTATCTATTGAGCTTTTGTGCTCCTAAGAAATATCCAAATTCCTGCTACCAATATCTGTGGGTAAAACAACACAGATGAACAGTGGGAGTTATAAATTCAAATTCACACAGGCTTTTAGTGCAGAATGTATTGGGCTACACCTCATTCAGCAATATCCCATGTGAGTATGTTTCTGTAGCTTATCCTTACAGGCTAAAGGAGAGACAAAACATCAAATGAACAGTCTGTGTATAGTACACTGAAAAACAAATAAGTGAGAAAGAAACAAACATAATTTGCTGTCATCTATATCTATTATAAAAAGAAGTTTGGAATTCAGATTTTCAGTCTCTTGCTGTGAAAATGATGGAAAATGTAATGTTTCTTCCAGCAGTCAATCAGAACCTCAAATCCATTATGAAGAATTCAGAGAAACAGGTTATAGACAGCTTCCTCTGCCTGTGTAAGACTCTAGTTCCACCATTGGAGGCTTAAATCAGGACGTATACTGTGTTTAATGTTGTTATTCTAATGCTTCAGAGTCTACTAAGAGTTGAATGACAAAGCTTTTGATAGTTCTTGTGTGGTTTGTCTCAGGGCAGAGGTTGTGTATACTAGAAGACTCGCTACTATATAGAAAATGTGAACTCAATTTTTTAACATGATAATTGTTCTTATCATCTCTTCCTGTGGACGTCACCTGAAGTTCTGATCCACTGATGAGAAGGCAGAAGCACTTAGGAAGAACTACAAAATAGTAACTGTCACAGATTTTTCTGAACAGTTTATACAAGAGATGAACTGAGTGTGATTCTAAGTATCCATTTGAAGAGCAGTTGGTTTGTTCACATAGTATAATAGCATTTTTCAGCTGTTATGCTACCTATCCAGCTGACAGCTTTCAAAGCTGTATTTATAAAGCCTTAAATATATACAGGGCTTTATTATCACAATAGTTTGAAAGCATGAACAGACAGCAAGTACACATAAGTGTATTTAGAATACTCTCACTCACACTTTGTATTTATACACAGATTACAAACAAACAAAAAGACACATAGGCATGCATTGTATTTATAAAAATAGTTTTCCAAACCCATGCAGAAAAATAAGTCCCATTATTTTGTACATCTGGCATATGCATTGTCCCTCATGAATAAATATGCTATTATCCAAAAATCGAAGTGTCACATCATATGCTATGTATGGTTGGTTTTTTTTTGTTTTAATGAATAAAAATGAATAGCTATTGTTATTATAAATGATTTATAATTGAAATACTTGCTATGTTCTTCTAGATATCAGTAAAGATGACAATGCAAACATCATTGTTTTATGTATTTGTTTTAAATGGAAGAATCATACAATACTTTCCACCAGATTTTCACATTTGACAGCTGCATGAAGGAAGAGTAATGAAATGTAATTTTCAGCACAACTGCTTGGCATTCAAGCAATGAAGAATGCTAATTTATGAAAAATAAATAGAGAAAGAGAGAAAGAGAGAAAGAGAGAAAGAGAGAAAGACAGAAAGAGAGAAAGAGAGAAAGACAGAAAGAGAGAAAGACAGAGACAGAAAGATAGAAAGACAGAAAGGAATTAATTACGGACCCTGAAAATAATATGCTCTGTGCCCCCTAAAATAATTTTTAGGTAGTTTTTAAGTCACTGAGTTGGCCACTGTGAGAAATGCATAATGTGGAGAGTTCATTTTGTACATATTTATTTCTACACATCAGCCTAACAACAACTAATGGAATAAAAATTAGTGTATTACTTTAAAAAAACCCAACAACAGTAAAAAAACCCACAGCATCCAAAGATCCCTCACAATTGCAACTTTAAAAAATTAACAAGGAGTTTCAGAAGTTTGCTACATCATGGTTCATCACTGATGGGCTTTGTCACAGACTTTAATTCCTTTCTGACAAATTCTATGCTGGCTATCATTGGAAAGTATAGCTGGCACCTTTTATTTAGCTTTAATGCGTGATGTCAGACTTCTGAAGAAGTTGTACAAAAAACCAAGTTCAATGGACAAGACATGCACAGGCCAACTATTTGTGTACATAACACTTTCCAGTACCCTCCTGTCCTCACTCCTAATAAAGCATAAGCCTTAACCTTTGCCTTGACAGATTTTAAATTTAAAACCTCTAGCTTCACGTCAAGGCTATCAGTCAGCCTTAAAATTCTACTGCTCATCGTAAACCATATGAATGGCTATGTACTCATTTCTTATGTCAACAGAAACCTTCCCTTGAATTTCAAGCCTTGAACCAAACCTGAGATCAACGTTTATTTTGCTTCTTATGTCCATTCTTCCACAATCATTTCTCTAGTTGATAGGCTTCTGACATAAATTTGATGGTAATAACCGTAATAAAGCAGCCAAAAACATTCCTTCTAAAAATGTCTCCTGATCTTAAACCAATATTAATCAATATTCCCCCAAATAAATCCCTGCTATCCATGTTAAAATCATGACTTGCACAGCATTACATTCCTAAGAAGATGTAACACTATTATTTAAAATGTCCAAGTAGAAATGCACATTTGACATACAGTTATTCATTTCAGTCTCAGCTGAAATGTCATCCTGATTTAATTCTGTACTATGGCATAGACTATTCCTGGGAAGTTCCATATACCTTTAAAAACTTTTATTTTTTGACTGGATTCCATAATCAGTGAATTCCTTTGACTAGTATTTGAACACATTAGTGAAGCTTCTGCAAGTACTTCACATGTATGAAATTCCACAGAGGTCAGTAGTAACTGTAGTAATTTTCCATTAATTTAAGAAGACTGGGCCTATCTTAAATAACAGAAAACTAATAGAAGTTTAATGAGGACAGGTAGGAAGGAAGATGCCCATTTCCACTGGTTTCACCATGCCAAATTCCCATCTAAATCCAATATCCAAAAATTTGCACAGAAATTAAGACAAGTGAGAAAAGACTGTTCTTTGGATCAAATCTTGTAGTTACACAGTTTGGTCTAGCAACCTTATCTAGCAGAAAGGTTGACAATTACTACTGGGAGGCTGAGCTACGATGAGCAAATGAGATGTTTTTCACACTCTATAGTCAGCCATATTTAATGCTCCTTGCAGTATGGCAGATGGTACTGCCATTTTTTCCTCCATTTGCTGTCTGATAATTTACACAGGGAATGATTCACTTTTGAAAGCTTTGATTTTATTAATCACATTGAAAGCAGCCCTTAAAGTTCCTGCACTATATCCATGTTGACTCAAGCGTTTCAAAACCAGAGTCTCAGATTTTCAGCATCAGAGACAGAGAATACACACATTAAAAAAGATTCAGCTATACTCAGAAGAAAAAAAAAAATATTATAAGTGAGACAAGAATATCAACTAAAAAAAAAAAAAAAAAATATATTCAGTCCGTTGCCTCAGCTGTACAAGAGACATCAGACTAGAGTAGGCTCAAAAGCAAAGGAAGAAAATAGAAAATCTAAAATATTTCAAGAAAGTCCTCCTAGTTCCGCTTACAACAAAAGTCACAACTACAAAATTATGTCTTTCCTTTCTTTATCAACTTGAGTTTAAAATTCCAAATGAAATACATCCATTTGCTGCTTTGCTAGAGGATTCAAACTTGTTCTCTGGAGATTTTTTATTTCCTTCTATGTAAAATGGCAAAAAATAATAAATGGGAAAGAAACATTACAGGAATAAAAAACCCCAATATACTACACAGAACAAATATATTACTGTTTACTTTGTTATATTCCAAAAGCAAGTTTTATTTCTGTTATTTCTTATCTCGGCTGTGTCTTACTGTGTGACTTCTATTTTATACCTCTGACTCTTTATTGTAAGAAAAGAAGAGTGCTTGCGACAGCCAATCAACCTCCATAACAAGAAAAAACAAAATTCCAATAAGCCAGTACAGAACTATAAATCATAAAGTCAGTCACACAAACGATATTTCCACATTAACATTCAGAGTCAAAGGCAATAGTACTATGCTGGGAATACAAAATAAAAAATCTATAGCAAAGGCAAGAAAGAAGAATCTTTCATTACCATCATCCACCTGGCAGAACTATATCACATGCTAAGATCATCAAGTAGAATTATCATATGGACTAAAATAAGAGATTATTATCAACAATTCAAAGAGTTCAGTAAATCTTATAATGTGAGACAATTATTTTTGTATGTAATTTATTAGGGCTTCAGAGATACAAAATGGAATTAGTCTTTTATGTAGTTTTATAAGGAATAAAAATTACTTATTTCAGTCTAATGTGATACTTGCTCAAATATTTTTCCCTAGAACAAAGACAATGCTTTACAGATTTGCTTATTCTATGCATTCTAAAAGAAACATTCAAGGCTAATCATATTTGCATTTTGTAAAGATAGCATGCTATGTAAAGCTACAGACCAAAATCACTCTTTATCACTTCTCATAAGAAAAACGTTGTCATGTGATTTTGATGATGAATCCCATAATTAAAAATATGATGTACCAAAAATATAAAACACAAACTAGAAAGTCCAGTTATACCTTATTCCAGAAAAAGCTATATTTAAATGCTTGCATCTCTCAAATGAACATGGGAAGGTACGCTGCTCATAGACAGGTTTTGTCCCATTTCTCAGTTTAGCTTTTTAAAATTTAGTGTTCATTTAACTTGAGGGAAAAAAAAAAAAAAAAAAAAAAAAAATTGGAGTTGAATAATAATTTCTTACACCCTTTTCTGACTCAGAACTAAAACCTGGTGATACTTATTTTGGATGAATAGTAGAATTTGTCCTCAGTAAAAACATAAACTTAGGGATCTAGGTACCCACTAGCTATGCCTAACTGACATTAACTATGTCTAATATTTGGCCAGAGTCAATAATATTTTTTTTTTTTACTTTTAATTTACTTAGGCTTTTAATATTTTAAAAATAAATCTCCAAACCAATGTTTCCAAAAATATTTTTTTTTCCGAAGTACTACTGGGGAAATCATTGAATGAAAACATAATCAACAAGTCTGTTGGAGAGAAAATTTGATGTCTTCTTAGACATCTTGAAAAAGATGGAGCAGATTGCACCTCACCTCATTTAAACATTTAAAAGGTAGACTAAGTTAGATTGGCCCAGGGCTTTCTTTACAGACACCTGAGAGAAAAGCTTTCTTCAGGAGGTTTCATCTTATATATCTTACATGCTTAGAATAAGATTAATCGTGCTCAGTAAGAGCTCCATTCCTCTCTAATGAAAACAAGGAAGGTAAAGACAACTCAGACTCAAGAAAACTGAATTTAGAAAGCTAAATTTGGTGAGCAATGTCTTCTTTCTCCTTTCTCCATTTTATCAATTTTTCTAACTACAGAAATGAGGTTGATAGCAACCTGTAGCTTGTATTACAAAGCCATGGTCCTATTTACTGCATTTTTTTCATTAAAAATGGAAAGCTTTAAGGTTAATCATAGGAGAAAAGTTCTTCTGTTCCTAGTGCTTAAAGAAAGTGGAAAATTGTGTGCTATGATCACCACACACAGCTTCAAATCAGTGTATTCACTCTGCTGCAGACAATTTTACCTTAATATGTCAAATCTACTCTGTTCCCTCTCTTTTCCATCTAAGACTTTGCTCCTGAATCTGTGTCTTTATGCATTTGTCCTCCCTCTCCCCAAACACGCTGCATGAAACAGGTGGCACTGCAGTTCCCTCTGTTTTTAAGACATATGCAGAAGGGAAAAGAAGCTCGCTCATCAGTTTCAAATGAGACAACGTGGTTAAAAAACAAAGGCTGCTGAGAGGACTTCTCTTTCTTCTCTCTTTTTGTTCTATGTAAAGATCTCCTGAGAAGATGAGAAGAAAAACTTTCCTGCTTCTTCCAGTAGGATTGTTTTCCCCACTTGCAGATTATTCTAGGGAAATCATCAATCATAATTGTTTTCTCCTATAATAACAATAACATCATCACACTAGCCAAAAAGTTTATTTTCAAATGTACAACCTATGGTAACAGAATAATTTTCTTACTCCATTCCAAAAGAATATTTTGCATTTTGATTTACTACACCTACAGCAAAAAGGGAAAAAGAGTGCTCCTTTGAGAATAAAACCCATAAAGTTACTGGCTGGTGGCAAAAGTGAATGAATCCTGATATTACAAGGACTATCATTTTAAACTACCTATTCCCTTCTCTCAATTCTTGCTGTAGGAGGGGCATGGGGTTTGTGTCAGGGAAACTCTAGCCACTTATATTTGTGAAAAGTTCAATGAAAGAAAATCCAGGCTTATTTTTGAGTTGTTTGACATTATCGTATGTGAGAACTGACTCAGACTCTGTACCTCTTTACGTATACTGGGAGAAATGCCTCAAATTACTGTGGGCTTTGCTTTTTATTGCATAGAGAAGGAATAGTACAATTAAGCATAAAATACAACTCTTAAATAATTAATTTGGAGAAATATTCATTGATAATTTCAGCAACTTTCTTACATACAATTATTCAAGCAATTTCTCCAACACTTGTTGGTCTTTAAAACAAGTGACAGTATAACTAATTTCTGCTCATACATCTGCATACTTTGTTATGCAGGTGAATTTTCACACTAGTGACTTGAAAAATTTATCTTTAAGTGAAAAATTCTTGAAAACACTTAAGAAGAAAGTAAAGATTACTAATTAACATAGAAACTAAATTATATTAAATTATATGGAAACATGCCAAAGAAATGCAGATTCAATATCAAGAAAAATTCTACAAATACAGTTGAAACTGTTCTTGATGATGGACTAGGTTTTGAGGAGATAAAACATGAATGATGTGACACTGTCACTTCAGTAGATGAGTAAAGAATAGTCAGTCAAAATATACCATGAAGAGGGGATTCTGAAACTATACATGGTCAACCCATCCAGATCAGATTAGTTGGTGGAAAAAAAAAAATACTATTACTAAAACATGCCAACATTAATCTTAACTGTGTTGTCTTATCTGATGTAGTCTATACGGTCCCAGTGACAGATGCATTATCTCGGATAAGGGAGAGTGGGATGGTCAGGTTTCTGCTTGACTTTTCACTTCACTGTAATAATTTTTTCATGGTGAAAGGTATTGTATAGGGAAGATTTGTCATCTCACAGTACATAGAAATTGATATGAAATCTCCGTTCTGACCATTACAAGCTGACAGCATGTCTTGAGACTGGAGGAACAGCACGATACTATTTATGTCACTGACAACCAGAGGGCTTGAGAACAACCTACAACTTCTTGCTGAACACCAGGAGACCACTGCACCAGAAATGCTTTAGGACCAAAGCTGAGAGGTTTTGGCTTCCCAGTTTTATTGCTGCTTTTTCTCCAACATATTTGCAAAACGTGGTTATCTTGTGTTCAGTAAATAGCTGACTATTTACTCATAATTCAGTTACATGTGATTTCACTGTCTCTCCTCCCTTCTGCCCTCAGTTTCTTCTCTTTTCTGCTGCATGGGCAGATATGACTCTGATAAAATTCAGCTTAAAAGGTGTAGTCTTATAGCAGAGAGCAAAACAGATCTCTTGCAAGAACCTTAAGTTCTGGGTGCTCACTGAAGTCAGCATGATGCTAGGACTGTAAAAGAAGAAAGAAAATACTAAATAGAAGAATAAAGATGTTAAAGGCCTCGGAAGAATAGCACATACCCCCACACCCCCTCCTCCCACCCCCCAAAAAACCTCCAAACCCAAAGCCACAAAACAAACTTAAGGACTGCTAATTAAATAAGGTAGCAAATTAGGTTTCAAAGATGGATTCAGTGATTTTCTTCCACAGATTTATGGTGTATTTAGCTGCATGATCTCCAAAGGTTCCCTTGAACCTGAACTATTCTGGGTTTTCCCCATCCCTCTGTGGTGTTTGGGAAGAAAGAGGTAGAGGAAATGGGAGTGAAGAAATTAAGTTGAACATGAGGGAAAAAAATGGAGGGCAGAGGATGATGTTTTAGCTTTTGTCTTTGTTTTGCACCATCCTCCTATATTTTAATTGGCCCCTAAATCAAGACTGTTCTGTCTGTGGCCATAGCTAGCAAGTGGCCTCCCTGTCTTGATTCATGAGCTTTTTCATCCTGTTTTCTGTCCCTGTTCCTCTGAGAAGGGGAGTGAGGTATCAACCGGGTGGGCATTTGGCTATTAGCCATGGCTAACCTACCACACCAGGAAAACCCATGCCAGTGCTCAGCACACAGCAAAAAGAAGGATGCTGAATTCCATCAGTCTGAAAGGCTTCAAAGAAATCAGCAGTGTTGCAGCCCTAATAAAGACACCCATAAAAGCACTGGTAGCTCAGATAAAACTCCTGCAGATGCGATAGACAACACTATAATACAATAATAACTTTACTGTTTTCTACAGAACAAATGAATTCAATTATCAAATAGAAAAACAGACCTCAAACACAGTGTCATTAACAAAAGAGTCACAACCAGTTATTTTGCTATGTGGAGTAATACTATTTCCTTGTATCTCTTTTCGGCCCTCCTGGGTTTCTTCCAGCCCCTTTACTTTCTGCAGCTATGAAGTAATAGCTTCTCTTCTTTTAAAATGTACAACCCTGTATTTGAAACATTCCCAAACAAGACACCTTAGATAAATGATAAATGCTTTTTCTTTTTTTTTCTCACTCTTGTTACAACTTGGAAAGTTAAAAGCCTACTGAATCTAGTCATTCTGACAATGTCTGTGAATCAAATATTTATTACCAAATAAATAATATGTATTATCATCAATTAAGACAAAAAACCTAAACCCAAATTCTACATTTATTTTCATGGCAGAGGAATTTCAAGCCTCTGGTCTCATAATATACTGTATATTAATTTATATAAAATTATATTTGTATATAATTATTATTATTACATAACTACATAGTATATACAATTATTGTGTGTGATATATCATTATGTTATATCATTATATGATAAATAACATGTATCAATTTATTGTATGTTTATTATATATTATATATTGTGTATATGAAAAATATATTTATCTTTGTTCTGATCTAAAGACAAATCACAGTACTCTTTAAAGTCATTAAGGATTTTGACTACTTTTTAATTAACTCAGAGCTATAAAAACAGTTTATGAACACTGGTCTGTAAAAACAAAATGATGGGGAGTATTACACTGTGGGTTTCCTCAAATGCAGACACCATAATAGGGATTTCTATATAGGATAAAATCTGTGTGCCATGAATAGAGACAGACACTGAAAACATGAAGTATTTGTGAACAGTAAGAGAAGCAGCAAGCAGACAGGCTTTGTTAATAGAGAGATCAAAGTCAGTAACTGCCTACTGCTTGCTTGTTCTTTTAGCATTCCTAGAAAAAAAAAAAAATAAGGCATTTATACATCTCAGTCATAAGCAGGATCATACAACAAAGTATGACAACTTATCTAATGTCTTTCACAATCCTAAAAACTGCTCAGATTGTTGGGGCAACAATTAATAGTAGAGCAATATGGGGCAATATCAATAGTAGAGTTCTACTTCTTTACTGGATTGCTTTTTTTGTTGTGGGTTTTTTTGTTGTTGTTGTTTTTTTTTGGTTTTTTGGGTTTTTTTTTAATGTAAACTACTGAAAAAACAAGAGGTGGAAATAATTTCCTTGTAACTGGTGAATTGAATTGCACCTTTTACTAAGATTGTATTTAACTGACAGCACATTAGACTGTAACATTTTGGTCTGTGAACATTTGTATAAACTAGAATAGGTTAGAACTGGTAATAGAATTTTAACTACAGGAATATAAGAGAGTTATCTGTAGAACTTCAGTACATTAAACATCCATTGTTTTATTTGATAAGTAGGAGCACAGACACTAAAATGAAAATGTGGTCACTAAGAGAGTTTAATTAAGACACGCTTCTTTTATATCGGTTAAAAGATATACTGCAAATCAAATGGCTATGCACATGCTTGAAAAATATCTTGTTAAGAACAATTTGCTTCCTTGTAATCTGGCTTTAGGAAGTGCCCTCTACCAATACATATACTATAGAGTTATATTTTTATACATATGATTTTTCAGACTTTTAAAGTTGATTATTACAGTAAGCTATCCACTGTGTATTCACTGTTACCATACTGATGGAAATTGTTGACTAGCTGTATGCAGGAAATCTTAGCAAACATGCATTAAAGTGATGATTTTGGAAAACCCAAACCTACAGCAGAAAGATGTACCCACTGAGTAGCACTTATCCAGTTTTGAACCTCATTCACGATACTGATTGTCTTTTCAGGTTGCCTAACTTCATCCTTAAGACTAGGTCTGCTGCCTGCCCATGCACCACAGCTAGAGGAAGCTCTCGAAGGCATTTAAGACCTTGCATATCTGAGCATAAGATGCATATAATGGAAGCCTGGTATGGTCAGACTTGAAGGATCAGGCTGCCTAATACCTAAAGTATGTGAATACTGCATTCTGCCCAGGTTTTGAAATTTGATTTTTTTATTTTTTTTTCAAAATATTCTTCTGATCAGATTAGCTGGTATTTTTGGTGAGTTGCCTCCACAGTTCAAATAAAAGGTTTATATTATAAAGAATTCATATAAATCTCTTCTTACAGGGAAAACAGCTTCATAGTAAATATGTACACACTGATCTTCAAACAAATATGATATGAAATGAGATAAATCTTAAAAGAAGTTTTGGTATTTCCTGTTGTTGAATCCATCAGGGCAGAGAGGGAGAGAGGGGACACAATTATTTATGGAATCATGTACATTTCCTCATCAACCCAGTGTATGTTACAGTTACAGAGACCAGGAAAATAAAGGATTTTATCTTTAAGAGATTTAGTTACTGTTCTATATTTAAGGATATTTCTAGTCCACTGCTTAAACACAAGTTTTGGATGTTTCTATAAGGAAACATGGGAAGTAATTTAGGAAGAACAGGTCATATAAAGAATCGTTAGCATTCTATTAGCATTTTCAATCACTGTTGCATTTATAATATTTCTGTGATCATTTTTTTTTAATGTGATAAAAATAATTTCATAATGGGAATGGGAAACAGGTCGATTTGAAACAATCATATTTTAGTATGTTAAATAGGTTAAATAGACTAAGGTGTCATTTACACCCGGCATCCATAGGATTTCTATTTGGTAAGTATACTTTTCAGTTAAAAGACCTTGTTTTCATTTTGGGAAAAAAAAAAAAAAAGGCATTTTATGCCTTTAAACTTCCATTTGTCCTTTCTTTTTGCAGCTGGTTTGTTCAGCCACGTGATACTACCTATTTTAACAAAAACTCTCTTTTGAAGATCTTTACAAAAATCAGTGGTACAACATATCTCATTGTCAATAATAATTAAGAAAAAACAAACAAACAAAAAAACCCACTTTCCTGCCAGAATTACTGGTATTATAATCTCACAATTGAATGCTGTTGAATGAAAAGAAAAATGCAACCTGTGACACATCACATATAAGCTTACCAGCTACAGAAATGCTAGATCAGATTCAATGAAACAATTATGTGTGACCACAATCTTGTGATTCTGGTCCTTGCATGAGTTCAGAAGTGGCAACGTAGAATTTACTGCCCCAATCCATCAGACAGAAAGAGTCCTAGTTTCTTGAAGACTATTTGTGCTACATGCTCTCTGAAATATGAACTTTTGGTGAAATAAAACTTATATATGGCAGATGTGTGATGTTCATGCCTGCTTGTTCTGGAAAACATGCTTATATGTAGAGATGAGTTTATAAGTGAGTCATCTTATTGGTTTAATGTATATCACTGGGAAAGGTGATATAAACCACATTAGCAGAGCGACATTTATGGGTATATACCACATCTGTCTAATGGTATTTACCAGCACAAGGATAGCACAGCCACGGCAAAACCAGCACTATACACAACCCTCAGTGTGGGAGTAAAGCATGGCCAATTTCAAAATGTCTTGTACATTGTGGTAACTTGTATCATTTGCAAATCTACTTTCTGAAAATCTGGAAAGCAATGCCTTATTTCCAGTTTTTACAAGTGAACTAGAACTAGAAAGCCTCAGGGGGAAATGCTACCACTGTCTAAAAAAGAAGACAGGATGTAAATCAATTTCCTTACATCCCCCACTCACTAAAGAAGTCAATATGCACCTGGAAAGAAGCACTTGATCTACAGCAACAGAGACAACTGGTTCTTACCTCACAATGTATATTTACGTATAGCCAATGTACACCCAGATCTCTCCAGTAAAGGCCCTGAATGCTCCATACACATTGGTCCTTTAAAACCTCATTAAATAATTTACTTTTCTTCCAGAGTTCTGACCCTGTTCAGTGGCTCCACAGTAGCAAACCACAAGCAGCCCTATGAGATTTCACTGAGTGATCAGCAGATCTTCTCTCTCTTGCATATGTTTTAAACTCCCCTTTTGTTGTCAGGCTTATTCATACCACATGATCCTCACTATTTGATATATCGTGTTATCAGTGCTAAGAGAAGCCTTTCTTTTAGATTCTATCATCTTTTAGATTCTATCATCTGATTTAATATCACCCTTATGAGGGAAGAGAGAGCAGCAATAACATGGGGAGATAGTTTATCATGTCTCAGATCATGTACAACATTACTTTGGAGGTTGCTTAACAGTCAGTGAGATGTGTTGTCAGGGAGAAAGACTAATAAAAACTCTGACAATCCAGTTTGTTCTTATCAGTCTGGAATGTGCAGAGTATTACTTTATGTCAAAGGGACTATTACAAACTTTTTAAATTGTTCTACAAAAATATCCAAGTGCCAGACTCTGGAAACCTTCCAGCACATCTCAGTTCTTAGTTATTGTAGCAGTAATACAAACTTCCGTGTCATAGGTGCCAAAAGATTATTCTTGTTTTTTAAAGGAATGTTGTATTTTTATGAGCCACCATTTCTGAGAAGTAAAGGCACTTAATTGCGGCGGGCGGAGGAAGCAAGCAGCCGATTCAATGTGAATGATAGAGCAAGCTTCAACTTTATTGAGAGAAATCACACCTTATATAAGCAGTCTACAATACACTACTTGTAACTCTATTGGATACATTTAAGAAACTACATTATAGTATGTCAGCCATTGGGTACATCTAAAAAGTCACATTATAATACCCCAGCCCCTTGTGGCATCTCTGGTATGCATAAACATCTTTCTTGCTGTGAACCTGCTTCTCTCCCAGGGCTGTTTTCCTCTGACCCCCAAGGTCATAATGCGCCCCAACTTATCTCTGTGTTCTCACAACAATCCTCGCTAGCACAACTGAGCCCTGGGTCTTCATCCTTGTTTACATAACTGTACCCTGGGTTCTTTCCTTTGTTTACCTCAGGTGGCTGAGACCGACTTCTGCAGGGAGCTATGGCCGACCAGCTCCTGCAGGGAGCTATGGCCTTGCTCTCTGCAAGCCGTTCTCCAACACTTAATCATCACAAGGGCCAGTATAATATTTCATGTTGCCTTTTACCTAAAAAATTCCCACCACACTTTCAGTAGAGGTTTCTGCTCACCCTTGAGTTGTACAGCTTCATACTGCAAATATATGCAAATACCCTAGAACTGGGCATTCCCAGGTGAACCACAATTCAGAAGACAAGTTTTTAACTGTAGACAACTGTTAATGTAATTTTCTCCTCCTCTGCTGATATTTAAATTTCTGATGATACAAGTTCAGCACAGGAAAAGTAGCAACATATTCCTTATCCCCTTATTTTCTTCTTACGCAGGAGAGCTTCCATCTTACCTCAACCCAGATCAGATCATCTTCCAATGCAAATAAAAAGATAACATACTACCTCTGGCTAGCCAGTACCCATTGACTGCTTCTTGCAACTGATATTGCCTTAGTAGGGAAAGAAGAGAGAAAATGAATGATGAGTGGGGTCAAGGACTGATATATCCCTGACTCTGCCATTCCCTTTCTGAGAAGCATGTTGACCAAGGGCACACACATGTCACAGCATACCCTGGAGGCTTAGACTCCAGCCTGTAGTCCTGTTCTGAATATATATAGCTCTCTTGTAACCTCTGAAACTCTGGTGCACATAGTGTGTATGTGCAGATACATCCATGAGATGGAGGAGGAAAGGCGGGTGAAAACTCCAATTTTGCTCCAAACTTGTAAAAACCTTTTCTTGATGGAAGAGGACTGGACCAAATGACCTTCCAAAGGTGCTTTTGGTTCTTTTCTCTGGGGCTGTATAGTTGATTTTTTTATTATTTTTTTCCCCACAAAAGATTTTAATAAAAAGCAGAGTCTATTTAGAAATGGCAATTAAGTAGTTCTACATGATAAGGAAGGGTCTGAAGTAAAAAAGCACAGGAAAAGTACTCTGTTTTTAAGATATTTAGTGAATTCAAATGCAGTGTAGATTATGGAGAAGTATAAAGATCTCTGATACATGAAATTCAGAAAGCAGATATATCTGCACATTTTAAAATATAATGTTGTTACTTTGGGATAATAGCAAAAGTGACTAATGTGCTATTTATTTATTGATGCAACCCGTTCTAATGGGTTTCAAAATGACTTCTGTTAGATAAAATTTCAGAGGAGTGAATTATTTAATGTTCCTAAATGGCATACTTGACTACCTGTCACAGTTTTGCAGTAAAGCATCCAAAGGCAAATATACTATTCAATTATACCAGAATCAGCAGATGAGAGGGAAGACCTTATTTGATTAAAAAACATTAAATCCATGATGACAGAAACTGTATATCAAACAGCAATATAATGAAAGAAGAATCATTATCTGAGCATTAAAATCATCAAGTTTTAATATCACTAATGATAACAAGAGCAATATGAATTATGGGAAGACTTCGCTTGTGGCTCAGATGTTGAGAATAAACACAGTAGAAGCTGAATGCTTCTTAGACATATGCAGCTCAGCTATGAGATATACCAAGACTGAGATTCGTGTCCATACCATTATGGTTACATCCTGTAACCCTCACTACTATGAATCTGCACAGGAGGATTTAAGCAGGGACCAGAATGATACTGCACAGGAGGATTTAAGCAACAGAGTTTTAACAGTTCTGATTCCTCTTTAAAGCACAAATACATAAACAGCTTGGTTGCTACAACCACCTCTTAAGAGCAGAAATCAAAGAGAATAATGGCCTAAAAAGACAGAGTAGTAAGTTCACCAGCAACAGCTACAACATGAAAAGCTTGTCAGCAGGATAGATGAGATTTTTAAAATATGACCATCTCCTGTCACTTATGGGGAGCTGTCACTTAAACATGCAGGGAAAATTTCATAAAGTATGCACAAAAATTACTCAATATTGGCTCAAAAATCAGAAAGTTTAATTTTTTCTATGTCAACAGAGATGGGTGGGTGCAAGAAGTTAGGAAACAGTGGAAATCATGGAAACATCTAAATGCCCTGTCAAGAAATGAGGAAAATAAAAGGGAAAGGGAAGGGGAGGGGAATAGCTAGAACTGAGATGAGCTGAGAACAGAATAGATGAAGGAAGCAAGGACAGGACTTGAATTATGAGACCAGCTCTGATAAAATAGTTTGCTTGTCCAGTGCTCAGGGAAACATTTGATGAATTCCAAGTCCATGAAGTTTCATAACATTATCTTCCATATTTATTCTTTCAGGATTCCTGCCTCAGCTTCACTGACTCATCGATTTTTCAGTAAATTATATAGTCATATGATTAAAGCAAATCTTTATTAATCAACATGATCCACAGATGTAAAGGTAAGTGGCAAGTCTTAGTTTTCAGATGGGTTTTTTTGGCTACCTCTGCTCAACCCCCTCCCTGTGTTGAGAAGTGGCAGACAATTATAGTCCATTCTTGAGTTCATAAAACATTTTATAAAACATTTTATATAACTGGCACAACCAGAAATCCAGACACTGAAGAGAATGCAAGTATACGTGTCTGTAGGCTGAAACTGAGTTCTCTATATTTTCATCATGACCATGGTTTGTTTTTTTGGTTTTTTGGGGGGGTTTTTGACCTTGGTTTTATCAAAATCTAACATGCTAACAATCTCCATTGTTTCTTTGGAGCCACAGATCTTGCTTTCAACTGTACTGTCTCTTTTCAAATATGTTTGGCATAATGAAATCCCAGACAACATAGGACAGTGAATGCTCAGCCATAAGTGTAATAAAAGACACAAACAAGAAATAAAGACAGTGTAAAACCTTGTACTACTTTAGATAAAAGGAGGGAGTTCAGTGAATCTGTAATTAGATAATGGAAAGAATATTTACAGTGGAAAGATACAACAAGGCTATTGGTATCTTACATGACTTTTTTTCTCCTTTATCTCCCTGCTGGCATCAGACTGGAAACAAGGAAGCATTTGGAATAGTCTGTGTTAATAACAAGTATGTGGTTTTGTTTTCACAACTACATGTCCCATAGTTCACAAGCAAAAAGAGGGGAAAGAAAGAAAAGAGAAAGAAAAGAAAGAAAAGAAAGAAAGAAAGAAAGAAAGAAAGAAAGAAAGAAAGAAAGAAAGAAAGAAAGAAAGAAAGAAAGAAAGAAAGAAAGAAAGGAATGGGGGTGGGGAGAGAGAGAGAGACAGGTGCTAAAAAAAGAGACAGTAAGACACATTCAAAGAGTCCAGAAGAGGTAACCGACAATATACAAATCATGTGGTTACTCCTATGCTGAAGATTAAATGCAGTGGGTAGCACCATACTTCTTAGCAGATGCAATTTGTATGAATTGTATTGCTTGTACATTAAAATACTCTTGTACATGAGTAAATATGGCACATACTAGCATTGAATGATCTTATTCACTCTCACTGGACTGTTATGCATCACTCAATTTCATCAGAAAAAGAAATATACATAAAGATACTACACAGAATCTGTAATAGCAGACAAGACGAAACTCTGTCTTCTCTAATACATTTGTACTGCTTCCTTGTGATGGAAGGAGAAAGGATTTGTTAACAGGTGAGATAAAAACTACAGTCGGATTCCAAATACTCCAGATTTAGCCAGTTACCTACTCAGATCAGGAAGGATGCTCTCCCCTGTAATTCAACTTAGCTACCTGAGATATGTGTCTCATTCCTCTATTGTCTTGTTTTAAACCATCAGATTCTGGTCACAGCTACAACAGGATGCCAGAACAAATGAAGCCAGTAAGCTGACACCAGGTACCTGTGACTATCAGTGTTTACCTTGAGGTTACTTGCTCTGATTCTCAATGAAAAAAATTGACGGCCAGGTCACACTAGGTGAATTCACTGAAATGTTTTGCCTCCTTCAGTGGTCTTAGTACTGAAAGCAGTATTTGTTCATTAGGATTATTTGGGCCAACCTCAGTAAACCCATTTCATACTACTGCAGAAACCTCAGGGATTAGTGAAATAATTTTTCTCCTACTTTTCTAATTGTGGCTGCCAGGATTAAGGACTCCTTAGAGTCCTTAGGTTTTTAAGACTTATTAGGTTTTTAACACAGGTGGATGCTCATCACTTCTTTAGCAGTTTTAGGTCAATAAAATTAAGATGGAGAAATTATGCAAAGAGATGTGATATTTTTTTTCTCTGATTCGATTCTGTCTACTATAGACATTTCGGGAATTGAAACTCTACATTTTGAAGACAGAACTGAAATGGAATTATCTCTTTAACTGCTGTCCCAAAATATTTTGGTGAAACTGCTCTCCTCAACCAGGTAAATGTACAATGAACAGTTTCAATAAATGTTCATATGGATTAAGCTTGTCCTGAGGACACTGTAAATTGAGTAAAGCATGCAGCAATTCAGATAATCTTCAAAAAATGCATGAAAGAAATTTTGAGATTGTGAAGGCTGTGAGTGAGGAATGTGTCACTGAGATCATAAAGAGCTAGAAGGTGGCAAGTGTAGAAATGATAGGGCAGGACTGGACAGCTGTTAATACAGAAAAATAAGATCATCCCAGGTCTCCAATAATTAAAAGGAGAGAATAAATTTTCTGTATGTGTAATAGATCTGTCAGGATGTAGCTACATGATTGACAGCAGGAAGGATGAGAATAAGATTTTAGGAGTTTCTTATTAATAATAGCTGTAATCATCATGAAAGGATATGTTAAGAATTTGATGATGGAGAGAGACTGCATTTTTAATCCTATCATCAAGTACAACAAGAAGTAATCAGAGATATAGTCACTGCAATAAAAACTGTTTCATAGCTGCATACAAAGGTTAAACTGTGAAGTCCTTCCAATGACTTTCAGTGTTGCGAGTGCCAAAATTTCCACCTGGTCTAATAGCTAAAACCATGGGATTCGTATATATTTTTGAAGAGTAAAAAGGCCCTTTTGAAAAAAAAAAAAAATCAGAAATTAAGAACCTTTTGGAAGGACATTCTTGTCCTTAGTATTTAATTTGTTCTGTTTTATGTTACAAAGAAGGTAAATGAAAACAGTAACATAGTAAAAAACACAGTAAAAAATCTTTAGTATTAATGAGACTTCTCAGATTGACAGCCCAGGAGTATAATTTCTGTACTAATAAATCCAGAGAATGAATATTATATTAGGACTGATAATGTAAGCTCCCTTAGACTAGCCCATCAATGTGTCTCAGTCCTGATCTGAAGAGGACTAACTCCAGAGACTGAAAAAGTTCAGTCTCATTAAGCATGCATCTCTCAGCTTTTTTTTTAGAACTGCCAATCATAGTTATCAAAGTAATAGTGATGACACTCAAGGGTCACTGAAAACAGCGTTATTAACAGAATTCAGATAAAGTAAGCTGCAAAATTGAAATTACAAAATAACTTTATTGCTCCGTCTCATTCTCTATCTCCCAAATGCTTAAACAGTATTTACTTTTCCGTGGGATTGTCCACTTCCCAAGTTAGTACTGCTCTAATAAAGATTGTCTAGTAAAAAGAGTGCAATTAGCTAGATAGTTGGCTTGGAAAATGAGCTTTTAGTATTCCAGGACTCCTGGGTCTTGGAAATCTACTCCAGCAAGACTGATTTATTAAATCACTTTGGGAAACTAGTTGACGTCTACCCCAGCTCCATTCTTAAAGCTATCCAGGTTTCCCAGTACTATTTTTCCTACTGGGAAGTTGCTTCAGACTGTTACTATTCTTATATCAAGAAGATGTCAAGCACTTGGGCAAGGGTATTGCCACTTTTTTTCTGGTTTGTTTTTTATTTTTAACCATCACCATCCTTCATGTTCACCAATACTAGTCCTCATTTCCTTCATATATTTCCAGTTTGGTTTGTATGGCAATATAGATCAGCCTTGTTATCAAAGTCTTTGTCATAAGACACTCTACTAGTCAGAAATTATGCAGAAAGAACTAAAGTTTGTTCTACTCTAAAACCAAAAGCAAAATTCATCTTTTAAGCAATAACCAAGGTACAGAAATGTCCTTTTGAACCAAGAAACTACTTAGTCACTTAGATATAAAATGTGACATATAGGACAATTAGAGTAATAACGTAACAAAAAAAAAAAAAAAAATCCCAAACCTTGCTTCATTGCAAAACCTACAGGAAACAAAAAAATCATTCTGTGCTGTGATAATACAATTTAAGCTACAACACTCAGAAGAATTTAATAAATGAAAGTACTCCTCTTCTTCTGTTCCTAGTCTCTAGTAATCAGTATATTGTTCTCATGACTGAGACCAAGCTGACTTAGAATACACACAGCTTGACATATCTTCTTGAAAAACAGTCTGTTTCATGGTGGGTTTTTGTTCATAGCTACTACAATTTTATAAAATCACTCCCAAGGACCTTGGTTCACTTGGTTCCAAGTTAATGAGTTCAAGAAGAAAAGCCCTGAGCAACAAATAATTTCTTATACATAGTCTTAAAATGATTTTTGAAATCTCAGGATAATTTTCACTACTCTTTTTTGTCATAATTTCTTCCTGAATTCTTTTCAGCAGTGTATTCATGATTCATTGTTCTCCTGCACATCAACATTTAGCAAAAACTTTTTCTTAGAGGCTTGAGAATTGGTCTGAAAAGAATGCTAAAAGTCAAAGTTCCATAGAAGTGATTCATGTATCAATTATTCCAGTATTTCTGAATGAGTTCCATTTTGCACTTGTGAATCAAATTCAGAATTAATCTTCAGTTTTCATCTGTCTATCTAAACTGTCTAGACCAAACTACAAAATATCTGTACTACACTCCCTAGCTTTTGTTAATGTGAATTATTAATATGGAAGCTAACTTTAACATATTAGATATTAATAGCAATCAAGATTAAACAACAGTATTCAATGTAAGTCAACCACTAGAGTCTTTCATGAGGTTTTTTGGTACATTTTGACACCTATACTATCTTAGACGTGCAGCTGCACTCCTACTGATGTCTGAGCTAACATACAAAAGTCATACACAGGATAATGGAAATTAGTTGCTATTTTCCATTCATTGATTATACATAAAACTTTCCTATGTAACCTTTACATACTTAAAAATACATGTTAGACTTTCTAAAGGTGAAAAGAAAACACATAAAAGATGGCAAACTAAAGTGAACAAGACCCAAGAGTGAGAGAGAGAAGCCTAAGTCAAGTGAGGGAAGAGATTTTTCCACCATTTTGAATAGACCAGATGATGAAATGTAACCTGCTGTTCAAGAGGGGCGGAAGCACAAACCCAAAAATTAATGTCTGAGTTTCCTCCACATGTTGAATATGAAACACCATGACAATAACTAATAAAAAAGAAAATAGGAACTGACAATTGTTTTAAAGCCTGCACAAAAGCAGATTATGGAAAAATAACTCACTGATGCATTTCCTTTTTTTTTTTTTTTATATAATAGAGGTAGTGTCTGTGATTTACTAATAATATCCTTCTATTCATCTTTTAGCATAAAAAGAAAACCTTAATGAAGCAATACCTAAAGACTGATGTTTGTCCATAGATTGAATGCTTGAAAGATTGACTGGAAGCTAGAAGAAAGTGGCACATGAAAGCTTTAAGGTAAGAGAAAAATGAATACACTAATTTTATGCATGAAAGAACAAATAGAATAATTATGGAGAATACCTTAAGAACCACGATAGCTATTCTGCTATAATGTGATGACAAAGGAAGATGAAATATACATAAGTTTTACAGGACAACCAGATGATCAGGCACAGTCAGCATTGGCTTATGAAAGGCAGGTTCTGCTTGAGTAACCTGATGTCCTTCTGTGACAAAATGACCTGCTTAGTGGATAAGGGAAAGGCTGCAAATGTTTTCTACTTAGACTTCAGTAAAGACTCTGACATCACTTCCCACAGCACTCTCCTGGAGAAACGGGCTGTTCATAGCTTGGATGGGCATACACTTAACTGGTGAAAAACTGTCTGGGTTGACAGGCCCTAAGATTTTGGTGAATGGAGTTAAATCCAGTTGGTGACCAGTCACAAGTGGTGTTCCCCAGGGCTCAGAATTGGGGCCTGTTTAATATCTTTATCCACAGTCAGAAGAAGGGGATCGAGTGCACCGTCAGTAAGTTTGCAGACAACACCAAGTTGGGAAGGAGTGTTGATTTGTTTGAGGGTAGAAAATCTCTACAGAACTAGATAGTCTGGATCAGTGGGCCAAGGCCAGTTGTGTGAAGTGCAACAAGGCTAAGTGCCGCATCCTGCACCTGGGTCACAACAACCCCACGCAATGCTACAGGCTTGGGGAAGAGTGGCTGGAAAGCTGCCCACTGGAAAAGAACGTGGGGCTGTTGGTTAACAGCCAGCTGAATATGAGTTGTGTCCCCCTGTACTTGGCACTGGTGAGGCTGCACCTTGAATACTGTGTTCAATTTTGTGCCTCTCACTACAAGAAAGATATTGAGGTGCTGGAGCGTGTCCAGAGAAGGGCAACGAAGCTGGTGCAGGCTCTGGAGCACAGGTTGTACGAGGAGCGGCTGAGGGAACTGGGGGTGTTTAGTCTGGAGAAGAGGAGGCTGAGGGGAGACCTCATCGCCCTCTGCAGCTACCTGAAAGGAGGTTGTGGTGAGGTGAGTGTTGGTCTCTTCTCCCAAGTAGCAAGTGATAGGACGAGGGGAAATGTTGTCAAGTCACACCAGGGGATGTTTAGATTGGATATTAAGGAAAATTTCTTCACTAGAAAAGTTGTCGAGTACTGGAATTGTCTGCCCAAGGAAGTGTCTGAGTCACCATCATTGGAGGTATCTGAAAGATGTTTAGATGTGTTACTTAGTGGTGAACTTGGTAATGTTAGGTTAATGGTTGGACTCAAAGTTCTCAGGGGTGTTTTCCAACCTAAATGATTCTATGATTCTATAATCTTTATAAGTCCATTCCAACCTAAATCCTATGTTTTTAAGTGCTATGTGGGCAGAGAGATTTCAAGAATCTTGACAATTCTTCCTAGACTTTATCCTTGGTCTGTAGTACTTCACAGTATAAATAGTGTAATGTGCTAATTATTTATGTTGTGCCTCCAGGTAAAAATCCTGTCAAACTCTTATTTTGTGAATAAGCAAAGTATACATTGGTATAGGACTTCAGTGTTATTCAAGAATAAGTATTTTAAGGTACAAACTTTTGGAAAGGTAACATCCATACTAATAATTTGTCCATGTTATTTTGTAGATGAGAAGTTAAAAGCCAAAAGGAATCTTTCCCTGGCTACA
>NW_020799095.1:72345565-72372894 GCF_003259725.1 Athene cunicularia
TGATTCTATGATACAGAAATAAATGCTGAGGATTCAAAGGGAAAAAAAAAAAAAAAAAAAAAAAAAGAGGGAAATTGCTATGGTCTCATAGTCTCATAGGAGGCTTGTTATAACTATAGTACACTTTTTTTTTTTTTACAGCTGCACAAACTGTGGGTTTTTTTCAAATTCATATTGGGAGGGTTGGGAAAACAATCTACAATAAAAGATATTTAAAGACGTATTTCAAATTGGTTTAATTGGTAAAACATTTTCTAAGTAAAAAAAATAACACGTAATTGAAAGATTGTGGGAGAATAAGACATCAGTATCTCAAATATTTTCATTCTGATTTCACAAACGATCAGGAAACATGAAATAAAATGCCAGAAATACATTTCAAATTTACCTCTTTAAAAGATAGAAGACAGATGGTTTTGTGTGTCTTGTTTAAAATAAGCACCAAGTTGATAATTTACCTTTATACCTCCACCCAAAAATAGTTTTCAGAAGAAGAAACCAAGAAGAAACCTTTAAAAAAATAAAAAAGCATAGTTTCTGTAAACTTTTTTGTGTTTGGAGAATTGAAGACATAGGAATGACTTAAGTGAAATTATTGAAAACACTTTATGTCAATTTTTTTCCAAATATTCCAGAAGAGAAAAATTAGTTCCACAGTAAGATCTACAATATTGAAGGATAATGAATTATACAGGAGACAGAAATCAATTTTGGTTTGGCATATAATTTTACATTTTAATCAATAATATATTTTTATGATAAAATATGATATATGATGAAAGGGGAGTAGAACTAGCTGTGCAGAAAAGTTAATAAAACCCACCATAGCTACTCCAAGCTGTCATTTATTTCTGTTGTTCACCTACAAGGAAAAAAACCTCAAAGAATTCAAGCTGAAAATGGAACAATACAGGCTCTTTAGGAAGGACAGGCAGAGGAAATGAGAAGAGGGTGTCACTCTCTATCTCAACAGCCAGCTGGAGTTCATGGAGGTCTGCCTGGGGATGGATGAGGAGCTGATCGAGAGTTTATGAGTCAGGATTAAAGGAAGGACAGGTAACATTATAGTAGGGATCTCTTACAAACCAACTGACAAAGAAGACCAAGCAGATGAGACCTTCTATAGACAGATAGAAGCAACCTCACATTCACAAGCCCTGGTCTTCATGTGGGACTTCAACCACCCTGATATCTGTTAGAGGGACAACACTGCAGGGCATAAGCAATCCAAGAGGTTCCTGGAATGCGTAGATGATAACTTCCTTCTCCAAGTGATAGAGGAGCCAATAAGGAGAGTGATATGTTGGACTTTGTTCTCACCAACAAGGAGGTGCTGGCAGGGAGTTTGAAGCTCAACAGCAGCCTTGGCTGCAGTGACTATGAAATGGTGGAGTTCAAGATCCTTGGCAGAGGATCCTTAGCAAAGAGAAGGGCAAAGCAAACTCATTATCCTGGACTTCAGGAGAGCAGACTTTGGCTTCTTAAGAGGTCTGTTTGGCAGAGTAGCATGGGATAAAGATCTGGGGAGAATGGCCCAAGAAAGCAGGTTAATATTCAAGGATCCCCTTCTCCAAGCTCAGGAGCAATGCATACTGGCAAAGAGGAAATCAAGTAAGAGTTCCAGGAGGCCTGCATGGATGAACAGGGATCTCCTGAATGAGCTTAAACACAAAAGTAAGCCTATAGAGGAAGAAAGCAGGGACAGGTAGCCTGAGAAATTGCCTAAGCAGCCAGAGATAGGTTAGGAAGGCCAAAGCCCTGATGTAATTAAATCTGGCCAGGGACATCAAGGTCAGGAACAGCTTTTACAGGTATATTAGTGATAAAAGGAACACTAGGGAAGATGTGGGGCCCCTATGGAAGGAAATGGGAGACTTGATTACCCAGTAGATATATGGGGAAGGCTGAGGTACTCAATTACTTTTCTGCCTCAGTCTTCACTGGCAAGTGCTCCAACCACACCACCCAAGACACAGAAGGCAAAGGCAAGGACTGGGAGAATAAATAATTGTCCACTGTAGATGATTTGGTTCAGGAACATCTAAGGAACCTGAAATTGTACAAGTCCATGGGACCTGATGAGATGCATTCATGGGTCCTGAGACAACTGACAGATGAAGTAGCTAAGCCACTATCCATCATATTTGAGAAGTCAAGGCAGACTGGTGAAGTTCCCACTGACCGGCAAAGGGGAAACACAACCCTCATTTTTAAAAAGGGAAAAAGGAAAACCTGGGGAACTACAGGCCAGTCAGTCTCACCTCTGTGCCTGGCAAGATCCATTTGGAAACTATGCTAAGGCACATGAAAAATATGGAAGTGATCAGTGTCAACCAACATGTCTTCATTAGGTGCAAATCATGCCTGAAAAATTTGGTGGCCTTCTACAGCAGGATTACAGAATTGCTGGATAAGGGAAGAGCAACAGACATCATATAACTGGACTTGCACAAAGCATTTGGCACTGCCCCGCACAACATCCTTTCTCTAAATTGAAGAAACATGGATTTGAAAGATGAACCACTTGGTTGATAAGAAATTGGTTGGATGGATGCACTCAAAGAATTGCAGTCAGTGGCTTAATGTCCAAGCAGAGAACAATTGTGAGTGGCATTACTCAGGGGCAGTGTTGGGACCAGTGCTGTTCGATATCTCTGTTAGTGACATGGACAGTGGGACTGATTGCACCCTCAGCAAGTTTGCCAATGACACCAAGCTGTGTGGTGTGGTCAATACGTTGGGGGAAAGGATGTCATCCAGAGGGACCTGGACAGGCTTAAAGGGCAGGCCCATGCAAACCTCATGAAGTTCAATAAGGCCAAGTTCAAGGGCCTGTAATTGGGTGGAGAGAAACCAAAGCACAAACATAGGCTGGGCAATGAGTGGATTAAGAGCAGCCTGGTGGAGAAAATTTGGGGGTATTAGTGGATGGAAAACTGAATTAATATTGAGCCACCAATATGCACTTACAGCTCAGAGACCCAACTGTATTTTGGGCTGCATCAAGAGAATTGTGTCCAGCAGGTCGAGGGACGTGATTCTTTCCCTCTACTCTGCTCTTGTGAGACCCTACATGGAGTACTGTGTCCAGCCCTGGGGCCCCCAAAGAAGGACATAAATCTGCTTGAGGAGGTCCAGAGGAGGCCACAAAGATGACCAGGGGGCTGGAGCACCTCCCATGTGGGGACAGGCTGAGAGAGTTGGGGTTATTCAGCCCAAAAAAGAGAAGTCTCTGGGGAGACCTTATAGCGGCCTTCCAGGACTTAAAGGGGGCTACAGGAAAGATGTGGAGGGACTCTTCCTCAGGGAGTGTAGTGATAGAACAAAAGGTAATGGTTTTAAACTGAACGAGGGTAGATTTAGATTAGATATTAGGAATAAATTGTTTACCAAGAGGGTGGTGCATCACTAGGACAGGTTGCCCAGAGAATCTGTGGCTGCCCCCTCCCTGGCAGTGTTCAAGGCCAGGTTGGACGGGGCTTTGAGCAACCTGATCCAGTGGAAGGTGTCCCTGCCCATGGAAGGGGGGTTGGAACTAGATGATCTTGAAGGTCACTTCCAACCCAAACTAGTCTATGATTCTATGATACAGAAATAAATGCTGAGGATTCAAAGGGAAAAAAAAAAAAAAAAAAAAAAAAAAATCTATAAACAGTTCTGAGGAAAAACAAAGAAACAAACAAAGTGCAAATCCAAAAAGTCTGTAATTTTCCCCCATTAGAAGTAAGGAGTAATACAGATTTTATTAAAAGTCCTCATGAGGACAAGGCAGTTAAATCAAATAGCTAATTTAGATCTTAAAAGCCTTGACATGAGTTGATCTACTGCCTTTAGCAACTCCTTCTTTCCACTGTGTTTCACAACAAATGGTTTTCCTGAGATGGTATACCCATCCTATGTATTAATGCAATTTATTGTGACAGGCAAATAACTGGCAAATAGACAGTCTAAACGTTTTCAGTTGTCCTTTCATTTGGCCATTATGAGCAGCAACTTTTACTAACATGTTATATTATCTTTTCAATGATGTCTTAGGTAGCAATCACAGCAACCTTTACTGCATAAAGCCTATACTTTCTCATAAAAATCCTTCTGAATAATACAGGGTAAACACCATTATAAGGACTTTAACACTCTTTAGTGGCTGGGAATTTAGGCAAAGTTTCAAGACATCATCTGCATTTTCTTTTTGAAGAATGTTCAAAAAGTCATTAATGTAAAGTCTTGTCATTGAAAATTTGAAAGAGGTCACACTACTAGGATATTTGAGAAAGGAAGATTAGGTACTAATTCTAAACCAAGTAAGCAGGTGAAGCTGATTAGAACACAACAGACTAAGATATTAAGTTACAAACAGACATTGCAAAGCTATTACTTTCTATTTTTCTAACTGCATCTGAAATACATTGCCATTTCTGGTTCTCTTTGAGACATGAAAACTATGGAGATATTTGGATTGGAACTGATGCATAACAGTACCTGATGCTGCTTCTGTAGAGTCAAAAGAGAGCAGAAGAACCAATTGGAAAGGTGGCATAAGAAAGAAATAGGTCTGAGAAGAAATAAAAAAAGAAGTGAATGATACAATCAACTTTTTGAACCAAACAAATCTTCACAGAAATTGTCTGAAACTTATTAGCAAAATGCCAGTGGCTGAGAACACGCTATAAATATTATAAAGCTGTGACAAATATTAAATTATTTCAGTGTTGAGAAGTTGAACCTTATTTCTATCTTTGATGTCCAATAACTGATATTTTTATGTCCAAGGACCACACAATCTGCTTCCTAGATTGACCAGCCTACAATCGAATTTAGCTCTTCAGCCTTAATCACTAAGTAATCGAGTTAGATTTGGCTGAGGTGACTGATCTTCTGTACCTCTTCACAGTATAGCATATTTTCCCTTATTTCAGTTATTCCTGTGGCTGTCCTATTTGAATATCAGAAATGGACCACATGGTTTGACATCTATCAGGAATAAAGAATACTCTTTGACTCAGTGGTTCAAAACTTATTTAAAATCAATCTTAATGCACTACAACCCTTTTTATAATCATAAAGAACCTTAAATGATTGTGAATAGAAAGTATCTCATTATCCTGATTTTTTTATGTTTAAATATATCCATTGCTCTTGAACTTTCTGACATACTGTTGAAAGAGAAAGCATTTAATCATTCTTCATTATGACTGTGTCAATCTGGTTTTCTCAGAATTAAAATTTATTGAAAAATGTTACCCATTCTTGACTGTATTATTCAACTCAATAAATGAATATACAACAGTGTTAGGACTTTTTTTCAGACAACTTTATAATCAGTTATCAACTTGCTTAACAGCTTACAACAGTTGTCCTTAATTATTTTCAGTTCTGCAAAATTAGAACTTAAAAGAATGTCATGGTTTGAACTTGACCAGTAACCAATCACCACGTGGCCAGTTGTTTACTCCCCACCACAACTTCCCTGATGAAATACGGCAAGGACAAATAAATAAATAAATAAATAAATAAATAAAATCCATCAGTTGAATTAAAAAACCCAATAGTAATAGTAACAAAACAACAGTAATAATAGTAAGTCCAAATGGGTAATATGCAGCAGTTGTTTACTGACCAGTGACCAGTAACGCAGCCCTCCCCCAGCAGTGATCCCAGCCACACCAGAAATCCCGACACCAACCGACTGGGAAACCAAAACCGAAACAAAAAATGAGAGAGTAGACATCCGCCTATACACTGAGAAGGTTGTCACATGATATGGGATACTCCAATGATCGATCTGGGCCCGGCCCTCTAGTTGTGCTACCTCACAGCCCAAGGAAAGTTAACTCTATCCTGGCCAAAACCAGGACAAAGAATCAAGGTTCTGTAGCAGTAGTTTGGGCTGTATTTATTTATTTGTTTTTGTATGGAACTATGATCAGACGTGAAAGAGAGAGATTAAAAAATTTCCTGATATATAAGAATTTTGTATTATTAATATGAAAAGAAGGAATCAAATAGATTGTTCAAAATTTTGAGAAGCAGTGGTGTTCCATCTTTAAATAACAAGAAATTCTGGGAAGCTTTAGGGAATGTTTTAATTTACTCATACTCATAAAGAACAAATTAAATAAAAAAAAAAAAAAAAAAGGATAAAGAAGCACAGTGAATTGTTAGTACTGAACAATTAAAATAAACTAGAAGCTAAACGATTTGCAGACCTAAGGATCTTAATCACTTCTCTACAAACAAGATCTGGAAAAAATGGATAGACTGTTTTGTTTATTCGTTGTCTCCTGGGAGCAAAGCGTTATTCATATAAGAGAGCTTCAAATTTTTATACGGATTTAGTAAAGTATTAAAGCATAGGGTTGTCTATTTTCTATGTGGTTCCTGAGTGTACAGAGATGAAATTATTGAAAAGAATCCTATAGTTTTACATTTTTCTCAAATACATAAAATGAAATCCTCTTGAAAAAAATAACTAGTAATGAGGATTTCCTCAAGGCAAGTACATTACTGATAATTTTTATTCTTAGTAATACTGTACCCAGATTCAGTCATTCATATCTTTGGAGAATTTATTTCTTTTCTGTGTTTTATCATAGAGTGTCAAGATATTCCTACTTACTTAGAATGCTATCATGTATGAGAAAATACAGAAGGATATCGTAATCCCTGAGACCCTGGACCACTATAGTTCAGTGAATGTTGAAAGGTACCAAAATGCATCTTTTATTTTGAACAATTTGAAAAGTATTTGGAACAATGAAGGTTATAATTCATTATGGAAACCCTATAAGATGTCACGAAGCAGAAAGATTCTGTTCCATCTTGATGTGGCTATGATCTGCCATCTACACTCACATTGTAATTTGAGGTACCCAGGGATTTGGTTTGCCTGCAATGAGTCTGGAAAGCACAAGTATGTGCACATCTAGGTGTCTATGCCTCTTTAAATATTTGGAGAAACTTTGCCCTTAGAAAGTCACAGTATGCAGCTTGCTAATCTGAGAAAAAATACAAGCTTTAAAAGGAGAGGATTCCAATAAATGTAAGACAGAGATGAATCAAGGATAAAACCTGAATGCAAACAAATACTCACTCTGGAAGGGTGAAAACAGTATCTTCAGGGGGTTCATTGCTTCTTAGCATCTCTTTCTTGTGAAGAGGCTGACCCCAGCCATCATCACCAGAGTGAGGAGGAAAAGCAAGAAGGCAAAATGAGAGATCCAACAGAATAGATTATGATCTGTAATAAAGCAGAAAAATGACAGGAAGTTGGTAACCAGAATTTCTATCACAAAGAAGATAATTATGTCCAGGGAAACACTTGGCAATGCAGCATCACATGCCCCAGCAGTGGTTGTGTGCAAGCAGGTGGTAGAAGCAGGATGGCTGCCATAATAATGCCTTCTTGCTTTTGGGGCTAGACATAGAAACTAATTCAAAATGAGAGTGGGAGTTTTTAATACAGCACTATGTAGCACAGAATACACGTGCTATGTGAAGAGCTTGCAAACAGCCCAGCTCACTCAGAGTTGTCTTAAGTATCATTAGTGGCATTGCATTCTTCATATTATTATTGCCCACATTTTTCAAGATTTTATAGAAATAGTTAACTGAAGTCAGAATCTAGAGACTAATTCAGTGCCTTTGACATGGCAAAAAAAAGGTCCTTCTCTTTAACTTCTCTGACCTCCAACCATTACCTTTAATAAGAACGTGTATTTACCTATATCTAATACATGTTTTTATTCCTACTCCGTTCCTGAGGCTTTTAAAATAATTTTGATTTTTCCTTTCATGCTGTGATCAAGAAAAAAATAATGTTAAAATAGTGCTGCAGTATCACTGTGGCTGTATACACAATAGGTACCAAATTAATTCACAGCATCTATAATGTTTGATCACCCAAGGGGAGAGATATACAAAGAAAATCAGTACCATCTAAAAGCAATTTCTGAAGCAATTTCTTCTGCAGAGATTGTCATGTAAGAGACAATGAATTTGATAAACATCAACACATTATCACTGGACCATTCAGAACATGACTATGAGTAAAGCTTTAAATTAGAGGTGGATCAGGAAAAACACTAGAAATGTGTACAGGAGAATATAAGAGATGGCTGGTATAGATATTGGGCAGGAACAAGTATGCTAGATTCTGCAACATCGACTATTCCTATGAAACCATTGGTGCAAGACAAGAAAAATTTCACCTCAAAATCACATCATAACAGTTCTCTCCCTCTATAACAGAACAAATAATACAGCACATTTCTTTTAATCTAAATTATTTTGTTTTCTAAACAACAAAATCAATGCATTGAAAATTCTGGACTGTCAGAAAGTGCTCTATTGCATAAAACAACAAATGACATAATTATTATTTTTATCGTATTCTGGTAATAAAAAGAATAGATGCAAAGAATATGTGTATTTTTATAGTGTATTCATTTTTTAGAGGGGGAAGTGAAGCACAAAAAGTTAAGTTTCCAAAAATCCAAGAGGCAATTGGAGTCCTAGCTTAATTTAATTGATGATAAATAGGAACAAGTTCCAGAAGATATTAGCGGGGAGCTTTTACAAAAACCAAAGATAAGAAAACAACCACAGATTCCCCACCTGAAAACTTAGGTGTTTTAAAAGCCATTGCTGCTTCCATTTGCATCAATTATGTAAGCAACTAAAGCTGCAGCACTGGATATATTGAAGATGATGTTACTTTAGCTGTTCTGAGCAAATTAGGCATAAGCAAAGCCATTCAAAACGTACAAAGCCATGCCTCCGTTTATCTACGTCCCTGCACAGGGTCCTATTTAGAAAATGTATTGAGAACAAAATTAGTGTATAAAGACAGCACTGATTTTGGCACCATGAATAAGGAGAGCAGCCTCATCATTTCAAAGGACAGCAAAGGAAGAGAAACAACAGAGAACATCACTCTGCAGTTCACTGATGGCAGCATCTCTCCTGAAACAGGGAAAATTTGTTTTCTTCAGGGAGTGTAAACACACCTTGTGCTTATTAGACACTGGATAAAGTGTAGTATGTGTAAGCAAATACGGGAACCTAGTACAGAAATCTAGGACTTTTGCTGGGTGAATGCTCTGAAAAAAAACATCACAGTCACAAACTTTAATTTGGGTCCATCAGTCTCATGTTCTTAATAGCACAGCTTCAGCAGCGTAGACCACCTTCGTTTTAAGACTTGATTGTAGTTAGGTGATAGATGCTATTGGAAAGGAAGGTGAGAGTTTTCTATGGCAAGGAATATTTTTTTTAATTTTATGGTACAAATGTGGGAACAATTGAATTATTATATAATGAAGTGTGTAGCAGCAATAATCATCAGGACCACCATTTTTTTCTTCTTCACCTAGTCAAGCCCTCACCCTGGTAGTCTGAATCAACATCTCGCATAAAGACATACCTAGGTTCTAGTGGGTTAAATTATATGTCTAAATAGAAATTAGAAATACATTAAAAATGATGGTTACATTTTAAAAGAGGTTAGTATCAAATCAATTGAACTAATAACTCGGCAAGAAACTCAGAACCACATGGACTGAAATTCTGAGCTTAAATGGGAACAGTATGATACTGACTCTTCTTTACTGTCCTTTACTGAAAAGAACGTCAATTCTTATTGCAAGAAGAACAAAGAGACTGAAATAATAATGAAAAAAACCTCAATTATCCTATTTAGATTTACCAAATTTCATAATAAACATATCCGGAAGATCAGATTATTAGATAATAGCAATACCCATTTTAGGGAGAATTTAGATTAAAGAGATCCGATGAAAACGTAGATTTGGTCTTGAGCAACATGCAACATCTGGCTCAATATCTTTAACAGGTGCTATGAAAATGGCCATAATGGAGGCTCAGCATGAGTTTCATAAAAGGAAGTGACCCTTACAGACCTACTAGAATTCTTTGAATAGGCCAGCAGCTGCAGAAACAAGAATCATCCACTTCACACAATCTATCTGGATTTCTAAAAAGCCTTCACAAGTTGCTCACCAAAGCATTTTAAGGGAACTAAACAACCCTCTGATAAAGGGGATGTCACTGCATAGATAAATAATTGATTAGGATGTAGGGAAGCAAAGTTCAGGACCAGAGAAGGGTCACTGGGGAATTTTCACTTGGGTTTTTTCTTATTAACGCTTGTAAAACAGGCTGAGGAATGGAGTGGCAAAGTTTTCTAATAAAATTAGGTTTTTTTGGAACAGAAAGAATGAGAACAAGTGTGAACAACTCAAGGTGAAAGAATTATGCAGTGAATGATTTGACAATAAAACCTCAAGTAAAAGTCATCATATATGAAGAAATGTCCATGTGGGGAAAAAAAAAAGAAGTATTTACTTCATGCAGAAAAAGCCAACTCTCAGAACATTTTGGAAATGCAATTTTATGATTATAATATAGAACTGTATGACAAATGTCAAATTACTGTTCAGGATCGATCAAAAAAAAAACCCAAATCAAATGCTAGGAATTATTTCAAAAGGCATAGGGGAAAAACAATATAATTATGCCTTATAAAAAATTCCTGGTTCATCTGCCTCTTGAACACTTAGTACAGCTTGGTTTAATCTCAAAAACTGTGTAATAGAACTAGAAGTTCAGAGATGTTCAGGGTGATAAGGATGAACAAAGGTATGGAAAATTTTCTCATTGGGAATGGCAAAGTGGGATGTACTTTTCAGCCTGGAAAAGACATGAGAGAGTGTAGTGACTAGAAATCATAAATAGACAATAAATGGCAGATAATACTTGATTTTCTCTCTCTCATCTATTAGTTGAACTTACTATATTAACCCAGTAAGATCCAAACTGAAGAGAAATAAAAGGTGGTGTTTCTTCAGGCAACATATGGATGAGACATAGAACCTCTAGGCACAAGACTTCAAGTGTTAACAGTTAATCTGGGTTTACGAACAGTCTGGATCAGTTCATGAATGTCATGACAGTTAATTTAAGAGCCCCTAGATCAGAATGGATGTGGATTTAACAGCATGCATGAGTGTCCATCTGAAGCATTTGCATATATAGGCCATATATGTTGAGAAAATGTTGAGAGGAAGCAAGTGAAAGTGAGAAACCTAAATACATGTTTTGAAATGAGCTAAATTTCTTGCAGAAAACTCACATGCCTAGAAGCAACAACATGTCAATAGCTGCTAAAAGTCTGAGAACTCAGTCTACCTCATTCATCCCCTAGTAATGTTTCCTCAGGAAAGCATTTTCATTCTTTTGCCTTACCAGTTTTAAAAGTTGTACACATGCACAGTCCATCAGATGGCCCAGAAAACCTGTCAGTCAATGTCGGCCCACATACAGTTCTAAATTTTCAACAAGCAACAGAACACCTTCATGTTCAATCTTCTTTAAAATTCCTACTATTCTCATTTTATCAGACTGGAAAATGAATTAATTGCCTTGCTGAAGAAGTCAGTTATTTTACTCCTTAAAAAAGAGGGTAAGCACAGGGGAATGGACAACATCCAGTTATAAAGGATCAATGATGGGGTTGGAGTTTTATCATCTTTAGCCAAGGACTCTTCCACTTACTCTATACTGATTGCTCATTATTCTGTACTGATCTCTGTATCAAATATTTATCAGAAACATTTCTACCAAATTTTCACAAAGGTATTTCAGCTATGACATAACTGCCAGACTAAAATATGTGTGCAGCTATGAACTGCATAGGCTTAGAATCATGCTTCAGTATAAAATAATTAACATTGTAAATTTTCACTTTATTCCTGCCTTTGGGTTTAGCTCTTTGTCAGACTCAGAAGATCATAATAAATAACTTGTAGCTGCATTGCTGAAGAACCCAAAATAATCAAGAAAAAAAAAAAAAAAAGAGTAACTCGTATTAGGGATTCAGAAAGGGAGTGTTCTCATATTGCAACATACATTAAAAATACATAGAAAATACATGCAAAATTGTCCTTACACTCAGCCCTTTCAAATGATGCTAACACTTTGCATTTGGGACACAGTCTTAAAATTAGTGATTTCTTACTTGAGTACTTAAATTGTGAGCAAGTTTCCAAAATAATTACCTTAAGCAACATCTTGCCTACAGATTATAGAGCTGTTCAAACCAAGTTTAGAGGCAACATATTCTGAAGGACTGTGGCCAAGCCAAATCTAATTATGTGGCTACTCTGCTTAACAATCGAACTGTTAAGTGATTACAGCACTGTGTTGCACAAACTGGCCCTCATGCAGTCAGAATCACTTCACTCTTTTCCGCTGCATGGTTTAAACAGAACATTTTCTAGAAGAGAGTACTAGCCTTCTCCTAGCCAAAACCAGGATCAATTGTAATTAAATCCCTTCCAACAGATGCTTGTTTAATTATACTTAAAACTCTAGAAATCTCACTATCTTTCAGAAGCTTTGTACAATTTGTACAAACTGGAAAAAAAAAAAAAAAAAAAGACATGACTTCTACGTGTTGATGCCTGGAGAAATCAACAAAACATCAGTCAATATGTATTTTTAAGCAGCAGCAATATTTTTCCAATTGGGAAAAGAAAAATGTTTGCTAGCAAATTCCTTCAGGGAATATTATGCTTTATATGAGAAAATTCTAAGGAAAACAGCAAGTTAAAAATAATAATTAGATGGCAACTTGTATAGGAACATTTTCCTGCTGTTACTGTGGTCATATTTAGCAGGACCAACGGCTCATTTCAGTGTGTACAGAACATACAAGCACAATCAGATGTAATTTTTTTTTTAAATGTCATTCATATTTATAGCCAGGAAATATACTTATATTACCACCTGAAAGATCTGAATAATAATTTGCATTAGCACACAACCAATGTAACTTTTCATTTATAATTCAAGTGCCTCTGAAAAACAGTGTTTAACACATCATGTTCCCTCTTAAGAAGTATGATTGAAGACCACCTCAAACAGCAAGCCCTGCTGTAATTCTTAACTTCAAGTATTTGTGGAGTAGTTTTCTCCACCTTTATTTAATATCTTTTATTCTTCTCTGAAATTCTTTTACTCTGCTGTGCCACAAACTCTTTTAAACCCTTTGCCAGACACACAACTTCTCATGTTATGAACCTTGAACATATTTCATGTTGAGAGATTAGATAATACCATTGCTGTAAGTGAAGGAAGGAACCTGTGATGGATGAATGATGTTTCTCTGCATAATGTTTTTCTTGGAACTTTTCAGTCTGAAAACAAAGGTGACTTTTTCAGTTCTTATGACATGTCATATTTATCAAAAAGTTAGTTACAATATTGAAACTACTCTAAGAGCAAATACACAGCATGACAAGAACAAGTCATGACTTAGATTCCAACATCAGAATGCTCTGTAAACATCCATCACATTCAAAATAGATGTATACATATGCATATACATGTGTGTGCCTAGATGTGTTTTACTGTTTAGCTACCCAGAATTTTATTCTGCATGTAATCTATCACAGGGGGAAGATACTAAAGTAACATTTATTTTAAGCAAAGTCACCAAACAAGACCCTTCATGCTTTACATGTATTACATGTATTTACACCAATTATGAATGTATAATACATACTGTGCTACAATGCTGTATGGTAAACATTACTATAATTACATTAAAACATCTGCTGCACAGCAATGCGTAACTCACCAAATAAGAAAAATGTAGAAGGCTTACAATTTAGTACAGTAGCCAGTTGAAAGGAACTCTGAAAAGGCCTGAAACAGACTTCCACTGTTAGTAATTATGAAGAATGTCTCTCAAATTAATTACTCATCTCATTGTATGATGCTCAATAGACAAGACAAACAATAGGTGCATGTTAATATGATATAGTTGAGTGTATAGGTACTATACACAATTATTTGGTTAACGTTGATGCATTAAAAGTAAGTGTGTAAAAAAGAAAAATAGCCTGGTACTCTCAGAACTTTTTCTGTAGAAACAAGCAAAAATTTCCCTTTGCATCACAATTGTAATCAACAGTTTACTAGATCTGCCATGTTTCAGGGATGAAAAAGTTGCGCCTTTGTGAACATAATAGGTATTATCACATTAAAGTATCTTCACTGTCCGGCAAAGTGAAATTTTAAAGAATCAGAATTTAATGAAGAAAAAGCTGAATACTGTATGTCTTGATGGAAACATGTGGATGGCAAAACTTGAAGCTAAATAACACTGGCCTAAGCACATCCTGTTTGATATTACAATATGTATTTTAAGTAATATTTGCTTGTCCCAAAATATCAACCAAAGAAAAAGGTAACAGTTAGAGAAAAATGGGAAAATCTAGATTTCAGTTAATTTCCCCAAAGGCATAAAATTTTGATTGAAGTCTAAACTTCATAAAACACAGATGCTGAATTTGTCAGGTCAGATGAGTTGTTCTGCTTATTGATCACATATTTGTGTACCGTATTTTTAATGTGTGTGGGTTTTTTTTTTTCCTTCTGGTTTTCATCTGACTGTTAAAATCTCTTTGCATGGGGAAGAAAAGAGAGAGACAGACATTTAGTAAGCAAGGGTGAGGCAGACAATAGGTTTTACTATGAATGAACATTAAAAAAAAAAAAAAAAAGTCAAATAAAACAAACCTTAATGTCCTATATGAGGAGCTAGAGCTTATAAGCAGTCCAGGCACAGCACCCATGCTTGTGTTCTTTCGTTTGTCCAGTGATGGGTCTGTGGTGCTACTCGGATGTGTCTAAAACTCTGGTCTTAAGAGCAAGTAAGGCAAATTCAAGAACTGCCCTGGTTTACTTGGTGCTGTGGTTTGAACCCAGCTGGTAGCCAATCGCCACATGGCCAGTTGTTTACTTCTTCCCCCTGCCCCCTCCCCAGTGAAACAGGGGAGAGACAAAAGAAGAAATTTGTAGGTTGAATTAAAAAAAAAATTAGTAATAGTAATAAAACAAACAGTAACAATAGTAAGTCCAAAACGGGTAAAATGGAGCAGTGGTTCACCGAGCGGCAACTGGTATGGAGCCCATCACCAGCAGCTCTCCCAACCACACCAGAAAATCCCACCATGCTGCGCCCAGAAACTGAAACGGGGCGTGAGAGAGCCCGCATCCACCTATATACTGAACATGACATCACATAATATGGAATACTCCGATGATCGATCCGGGCCTCTAGCTGTGCTCCCTCTCAGCCCAAGGGAAAGTTAACTCTATCCTGGTTGAAGGCAGAACACTTGGTAAGTCACACCAGAATTTAGCTCCACTGAAACTTTTAATCTCTTCTTTTGTTTGTGCCTTGTGACTTTTGCTCACATTCAAATGTTATATGATACAGAGTTTTAACCAACTTCATCCCAGATTATTTGGGGTTGTAAAAGAAGAATGAAGTTAGTTTTCAAATACTGAGCTTCTATTAACTGAAAACATTTTATTAATTTAGTGTAGACCTTGCCAGAGGGCATGGAGACATGAACAGAAACAAAGGAAGAGAAACAAGTAAACTTTGGAAAATTTATTTATTTTTACTTTTAGTAAGTTTAAAAGGACCCAGATTGGTTCTATTTTGCATCGTATTTCCATAATAATCAAACTCAAATATCTCAGAGAAACAACTTAATCACATTTGATTATAGTAAAGTCAAAATTATGTTAAACTAGAAGAATAGATGCTATAAAGACATGAAGAAAGCTGTCTTTCAAACTATTTTCTCATTATACTTCTGGCATATTCAAGATACATAGCGAGAGTCAATGTACAAAAAAACCCAAGTTAACATATTACATTTTTCTTCATTTTAATTTGGCAACTTATTTCTGAAATAGAAGGTACTTTTTTTTTGTTTTGTGCTTCTCCTTTAACATGGTCAGTCTAAGGCTATGGCAGCAAGCCTGGTATAAATTGTCTGCATATAGCTGTGCTATCCTGAAAGCAACGCAAGGGAATAATTGCGTCTCTGAAACTTCCTTTCTGATTTCCTTTTGCTCTGGGCAGGTAGTAAATTTGCTATTGACCTCTAGTGGCACAAATTATGATGTTAGTTTAGCCGTGCCTGGTTTGTGATTTGGGTCAGGGCAGCATTATGTCTCAACTATTTTCTCCGCCTTCCCTGTTGAATACAGTGCATTGGTGTCATCCACTGTTTTGTGCACCCTGTACATGAGGTGTAAAGAGTTCAGCCTCCATATCTGGGTTACTTTAAGGACATGTAAATTAAATTACAGTAAAAATGTTAAGAACTGTGTTGGACCTGAAGAGACAGTGTACACATTCACAACACTGATACACCAATGTCTGTTTTTAATGTCATTGTCAGGTCAATACACTTTTCAGTAAAAAGGAAGACAGAAGTATTAGCTACAGTGAAGAAATGAAAGCAATGAAAGTGCAGTAGGGTTCTTCAGTACCGTCTGTAAGATTAGAAAACATTTCTTCTAGGAGTAAATGCAAAAACATCATGATTCTTCCAAAGTTAGCTATGACAAGAAATCAGAATGCACCAAAAAAAAAATTGGAACACTGTTTTTTGACATGTAAATAAAATGGATTCCTTCAGGAATACCTGCAGATGCACTAGCACAAACTAATAATAATTATTTATTGCAGATAAATGTAATATTTGTTTAATTTGCTAGATATATGTAATATTTTAACAGAGAATTCATAATTTGGGGGAAGGAAGCTTAGAAATACCAATTCACTGCATGACTGAAGAATGAGGAGTTATGGTTGAATATTTTGAAAACCATTCATGAACATAACTCAGAATTTTAAATGAGCATTCAAATTTACCAACTTCATGACTTTTCCATTTTTCTTGCTATATTAAACACTTGGAGATGTCTGTGGTGTACTTTAAGAAATAAATCCATTTAAAATTTTCACTTGTTAAACTGAAGAATAGCAGAAATGGTACAATATTATTTAAGCATCTTGAAAATATAGCAGCTGCTATCTGTGACTTCCATAATGAGATCTATTGTGGTGACTGCTGTGGTGCAATTGTATTTTCACCTTCTTTTTTTTTTTTTTTTTTTAATCATATCACTCAATTTTATGCACCTCATTGAATCAGCCAGATTTTTCAGGCTCCCTACATAGTCAGTAAAAAAGAGATTAGTCTTATCTATAAAAGTATATGGAGCACAACCCTGCGACTGTTCTTCTGAGTAATCCCTCTTAACTGACTGCTATGGTCATGAGGAACTCCATGGAAAATATGTCAGATTCAGACTTCTCTACATGTATGTATTCTTCCCCCAGGTATTTTACAACCAAGCAGACCTTGTGGGACAAAATCATACAGTAACATTTATTTTATTTTTCTGTAGGAGTAAGCTCACATTTACATCAGCTTCAGAAGCAGCTCAGTTTAATAAGGACTGATAACTATTAGTTTATTATGGCACCAGTATACCTGGAAATTAGTTTAAAAATATCAGTTTAAGAAAGATTTATCTGAGTATAACCCATTCTTTAGAAGGAATGATTCTGATGATACAGTTTTCATAGCCAGAATCAGATTTAGTCCTAGAGAAAATAATTTTTGCTATGAGCAAGAAAATAAAATATTATATCTTTTAAAAGATGTGCAAATAAATAATTTGGTAATCTTGTATATCACATAATATGTTTTATAAAATCATGTGATAAACAAATCTTTTATAAAAGCAGTATTGTTTACAGTTAGTTATACTGTAAAGAATTAATAGAATGTATAAAACCTAACCCATTTGAACTTCTGACAATTAGAGAAAAAAAATATGTATTCCAATGTGCAGAATATACAAATATCAAGAAATTGAATATCCTTGGATTATTTTTGTTTTTCCTGTGAAAAAAGGTGCAGTTATTAATTATTACTCAGATGTTTGGTCCTGAGGAACACACAGACTCTCTGAGAATGTCCCATTCTGACACCTGATGTAGAGTCAGAAGAAATCTCTCTTCTAACATATACTTCCCAGCTTTTTTATAACTAGTCACTGCATTTTGGGTCAAACTTTTTGCAAACTGATAGATATAGATATCAGCTCAGTAAAGTCTGTAATCTGAGTCAGCTAGCTGTCACATCTTTGACTGAAAAAGCTCTCTGAAGCTGAGGAACAAACATCCCAAACCGCCAATGGCGTGGCAAGGCTGCCTCACTCACTCCTTAGTGCTAGCCTGCAAGACTAGTCCTCACCCCCACCCTGTTTTCTCCTGCACTTCCTTTCAGTGACAGTGATAGATAGTGTTGTTTCTCACACATTTACTAGCTGATCTCTACATTCTGTTAACACTTCATCTGGGTCACCAAAGGAGCGAGGATGCTAAGATAAAGGTCCAGCAACATAACAAGCACATTTTTCTTACACCATATTGCAGACTGGCAACCGTAGAAGTACTTGAACTTTACCAGTACTCCGCTTTCTCATCAGCTTCTACTGTACATTTCCTTGATTCTTACCAACAATCAAAAACTGCTCTAACTTTAGGCTATACAGAAATGTCAACACCTTATTACATTTTTTTCCATCTCTATATGATTTGATAGATTAATAAATACTTTATTTCTCTTGTCATTCCCTTGAGTCTTGTATAATCTGTAACTAAAAAATGTACACATTTCTTCCACTTTTAAAGGTGTTGGTAGCTTTACTTTCTTATCTATTGTTCTGGTTTCTGTATCATTGCCAACATATTTCATTCTGTTCAGTTTCTTTATTCCAGTTTTTCTTCTCAGTGAAACAAACAAACAAACAAACAAAAATTTCTCTGTTACTACAGAACACGGATAAAAGAAAGTATACATGGTTCCTAGCCTAAGAAAATCATAAGGAAGACCAAGAAAATTCTCCTTGACTTCACTAAAGTTTGTAATTGCTGCCCAGTGGCAAGACAATTTGTATGCTTACAGTCTGGAGATTCTTCCTCCAGGGTATGTTAGCTTTGGATAAGAGATCTAATGTTTCCTAGTCAACTGTATTCATTTAAGAAAAATCATTTCATTAGACACAACTTTTAGTGTCCTTATTGACATCATCAGCACCTGACTTCTACTACTTGCTGAAACCTCCTTAAACCCTGTGTTTCTTTGGAACATATCTGAAAATCCAACAAAGAAAAAGATTTACTGAAATTTTCCAGGTAATACTAGGTGTAGGAAAATCAGAAAAGGTTCTTGACATAGACAGAAGTTTAAGCTTAGCAGTGGAGATGCAAAGTATTTCATCCTACAAGGAAATTATTTACTATCAAAGATTCCAACATTTACAATCTAAAACATTTTCACTCATATTACTGTAATGCCTTCTAGTAATCAAACCTTAATACATTCCAAATATGATCAGCACTTAATATACTGTAGCAATTGTTAGTGCTCATGAAAAGTGCCAAGATGTTAGTCTGAGAAGGTGTTCACTTAAGGTTATTCCCCAAAACAGTTATAAAACATTTGCCTAAGCTATTCTCTCAGTACTTTTTCCTCCACCTCCTCTATGTCATTAGTGTTAAAAGGAGGGACACAAGAGTCAGGTTGCCATTTTAACATTGATCAATAAAGATTCTATTGTGAAAAAATATATATAACCGAAATTGCAATTCTAAAATCTGTCAGATTCTGTAATCTGGGGAAATTATGAAAAAACCCAGTAGCACTTCATGAACCTAACGATACTCATTTTTCAGCTTTGAGCAAAAAGTGTAATTCAAAATGTCTGAGCCTTCCTTGGCTTCCTCCTTGGTCTTGGCTACTTTAGACTGTCTCAACTATCACTCAATGCCACTGCAGGTCAGTGACAGAGTTGAGCCTTTCCCTCATGCGTTTCCCTCCACTACATCTGAAAATCCTCAGCTAATTATAAATTACTTTAAGATTTAAATAGAAAGCACAGGAAAGTGGAAAAATGAAAGCAATAATTACAAGCTGATTTTACTTAAGCCAGAAACAGACATAAAATTTTTAAAGTTAAGAGGTGGGTGCTGATAGTTACCAATACAGGAAGAAGGTGCAGAACCTGAACCAAAGCTCTCAGAAGGGGAAATTTTCTGTTGTTGTTCAGTAGCTCTTCGTCCAAGGGGAAGAACCAACTCACATTTTAGAATTAATTTTTAGGTGCTTCCATCTACAGTAAAGTTGCATGGCAGCTGCCAGTGGCAAATGGTTAGGAGGGAGAATTACTAAATAGCATACAGCGGCAGAATGCCATGAGTAAATCATTATATATAATGTTGTGTAAGTGCTGCAAATGCACACAAGACAACTTTAAACAGATGAAAATTTACTAGGTTGTGATAAAACAGGTAAACTTGTTTTATGCCAGGTCAAAGCTGAGCAGTAGCTTATCTTACAGTGGATCACATGCAATATTACCACTCCATACTATGAATCAGAAGTTAGACTTCCCTTCAAAAATGGAAACTGTATACATTAAATGGATTTATCTGAGAACCTTAATCTTATGCTAAACACATTTTCTATGCTCACAGAGTTTCTCATTTATATGAAAAATTATTTATCTGTGTCAACTTGCATGAATGGATTGCCAAAATGAAACAGCATTTCCTGCGTATTTCATCTAGATACCTTCAGCTGTCTGAGATTATACAGACATTTATGTTCAAATTTTTGTTTTAACAAGGGAAGAAAGAAAAAGAGACTCTAAATAGGTCAGACTTTTCTTTCGAACACCACCACCCCCATCCAAGTAAGTTCCTGTGTTTGAAGAGATCTCTACACCTATCATGAAACCTCATGAGCGTATATGGAGAAAACAATTGAGAATGGTCAGTTCCCAACTGCAGCACAAGGTAGTAGTAATAGATCAATTAATTAGAAGAGTATTGTTTCACAACAACTTTTCCCTTAGAAAAACAGCAGAAGGGCAGTGGAACCGTGGACTCCAGATAGTCTTGCTTTCATATTTTCGTTGCAAGCACCGCAAAGATAGTGGTTTTAGCAAACAATTTTTCTTTCTGACTATGGCTTCAGGAGTCTAATCTTTGCTTCTCAAGTTATTAGACACTACAGTACTTAAATACAGAAGACAACAAATCCCTAAACCTCAAGAAAAAGTCACAGACTCATAACTCTGTCTTCTTGATTCATTTACAAGGATATGTTGCCACTTTTCTTTGTCTTTTAGGATCTGAATTTTAAACATTCCTGCCTTCTCCCCCGCCATGCCCCCAGTTTTCAGTTAAGGAAACAATATAATCAAAATAATCAAATTTTGGAGTCCTAATAAAATATTGGCAATTCCTTCAGAATTATTCCATGAATATTCAAATCTGAAAAAGAAAACACTCTTAGGAAACATATGTTTTTTCCCTAAAATTCATAAATGTTAATTTTTCTTGTAGGGACTAATTTGAACTTGAAAACAATTATTCTGAGAGTTAGGAAAATGCAGTAAAAAAGTAGCCAAATCAGGCTGCTATTACACAATTACTGTCTTTCCCGAAATACCCGTTACACTTTTTAAAAGAGAAAATACAAAAGCGAAAATAAAACACCGAAGTGGAGAGAACAAAGACAGCAAGTGTGAACATGAATAGAAAGGAGAGTTTAAAACCTTGCTCAGAGGAACAAGATGACAGCCTTACAGAACCAGAGTACTGCAGGCTACAATGGTACACAATACGTCTTGCATGTGGAACAAATCCTATTTTTGTCAGGTATCACCTGGTTCAAAATAAGATTAAGGATGACTTTAATGGTTGTTTAATATGTCCTGTTTAGAAGAAGACTGTTAGAATAAAACTCTGTGTTGCTAAGTAGAGGATAACATACATGCTTGTTAACTCTCTAGTTAAGATAGTCTAATATTTTCATAGATATTCCAATTAACAAATATAGGAGGCATGTTCTTATATGAAAATTCAGGAGCACTTTTTCTTTTAAAAGAGTCAAAAATATAGATATTGTGTGAATTGTACACATAGATGTTACCCCTGAGTTTCCAAAGCATGAAGCATTATAAAAATATATATCTAATAATTTTTTTTCACAAAATGGTAGAAGCATGGAATGTGCATCTGACTATCATTTCAGGGTTTCATCATTTTCTTCAAAATTGCAAAGACTTTAGGATTCTCTCGAGCAAAGAGAATTATGAGCAGTCGCAGTAAATGGTGTAAAGGCCACAAGCAATAATGACTGAGTTATTAAGGCTGGAATAGTTAGCATTAATAGGAGTATGATACTGGGAGCGATTTCCAAGGAACCATTTCTGGCTAGATGTAAAACCTTCCTTGAAATCTTTAGGAAAAAACAAGCTGCTCAATGTGTAATTTATTTTTATTACCCTTCCAATAGATTTGACTTTCTCTCTGGGTTTTCATTTACTAAATATAAAAAGTTTAGAGAACAAACACATGCAAAGAAACCAAACACCCTTGTGAAGCTTTCCCAAAACACACTAAAAATGCAACATTAATAAACTATAAAGGATGTTCCTCAAGGCAAATAAAACGAATAAAGGAACAGTGGCAGTTTCCTCTAAAAAACCCTTATCCAAGGTTCTTTTATGAAAGGTTGTAAAATTTTTCTGTTAATTTCAATCTTGGATTTAAAGGCATACAATATCTTGACAATTGTACTTTGCCTGCAGTGGAAAATGGCAACATTTATAATTATAACTTTTCCACAGAGCTGCTATTGGTTCAGAAAATTTGTTTTATGCTTGTAGAAAAAGTAGAAATACTTTGCATACATTTAACAAACGTTTTGCTCAATATTCAGATAATCATAATGGCATCAGAATACAACCAGAATAACACAACCCAGGGTGTGGGAAGAGAGGGACCTGCGACACTAGTTTTTGACGGAAGTAGCAACATGGTACTGTTTAGAACAGCAAGATTTCCTAGGGACATGAGTCCTGCTCCACCAAAACCTGCATCACCACTAGCAACATTCAGCTGCTGCCACAGCAGTGGCTGTTTTAAACAATGTGAGGAGTAGGGAGTGAGAGGATGGGGGCTTGATAATTAGATGTCTTGTCCCTTGTTTTTTTCCCTTTTACTGGGGCAGATTCAATGTCACCATACTGACTTCTTTCTATGTTCTACATCTTAATTTCCATATCACTATTCCCTGTCTGTCATTATGGTTTGCCCTGGAGATGTGTATAATAGCACATGGTTGTTTCTATGGATGGTAAAGGTAGTATACCGGGTCACTGTTTAAAATCGAGTTTTGAATTACTACCAGACTTTCATTCATCCTATAGCGATGCATGAAAGCTCACACCAGCCTTTTATTTTATTGGTATAATTTCAGATACACACAGAATTCCTTGCAAAAGTCTAATAAATACCTGAACATACTGAGACAGAAATATAGATTAAGAAACATACATTATTAACAGTATCTGTTCCTTCTGTGAAAATCCAGATTACTGATTCTGAGTCAAGCAGAATCACTCTTGAATTATGCTTTTTTCTGAGAGAACTATTCACCTACTGAATAAAGCTCAAACTGTGCTGATTTCTAAGTCAGACAACAACTGGAAGACAGTTATTTTAAAAAGACCTACAATTATTCAAAGAAAATCTAAATTATTAAATAATTGTTCATGTTGGATATTGTAGCTATAATCAGTACTGAAACTGTCGTATAACTGTAATAGAAATTTCAAAGAAATAAATTAATGCAATACCCTTATGTACAGAATAAGCAGGAAGTTTTTATCTAAATATTTTTTTTACTTTACAGACATTACCTTATAAAGAAACTGTAATTTAACTCATCTGAGTCAAACTGAAAATATTACTGAAATATAACTGAGTAGTTCCGTGTAGAATTGGGAAATCCCCTCTAAGGTGAAAAGTGTTAATTTTAGTAGTATTTAAAACTAACAAACACACAAACCTAATAGATTTAGGCTTTGCACAGTTTGCTGCTCTACAGAACAATAGAATATTGATTTATAAACAGTTTAGACTAGCAAAATTAAAATTAACCATGTGAATAAAATTATATCAAATGTGCTGGTAAGAAATTTGTTAGTGTCATTTTTCAACAACAAATTGGGTAAGAAAAAAGAAGCAAACATATGAAGCAATTTGCTTGAAAACTCATCATGTTTCTGTGTAATAAAATATTTCTGAAAAAAATCACCTCCCTAATTTAAAAGAAATAGCATGAAGTGATACTTGCTGTAACAAATTACAGTGTGCGCTATTTGATTTTTATTCATTTAAAGAGGGAAAACAGCAGTATAAACAGACTATGATAAGAGGCCTGACTTTTCAATGAAAAAGCATTATAAATATTTCAACAAAAATATGGTTATATACTTGTTCCAGGACTCTTTTCTGACTTGATACTGATGACTTCTTTATTCTACTATCATATCTCACATAATAGTACAAATTTTGGTAGTTGCATTTTTCATGATTTAAAATCTTACTATACACAGAATCTACCTTTCTTCCTTGAATTTATTCATAATGTAAAGTACATGTTATATGCAATTGTATTCGAGGAAGAAAATATATCTGGAATTACATCTGGAGATAACAGTTCCACAGTGCTCAGTGCCCCCTCCCTGGCAGTGTTCAAGGCCAGGTTGGACGGGGCTTTGAGCAAACTGATCCAGTGGAAGGTGTCCCTGCCCATGGCAGGGGGGTTGGAACTAGATGGTCTTGAAGGTCCCTTCCAACCCAAACCATTCTATTACTACTTTTTAAAATAATTTCTCCATGCAACCTTTTAGAATTCTCTGTAAGGGGAAATAAATTTCTTTGGGATTTTAACCTTGGTCTTTAGATGTTAATCAGTTAGATTTTTATTTATTAAATCTACTTTTGAAAAATATATTTAGTTTTATCAGACCTTATTACTCATTACTCATTTTCATAGAAGAATAGAAAAAGAAATTCCAAGCCACGTGGAAAAAAATTCAAGTTAACTATATTCAAATTTTAGTTCATTCATACTCTCAAGTATTTCATAAACTAATATGGACTGAAGTATATCAGTTTTAAAAGTGACTCAGAGCTTTTTGGAATTTAAAGTTAGAATACCAATCTAGTGATGCCTTGAAAAATTTATATCATACTCTGACACTTAATTTCACAGTCTGTCAAAGCCAATCATGAACAGTTTCCAGCTGGCAACGCATTCTGGATTATTTTATTTGGTTATTTGGTTTTTTGTGAGTTTTTTTGTGTGGGTTTTTTGTGTTGTTGTTGTTGGGGTTTTTTTTTACTTTTTTTGTGTAAATTTTCATTCAGATAAATGGATAGATGCATTATGGGACTGTAAAATTGTTAGTGAAAACAGAATAAAAACAGGAATTCCCTGAGACATGGATGGGCTAAACCTGACCTTTTCACACTTTGGGGCAAATCAAAACATGACACTGTCAGTTAATGTGATTATAGCAGTATGACTGCTCACAGAAATCTGTTTGTAATAGGTTCATATCACTGGCAAGATCCACAGAGTTCTTCAGGCATCTGACTTAACATTTGTTGTGCATAACATGCCTGAAGAAGCTCTTAAAGTATTCTGAGTATACTGAAAAGGGTTGTTTCTTAAAGTATCCTGAGTATACCAAAAAGGGTCGTTTCTGCTTTCTGCTCATTCAGAGTACCGTAATTCATAACACTCCTTCTCATTACTCAATCTACTATCTATAGTCATATGCTTTCTGAAGTATTTTAGTATAATCTTTAATGAAAGCCACTGCAATATGCATGGCAACAATGCTGGATTCCAAATGTTGAATCACTGAAAACATTTTCTCTACTGCTCATTCATGAAATAAATATGAGCTACCAGAAACATAAATCACATAAATGACACTGATGGTCTTTAAAAATCAACAGCAAAGTTCTGGCAGTGAGTAGCACCTTAGAAAGTTAAAAACTTATAAGAGCAAGTTACTGACAAGATGTTATACTGGAAAAGCAACACTCTTGTCTTACAGAGGAAATGGAACCATGGAAGAGAGCAAAGATTATCCAACATACATTCCTCTTTGTAGGAGTCAGACGTTTCCAAAGGACTGAATTGTAAAACAGTAGGAGAAATGCAAGCAGGCTTTCATAAAATTAATCTTACATACAAAATATATTATAGCTTTTGGATAATACACCCACAACAGAATCACTAAACGTAAAAGCCAAAATATTTCCTTGAGTGAAGAAAACCACACCAGAAGTAAATCTGTCTAATGTTCCTTAAAATCAAGAACACTTCACGTAAGAACGTTATTTAATGTTGTGGTGGGTTGACCTTAGCTGGATGCCAGGTGGCCACAAAAGTCACTCTATCACTCCTCCTCCTCAGTGGGACAGGGAAGAGAATATAACAAAAGGCTTGTGGGACAAGAAAAGGATAGGGAGAGATCACTCACCAATTACTGTCATGGGCCAAACAGACTGAACTTGGGAAAAGTAACTTCATTTATTGACAGTCAAATCAGAGTAGGGAAATGAGAAATAAAACCAAATATTAAAAACACCTTCCCCCCACCCCTCCATTCCTAACTTCTGAATTCTTCTGAATTCTCTACCTCCTTCCTCCAAGCAGTACAGGGGGATGGGGAATGCGAGTTCCAGTCAGTTCAACACACGTTTCTTCTGCTTCTTCCTCCTCAGGGGAAGGACTCCTCATATTGTTCCCCTACTACAGTGTGTGGTCTTTCCCACGGAAGACAGTCCTCCACAAATTTATCCAATGTGAATTCTTTCCGCAGGCTACAGTTCTTCATGAACTGCTCCAGTGTGGGTCCCTTCCATGAGGTGCAGACCTTCAGGAACAGACTTCTCCAGTGTGGGTCTTCCATGGTGTCACAAGTCCTGCCAGCAAACCTGCTCCAGTGTGGGCTCCTCTCTCCATGGGTCCACATGTCCTGCTAGGAGTCTGCTCCACTCAGATTTCCCACAGGGTCACAGCCTCCTTTGGACATATCCACCCACACTGATGTGGCATCTGTGAGAGACGAGAAACCAGGCCTGTGAGAAACTAAGACAAACAGCTGGGAAAGCAAAAGTTGAGGCTGATGGAAGAAATGCCTCAAACACTCACAAGACAAAATTATGAGTCACAGGGTGCATGCTGTGGAGGTCGAAGATGGTAATGCTGCCCCATGCAGCTGGGGGAGAGAGCCCTGTGGAGACAGGATGGCTCTCCTCTGGGGCTCCTGGGAAGATTTAAAGGGCCATGAATGTGAATTAACTTTGTTTCATTATCCACGAAATGCATATTAAAGTTAACACCCCTCGATATGCTAACAAAGGCTACCATGATCATGCTAATTACATCATCCCATGAAACACCTTACCCCTCCCCATACATGGGATACGTAGGTCTGTGGGTCGACCTAGGGGACAGACCCAAGGAAAGGGTGTATAAATCAAGGGGGGG
>NW_020799095.1:72372944-72391300 GCF_003259725.1 Athene cunicularia
GGGGGGGGGGGGGGGGGGGGAAGAAAGGGGCCCCTCCTCTCTGCCCCCCTGACCTCCTGGAGAGAGCAGTGAAGTGAAGAAGACAGATGTCAGTGAAAAAGACAGCTGACTCCTGGAACCCTCGGTGGCGGGATCAGCACAGGAACCCAGACCGGTGATCTGTATTCCCCCATTCCCTCTATCTCCCTCTTTTCCTTTTTCTATTAAGAAATGCAAAGCATATTATATTGCTCGCCACAACTTGCTCTGTACTTAACCAATTATCATGTGTTCAATTAGTGCATTGTAGGTAGTTAATAAATGCTTGGACTTGGAGACTTGTTGTCCGCTCCATTGGGGATCTGCGAGTCTGAGTCACTTGTCCCCCTCATCTGAGCAAGATATGACAGCATCCTCCACAGGTTGCAGTTAGGATCTGCTCTACCCTTAATCTCCATGGTCTGCAAGGGCACAGCGTGCCCTCTCACCATTGTCTTCACCACAGGCTGCAGGGAACTGTGCTCTAGAGCTGGCAGCCTCTCCTCCCCACCTTTCTTCGTTGACTTTAATGTCTTCAGAGTTGCTCTCACATATTCTCACTCATCCCACTACCAAAACCTCACGATGCAAACCCACTATAAAAGTCACTACTTGAAATGCTGGGGTTTCAACCCCAACCCCCAAATTAAGGTTGACATCTGGGTGATTCCCACAACCCTTCACAAAGCGGGGGTGAGTTTGCCTTTAGGCTTCCCTCCAGGGTGCGGCCGGCCTGGCAGGGAGAGCCATTGGGTAAATGAGCCCCAGGTGTCAGCATTAAGTAACCAAAGGTCAGGTGTCCCACTTGGGGATAAAAGCTGGGACCCCTTACAGGCAGGGGCAGTGTCTGTCTGTGAGGTGGATGCCCTGTACAGAGTTCCCTGTTGGGGAAGGACCTCCTGCCTCCCTGGGACTGGGCTCCAGTCAGGTCTGGCCTTTGTAAGTGTGGGCTGTGTGGAGATTCAGTGTGTGGCTTCCTTGGTCTGGTGTGTTTGGCTTGCTGACTCAGTTGTCTCCTTCTATATGAGACTGCATTTCACCATTTATTCCACCCATTGTTGGTTGTGTGGTGTTGTTGTTGGGGTCAGTGGGTCTGATGTCAGATTATATATAATCTGACTTGTTTGTACCCCCAGTGCTCACCCATGTACTGACCCTTTTGTATCAAATACAATTTGGCTATTAGTTCATGTTTATGCTGGTTGTGTCCTTTATGTTAGGCCTAATAATTGGCAAAACACTACTGTAAAAGGTGCTAAACTGCACTATATTCAGACTTAATTTATTCTACAATTTTTCTTATCTAGATACTGGTCAATAGGATTAGGCCAGAAGAAAATTAAAGATATAGAAAATACTTTTACCAGTAGTACCAGCAGTAACAGACTAACTTCTGCAGATAAAACTTTTCTTAGATTACTGATGTAAAAAGTTCACCCACTTAATTCCAAATCTATCATGTACTTTTTTTGGAGGGGGATATCTTATATATGTATATAGGAATGGCTATTAATCTAGTTGCAACTTTCTTCAAATGCCATAGAAGGCATTTAAATACAGATTATGCATAAATGCAAAAGCAAGTTGAGAAGAAAAAGTATAGAAACAGGGGTGGATGTGAAGACAATAATCTTTCTAATGAAATAATGTAGTAGAAATTCTTGACTGGTTATTGGTTTCTAAATCTGCAGATGATTTTGAGCATATTAATTTCATTGGTGAAAGGTACCTCTGTTTCAATGTTCAGAATAGCCATGACCTAGGATTTCTGGGACAAGGTTGGCGCAGCAGTCTGGACACAGCTGCCCTTAAGCTCAGAGAAGGAGCTCCATAACATATGAGTAGCAAAAACAGGGGGCTGGTGCACCTGTAAAGCAGATGTTGATTAAACAAGCTATAATTATTACTTGCTCATAGTAGCAGGACTTGTAGTATAGCTGTACAAGTAGAGCACAGAAAAACATGTAAGCAGTAGAATGTGCAATTCAAGAACTAAGGATTTAGAAGGAGCAAGAAAAATGTCTGGCAAAAAGCAGAAAAAATAAATGAGCCATACCTGAAACAGGTTGATCTTCCACTTTTCTTCTGAGGATGCAAGCAGTATATATAATATATATATATACATACACCAAACAACTGGGTGAAGAAAAAGAAGAAAGATGATGTGCACTTTGTTTCCAGTTCTCAGGCCTGATGACTTCAATCTCCATGACTAAGACCGCTGAGGATTGAAGCCATCAGTCAGCACTGATAACCACCAACAGCTCCCTGGTGTTGTTTACTCTTTGCTAATCAAAGTAGTTAAGGACTAATTGTTTGAGTATGTAATGATTGATAGACATTTAAAAACTAACTACTGCCCATGTGTACTTGTAATGAACGTCAATCCAGTAACATGTTGTTTTAACTTTTTTTAACTGTCTTGATTTGTCAGTCTTAAGCACTCCCATCAAGGTAATCCCTAATTTCCCAGTGTATATATATGACATACACACACGTATTCAGTTACAATACACACAACATACTTAAGTCTTGACAGCGCTCCATGCTTCTGATAGTGCTGTGTTATTTGCCCAAACCTTCCAAGGATACAGCTATATTCCTGTGCATTTTGTTTCCTGTTGAGATACTGGTTTATGATGTGCAGATTAATGTTTATGCAGAACAAGCTGAAATATGGGTATCTTCCAGCTGCCAGTTGTGCAGTTGTTAAGTATGCTGGCCAAGCAGACCTGGTTACCATAATATAAATTCAGTGAAAATGACTTGACATTTAGGTATTTTATGTTGACATTAAATTTTAAATCAGATTAAATAGCCATGTTTTAAGGTGTTACAGAAGATCACAAGAGAATCTTAACTCAAAGGAAAAACTGATGGACATATTCATTGTCTCTTTTCTCATCCACAGATCATTCCTTTCTAACTAGTCAAGAAAGAAGACATTTTACTCTATCTTTTACCAGTCTTATTTCTAAGTCAACCCATTTAATATAGTCCAGTGACAATACACATGGATACTTTAATAGGATGTAGAATTGAGTTTTAGATCATAATAATTCAGAAACCTTAAGAGGACACCACTGAAACTGGTTGCTAAAGAATGTTTCAGTTGCTAACTAATAAAACATTAATTGTATTAATTTAATCATTAATATAAAGTTACCACTTTGCATCAGTGCAAGCAAGCCATTGTCACATCATTGTTACACTGGAAGATGGGCTGCAAATCCATAGATCCTCAGTGAGGAGGAGCTGAGGGCAGCAGCTAGAAGTGCCCTAAGAGGAGAGGAGTTTCTAGAGTGATATGTACTGCCTAAGGACCATCTCTGCCATGGTCCACTCCAGCGCACCCATAGGTCATTGTCAATAACCCGGGTGCTACTGACTCAATGGATGTAACCAAGCCAAGCTGTTCACCCGTGAGATACTGCTTACTGATCCAGTGTCTCTTCCTAACCTGAGCAGTGGATTTGTCACTCATGTTTCTTTAGTCAGTGAAACATGATAGGTCTAGAGCATAAAATTGTCAGTGATCAAAGGGGACAGAACTGGGTCTGTGCAGCATCTTGAACCCAAAGAATTAAAGCCAGTTTCTCAAAGTAAACTTTTTGTCAGTACCAGATAATCTCTTATTGATTATTCTACACATATCCAAGCAACCACACAAGCTGCATTCTTGAGCATTACTGGGTTGTTTCATTCTACATATATATCTCTATACAAATATATCAGAATTTATGAGTATTTTTCAGTCTGTATATCTTCATCTGTAATTGTATACAGTTATTGTGCTATTGGTCTCTTATTTAACAGCATTAACTGTAAAACTCCATATAAAGCTCCATGTTACTTCAGTAGTAACAACCAAAAATATTCAGACTTTATGCTACACAATCTTAGCTTTGCTTGTGTCTCTTTTGGGAAAAATGTCAAGCCACAAAATGTCATGTCCCCTTCTGTTAGGTACTGAAGAAAAGAAAGCTACTACAGTAAGTTTAAACTCACTTTTTTGATTAACAATAAAACTTCAATTACTAACTCTTGTGTTAAAAATGACAGAGAAGTCCTGAACATTGTAAATGGCCATAGGGTGACTGTAAATTGACAATCATCTGGTGCAGTTGCAAAGATGACAAATCCCAATATCAGGATACCTATTTTCAGCAGAGACCAAGAAGCATTAACATAACTGCTGGAGGTCTGAGAAAGGTTTATTTGGAATAAGAGTACAATTCTGGGTATTCACATTCATCAAAGACTAATATGGACAATGGAAATCTTATCCTGTAAGTGAAGACCAAAAGAACAAGACTCCAGGTTTCACCTGGAGAAACAAAGGGTGAAAGGGAACAATTACTGCACAAAAATACACTAGAGAAAGATCTAAGCATAGAACAGGTAAGAGAACTTTATGTATGCAAAGACACAATAGGAACTAGGAGTGAATGAATCCACAGCTGTCCATAAAATTGAAAGTGAGAATACTCCTAACCACTAGAGAAATACAATTCTGAAACTTGTATAGGAAGGCTGGAGAAAGAAAGCTGAAGTGCTCCTTGGAACTTGCTATGTTTAAGAAGTGAGCTATTAGACATATTGCCTGGAAAACAGAATCTGAAGATCCCTTCTACTTCATTTGTTCTAATAATGCCTATTATGAATGGTCTGGAAGTGATAGTTGAATAGTTAAAAAAAATAAAAATCATAAACTCTCACCTATAAATGGCACACAAAGGCCTAGAGAGACTGAATAACAAGGTTATAGGGTAAAACTATTTTGATCAGAGAAGATTTTTAAACATTTGCTTTTTAAACATTTCCCAATGACTGGGAACCTCCTATAAAGACCTTTAAATCAAAATGTCTGCTAAGTAGTCACAGTCAAAGCTACAAAATACAGAATTCTGCAGAACAGCTTTGCAGCCATTCCTTGTAAGTCAGGGGTAGAAGTATTTGTTACATTTCTTTCACTTGGTATCATAATAAGTTTGTGTTGATTGCAAAATTTACCTTAAAGGAAGGAAAAGGAGAAATTAGAACTTGAATTACTTCAAATATTTTTCTTCCTCTCCTTTGACATACAGTGATGTCAAGGCACAATAAATTAGCATTAATCTACATGTACTTTCATAAGACAAGCCTAAAAAATGTAAAATATGCAAATTTTTACAAGAGATTTCAAATTTTTCTCTCTAGTCTTAAACTGAATACATCTTCTGAAATAAATATACCAGATTTTAGGGCCCCAAATTGTTTATAAAATAACTTTTTGTAATAGTAACAAACTATTTTTTTTTTTCTCACCTGTTTCTACAGTATTCTTCCTATTGCTAAATTAGTAAATTTACTCCACTATCTTCTTACAATTAATATGCATATTCAAATATCTGGGTTTTTTTCTACTGTGCCCTCCTAACTATTAACGCTTTGAATACAAGCCATAAATGTTTCTCAAAATATGAGAAGTAATTTCTACTCTGAAAGCTTTAGAATTTTTCATAAAATTGCACACTTTTCTTATAAGAACTTTAATTTCTAATATTAATGTCTAATAAATTCAAAGGATTCTAAATCATTGTCATTCTTTAAAAATCTGTAATTTTTTTTCTTCTTGAATTTCTGACAAATGTGCATAGATTTGTCTGCTGATATATTATTTGAAAGAATTAAAGGCAATTATGTTTACAATATTTTGATACTCACCACAATCTGCAAAGTAAAAATACTTTCAAACATTTGGTGCAATTCTTTTTAATTCCATGTAAACAAAACTGCACTTCAGTTGTTTGTTAGCATTTCTCTAGAAATTTTTAATTAGTAGAAAGCAGATGGTTCATTTGACATTCAAACTTGATTTCCACCACTAATGGATAGATTAATATCTATGCTTATGTTATCAAAGAAAAAGAAAATTGTATATGTTATTTACTATTTTTAAAAAGTGTCATTTTGCTGACTTATTTTGCAAGTAGAAGTAGTGATTGAAATAGCTCACTTCCAGTTTGAGGCCAAATAGAAAAAAAAAAAAAAAAAAAAGGAAACAGAAAATCTGGAAACCTGCTTGCCAGTAAAGAGCTTCAGGTCTAAACTGAAGTGAGGACAGGGAGGCATGTTTCCAATAGGGAGATCTACCAAATGAATCAAGGGGTATCGAAGGCAGATTTAAACAGTCATGTTAACCTCTTCCAACAGAGTCCTGAATTTGGTAATCACAATTTTCCATTGCTGCAGACTTTTAAAATAAGTCTGGGCTTTTACACTTTCAAATATGCTCAAATTCAAGCAGGAATTAGTATGCAGATTCTATATCATGCACTATGTGGGGGGGTAAAATCAGATCATCGGTATTGTTGTTTCTGGCCTTATAAGCTCCAAATCCCTTGCCTGTTCACAGAAAGCCTTCCTGGGCATGACATCTTTCTCAAAGACTCTTTCTTTTGCAGGGATGTTATGCCATCTCCTGTTTTGTTTTTCTAGACTAATTGATTCTTAATCCCTGCCAGTTCTTCCTTTGTATTGAAAGCACTTTCACTCCAAGATTTTGACCTTTTTCTAAGTACTCCTGTGATTAAGACACCACAGCACAATACAGGCAGCAAAGGAGTACTTCCAGTTTATGGTTTTCTCAGTGCTTTCCATTGTCCTTTTCATGCACCCAGCAAGATGTATGGATCACACAATGAAGACACTGCAGAGCCACATTTACCAGGCATGGTGACATTGCAGGACCTGTTGTAAGACTGTTACTTACAGAATATCTTCAACATTTCAATTTGTTAGCAATTACATATCTGAGGGCATATCATGGACTGGAAATCTTGAGGAAAACTTTGGTGCTCAGGACACAGACATGGACCAGGGAATGTAGGTTTCAAATGGCAGCTGAGGGAGGTCATGTTTCCCTTCAGTGCCAGAAGTCCAAGTTTTCCTTCCAAGGTGTGGATATTAAGCAACAGAAAATATCCCTGGCATAGTTATCTTTCATTCATGCATTTGTTTTCATGAAATCATTAGGATATAACTAGCTATGTGACTTTTTATAGGACTGTAGACAAATAAGTTTTACAGAATGTGTTTGGTTTTGGGAAATGCATCTATGAAAGAGTTTGAAAACCTGTTGCTACATTATTAGTACTACATTTGAGAGAGTATGCATTGCTACAATAGTCACAATCAACGTTCATAAGATCCTGATCCAACTATAAAATAAAATCCATGTTGAATACTCATTAGGTTTATAAATTTTGACTAAATTAGTAATGTAAAATGAAATTTAAAGTTAAGAAATATTATCTTTGAAAGCGATGTAAAATCCCTCAGTGACTAATTTAGTTTTGTTATGTTGCTGTAAATATAAGAAAAAAAAATAAATCCCTTTTCTATAAATACCTGAATGTTGTAGTTTTAGCCAAGAGGGCAGCTGAGTACCATGCAGTTGCTCGCTCATTCCTTACCCCTCAGGGATGGGGAAGAGAAAATAAAACAAAAGTCTCAGGGATTGCAGCAAGAACAGGGAAGGGATGACTCAACAGTTATGGTCATGGGCAAAAGACAGACTCAACTTGAGAAGAAAAAACCATCAATTTAATTTGAACACCACTAACAACACTTAATTTATCAAACAGAGTAGGTCAGTGAGAAATACAACCACATCTTAAAAACATCTTATAAACTAGAACATCTTATAAACTAATTTAAGGATCTGAATTAGCAGAGGGACGCAGCAACAGTCTCCATGGAAAGCACTTACAGGGACAAAACAGAAGTATGACAATAATAAGCAAGATAATAGCCAACAGGGCAGAAAGGGCAACATGAATTAAAAGTAATGCTAAAACACAATCCATCATAAAAAAAAAAAAAAAAAAAATATCACAAAATGGTCAGGGCCCTGCAAGTGCATGTGGTGTGCTGCTCCTGTCTGCTGGGATCGGGATCAGCATGCACAGAGGGAAAAAGGGCTTTCCACCCCCCCTTTATCCTAAAGCACATGCGTCATTCGAGCCTGGAAAATTCTGTTTTAAATTTAAACCAAAACAGATAAACAATACTATTGTTTCTAACAATATTAAAACTAATTAACTTTATAAAACAAAGACATCTTACAAACTAAACTCGAGATTCAAGAAAATCAACAGAAGTACACGAGGGCAGTTGAGGTTCAGGTAAAGCGGCTGAAGAACATGATGGTTGGGGTTCAGGAGCAACGGTAGAAGAACATGATGGTTGAGGCTCAGGAACAGGGACAGGAGAAGACGATGATTGAAGAGGAGACACAGGGCAATCAGCAGAGGAATGCAGCGGTTGTTGCTCAGGTGAAGCGGCAGAGGAAGAATGAAGGTAGTTTACAAAAATGACATTCACAATGGCAAAAAAGAAACATTACAATAACAAACAAGGTAATAGCTGACAAAATGAGAATTAAAGCTACTGCCGAAATGCAATCCATATACATGGTTGCAATAGATTGCAAAAAATTGTGGAGCTGCAAAATGGTGGTCTAGTTCGCCTGAGTTGGGGGTCCGTCTACACAGCAAGAAAATGGATTTCCATGCCCCCAGCCCAAAGTGCATGTGTTGTTTAGGCCTAAAGGCACCTACCCTAAATATGAACAAAGACACACACACACATATATATATGAAAAAGGGTTTAAATGATTGATACAGTGGCAAACTTTGATTTGCAAATGACTCTAATCTGTTTTACACTATCAGGTGAGGCAGTAAATGTAAATTGCACATTGGATACAACATGCTGGATTAACTGAACAAAGCAAGGAATGATACAGGGCAAAAACATCAAGGCAGCAAATGCACATAACAGATAAAATAAAAGCTGTTTTACCCATGGTGCTCAGGTAACCAAGACCATAAATCACCCTTCCAGCCATTCCATGTTTGAACAGGGACATGGGCCAATTTTCTAATGTCTGTAGTTAGTTGAAGGACTACTTCACCTACATCGTCTATTTCCAAACATCAATTAGAGACATTTAGCTTGCCACATACCCCACCCCCCCTTCTGCTAATAGATAATCCAAAACCATGCGATATTGAAGGATTGCAATGCGCATCTGTTCAGATTGTTGAGTTAAAATGTCTATAGCATTAGCAGTTTTATTGGTAATAATTTCTAAAATTGGTTGTAGTTGAATTATATGGTGCAAGTTATAAATCAGTTCTCTTGTGCCTGATATTGGTTCATTGGGATTCCAAGTCACAGGCCCATAATGCTTAATTATTCTTTTGGGGGGCCACTCATTTTCCCCCAACTTTTGTGTTCCACCTATTTCAAACTCAACAGATCGCTTGTTGCAGACAATCCTTTCGTTTCCTAACTTATCATACAATCTTATTCCTAACTGAGGACCATCCGAATCTGGAAGAAGGAAAAGCAGAGGTTGAATAATCCCTATATAACAAAGCCCTGACCAGTCTGCCGGTAGATTTTTCGTAGGCAGTATGTCCACAAATCCAATAGTGGCTCTTTTGGGCTTTGGCATCCTTTGCAAATGGTCCAGCTACAGTCTTTGGGATTTGGAAATAAATTGTGTTTCTATCCCCCAAGGGGCTGAAAAATCCTCCAAATCCTTTGTTACGCCCATTTTCATTAAGTCACATCCCTATATAAACACCTCTATCTTTGTTAACCAATTTATGTGTGAGTGTCCATTGACACCTGGTTTCTCCCACATTGACCCCTCCCTTCTGGGTGTGATTTAAACAAAATTTGCCCATACTAGGAAATTGAACTGGCCATGTTCCACTATCATCCCAGGTGGCATTACCAGTTTTGCTGTAATTGCTTACAATTTGTGCTGGGATGAGGGGTGTAGAGACCCATGGCCAGCTTGACAATCCTAGAGGTCCTCCACAGACCCAACAGTGACTTAGATTAAAAGTTTGGCTTACAGTTTTTGCTAATAAAATAAAATCATTATCCTCAAAGGGGTCATATGGGTCAGGGGAGATGGGGGAATTGGATTCCCTTCACTTCCATTGATAGGTGCACAAAATACTATAATAAAAAAATAACATACACATCCTAACCAAATTACACTAAAATCTGGGTCTGCTTCACTTCTGTGGGTGCATCTGAGTCGCGCTAAAATCATACATCTTACATAGTATTCATTCATACATAATCATTAAGTATTCATACATAAACATACTATTTCTTGGAAATCATTAACATACTCTCCTCCTATTTCTGATTCTGTGCAGTAGAACCCTTAAACATCTGGAAATAGGTCTGGGGTGTAATGTGAGTCAGTGGTTTATGAGTTGGTGGTCGTGATCTCCCCCTGCCAGAATTGCCTGTTAACTAATTTCACTGTTTCTTGGCAAGTACTTACATAAAATACTCCTATAAGTAAACACTGTACTCTAATTATCTTGAATCTTAAGACTATTATCTAAACTTCTAAATGTTCTTACTAGGTGATTTTGATTAATTCCTTTGGCATTGGTACAGGGCTGTACAGGGGATTTCATAGTAGCCGTCAGTTGTGGGCTAAATGTGCAAAATACAATAAATGTAAGCGTAATTTATACTAAAATATTCCTTACAATTTTATATTCCTATTCAAATCAAACAAAATTATTTCTAACTAATGACAAAACGGTAACATGATCATTAAAGTCTGACTGGTTTGGTGTTATTGTCAGCTGTACTGCAACCATTTCTCTACATCATTTTAACTCTTTGACAAGTTTTAGATTGTTCCAAAACAAATTTCTACTTAACAAATTAGGATCTGTTTCCACTATACCAGATGTAGTGCATCAGTGTTACAGTGTAACAATCTCTATGTAGTATTGTCTTCCAAACCAGCTGCTTGTCAAAAGACACATCACTGGCTAAATATTGTTCTCTTCATTCTTCTCATCTTTTGGTTTTTGCATTTTATATTTATTTTAATTTTTAACTAGTATTAGCTTCTGCGCTGGCTCTTTTATGCTCTCTCCTGATAGAATGGAGAGCTCTTACATTATTTTTTTTTTCCTCCATGGAAGTAGTGACAGACTATCAAGTCACTTCCTCATATTTTTAGTAAACATGATAGCTTAACTATTAAAGACTGAATTATCGGATATATTTTCAAAATCTTTAGGTTTTTTCATGGACTTTCCCTAAAGAACTTATTTTTCAGTCATCGGTCCTAGATAGCAGAACTACACAAGTACCAAATGCAAAGGGTCAGCTTTCCCTCTGTTTCATGCACTGAGAAGGCTAGGATTGTTTCTCCTGCCAAACTACATATTTGCTGGCTGATGACTCCTCCACCATAGCTGCTGCTCACATTCTATGACAGAATTCCTGCTTTTGAGGAAAAGAAAAGCAAATAGTCTTTTAATAGACCAGCAAGAAGTAGATATATGAGAATGAGCTTAAACAATAATTTTCACAGTATACCTCAAATACTGGATTCTAGTTTTAGGTTATTATTGTTTGGTTTGGTTTTTGGTTTTTTTTTTTTTTCCCCATAAAACTATTTCACCCTGTTCCTCTAGGATTCCAGCCTCACAGAAGCCAGTCTGATTTTCTTGGTGTGTTTGTCTTTAGGAAAAGCCACATCGAACACTATTATGAAAGTGCCCTTTCTTCAGTCTAGAAATGGTCCCTCTTTCTTCCCAAGTGGATATTGTAATTTAATTTTTTTCTCAAACATCTGGTTAATTTGAAAAGGCTCCATTAATTAACCACTAGCCATAATCATCCTTCAAGACAGACAGTAAGGCAACTGGTCCAGTTGACATAATAAGCAAAACATTTCCAACCAGTCCAATATACAACACAAAAACATTACAGAATGGGATACAGATACTGGGAGCAAGTTGCCTTGAAGCAGAGAATTGGATACAGCAACTGATAAAATGTTCACCAAACACCTCAAGATGTTATTTTGATGTTTCTTTTCTTGTTCTTTCAGTCCCTTACTTCATCTTCATTCTCCCCTCTTCAAAAGAATTATATTTCTGAAGAAAAGCCTTTTCCGGTCACTGTGTTTACGTCAACATAACTTTCTGTGCATTGTTTGCAAACAATCAGAAACGTTGTCATGAATCTCACCAGGTTTTCAGAATCTCAAATATATAAAGCACTATTCCAAATAAAAGAACAGTTTAAAAAAAATTCCCCCAATAGGGCTGCCAACAGAACATTTAACAGCTGGCATGATCGATTCAAATTAGGATCAATTTGCAGAGCTTTTACAAGACATCTCAAGGGCATCCAACTCAAGAATTAAGATAAAACTCAGTTTAGAATTGAAACTGTAAAGAAAATACTCTTGAATAATAATCTGTTATGTATGTGACAGCAAATATCTTCTAAGGCTTATAAGGACCCATAGATTCTTATTTTTGAATGAGCTCTGAAAATTTCACCTCTAGAACCATGTAAAAATTGAGATAAAGTAAGGAAAACAGCCAAGCCAACAATCCATCCACCTAAATACATTAACTTTGAGAAAATAACATCTAGCCTGCCATAAAGAAGGGAAGATCACTTTAATTTGTGGGCTTACATCCTTCACCAGAATTTCAAACCAGAGTTTGCTTTGCAAAGAAGATATTCATAAGAAGTATTGAGAAAGTATACAGGAAGTGTTCACCTGGATACCAGACACACTCTCACCTGTTTCCTGAGACAAAAGGAGGCTTATTGATGTCTTTTTTCCTCCTTTCCTTTCAAATCTATTCTACTACTATGAAGCAGAGATGAATCTATCGAGAGAAATCTGTCTAGAGGAGAGAAAAGACAAATAGGAAAAATATTAGACTTTAATTTAATACTTCCTGATCTTCATTTATAAAACAAAGCCACAAGGAGTTTTCTGAACATTATTTTGATCTTAAATAGGAATTTCTAATTGAGATGAATGAGATAGTTTTCCACATCAGAGCATTGCAGATTTATATTTTAATCTAATTCACTCCTACACACTAATCTTTATACGTTTAATATACACATAACACCTGCCATTTTCTCATTGTAGACACCTACTCAGCTAATCAAGGAGTTCAAAAAGTTCCCATTGCATGGGGAAATGTTTAGTATATCACCATTATTTTTTAAAAAAGCTATAGAAAGAAAGTAAATACACCCTACTTATTAAGTTAAACAAATGAAACTTCATCTAATTGGAATTTAAAGTGTTTAAGATTATAGTCCTCTCTTCACATTTATGATCAAAGTGTTTTAAGATATAAATGACTGAAGATTTCACAGTCTTGTTCCAATGTGAATTTTGGACATCTCTCATGAGAGGTATTCATTCTATATCACTGTAACAAAAATAGCATGCTTTCAAAAGAATCAAACATTTCCTGTCATGCCAGTCGAACTTGTTAGTACTCAAATGTTTTATTTCAACTACTTTGTGTAAATGGGCAGGGAGCACACATAAAATATCAATTACATAGTAAAGTGCACTTCAGCCATGGATGAAAAAAAAAAAAACAAATCAAAACAAAACCAAAAAACCCAAATAAAAACCATCATCAATTATGACCAAAGCTGGTTAAAATAAATCAATCAATCAATCAATCAATCAATCAATCTGCACATCTAAAAAGTTGAAAAAAATTCCATTTTCCACAGGTTTTATCTTATTCTTTTCTTTCCACTTCATGTTAGTCCCCTTGTCTTGTTCCTTTTATTTTCAAGACCAACACAACACTTAAGAAGAAACTACTGTCCGAAACTCAAGCCCCTGTAAAAGGAATCAGATCAGTAATACAATGTGCCTACATTAGTAAGTAATGTAGTCTCACCTTCCTCTAGAGAAACACAGGGTGAGTGAGGTTGGAAGGGACCCCTGGAGACCATATGCCAATGCCGCTACTGAGAGGATGATCACCTAGAGCATGCTTCCCAGCACTATGTCCACTTGGCTTTTGAATCTTTCCAAAGATGGAGCTTCCAAAACCTTGTTGAGCAAGCTGTGCCAGTGTTTGACCAGTGTTGGGATTTTTTCTTATGTTTAAATAAAATTTCCTGTATTTCAATTTGTGCCTGTTGTCTCATGTCCTGTCACTTGGCAGCACTGAGAAGAACGTGGCTGTATCTTTGTACACCTTATGAGACTCCCCCTGAGCCTTCTCTTTTCCAGGCTAAACAGACACAGCCTTCTCAACCTTTTATTGTATGTTAGATTCTTTATTCTATTTACCACCTTCATGACCTTCACTGGACTCATTCCAGTAATTCCATGTGTCTCGTACTGGAGAATCCAGAGCTACATCCAGCACTCCAGGTGTGGCCTCACCAATGCAAGTAGAGATCACCTCCCTTGACATGCTGGCAATGCTTTTCCTAATATAGCCCAGGAGGAGGCTGACCTTCTCTGCTTCAAAGAGCACATTGCTGGCTCACATTCAGCTTCTTGTACATGAGGGTCACAATGTCTTGGGTGTGATCATCTCACAGTGATCACAGCTGAGACTGCCCCCGACATTCACATCTCTGACTGGTTCTTCCTTGTTTTTAAGTATCAGGTCCAGCAGATTGTCTTCCCTCATCATCCCTCCAATCACCTGCATCAAGAAGTTATTATCAGTGAACTCCAGAAATCTCATGGATTGCTTATGCTCTAGATGCTTGTCATTCCAGCAGATATCAGAGTTATTCCTGTCCCCCACGAGGTCCAGGGTCTGCAAATGAGGTTTCTTCCTGTTGCCTGAAGCCCACGTCTATGTATTGATTAGATAGTCTGTAGCAGACCTCTGCCACAACATCACCCACATTAGTCTGCCATCTAATCTTGACTAAGCAGCCCTCTGATGACTCATCTGCTGCCCCTAGGCAGAGCTCCATGCTTTCTTGCTGCTCTCTCATGTAAAGAGCAACTTCTCCTTACCTTCCCTGCCTGAACTTTTTAGTGACTGTTCGCAATACTCCAGTATAAGCTATCCTACCATGTCTTTGTGATCCCAGTGAGATCTCAGCCCTGTAACTGCACATAGAGCTCTAAGTTCTCCTTTTTCTTCCCCCATACTGCATGCATTACAGACACTTCAGCGAGGCACCCAGTCAGGCTGATTTCCCAGAATAAGAGTTTCCTCCATAATACTGTGCTGTGGTCACTTCCCTATATATATATGCATATATTTAACATGGGCTTCCTTCAGTCCTGTTTTAGTAATTATAAGGTGTCTCTTGTCCACATCTCCCCATACACTTTTTTTTTGTCAATCATCTAGTCTACCACTTTCTCACTTGGCTGTGGATTGTCATCTCCTTTCTTTATCATTCCCAGCCAGTAACGAAAAGGAGAGGATGATAATTGTCTCAAGTGTAAAATAAAGATCATATAGGTTAACAGTAGATCAGACTTGCCTGAGAAAAACTTCTCTTTATAAAACGTGACAACTGATAGCATGCAACCTGCAAGGCATTCTTCCTGACAGCTAAAGAAATGACCAATTTTAACAAGTTAACTGGCAGATTTTTCCCTATACAGTATATATTTCTAGTAGTTGACACAATTAGAAAATTTTCAGCATATGAATTCTGACATGCAAACTAACTCTTACTTCTATACATAGAATCTTATTCTCTCTTAAATCAATAATACTAAAGTAACTATGTGATAGTGGAGATATTAAAGGTATGGTGTGGTTGATGGAGCCTTGTTGGGTGCTTACACACTCTTAGAATAAATTATCAGAATAATTTAAAAGTTTCATATATTGCTGGGCAGGCTCACAGGTTTTCTAGTTTCCAGCTGAGACTAATGATGTTTAATTACTAAGGAAACATATCAGAGAGTCTGGAAGAAGAGTAAAAGATACCAATATAAAAGCTTCTGTCTAAAAACGGAAGACATACCAGAAAGACAGTTTTCTATATTTGTTCTTGTTGAGCTTTTCCTTATGTACAGGGGCAGAATAGATGAAGTAGTGGCAGGAGAGGTTGTGGGAGAAATCAATAAAAAAAAAGGAAACAAACTGCCAAGGCCATGTGGTAATCACCTAGTGATCTAAAAAAAAAAAAAATGAAATGGCTAAACTACTAACCTCTTCCCTGAAAATGCTTTTGTAGCAGAGAACTGGAAAATTGCTAGAGACTCAGGAAACTATAGGTTTCTAAGTCTGACTTTCACAATGGACAAGTCATAATAAAAGGCATAAATAAAGTACAAAAGTCTAGTCACCTGTCTAAACATGATATGCTAGGGAAGAGACCACTTTTTAAACAAGAAATATCATGTGTCACAGATTCACTGGATTTCTCTGAATATTTCAGCAAGACTATGAATAATGCAGAGCAAAATAATTGAGGCAGTCAGAATTTATAAGAAGCTTTATTTGAAAGCTTTCACTGAGGGTTGTTTAGGAGATAAAATACCTATGGCATAGGAGGAAAGTATGTTGCATGGATAAATGACTTGTGAAAAGACAGAAAGTGAGAGTAAAGTATCTGTTTTCACAGCGAAGGTGGCTACCGGTGGTGCTAGGTGGGGATTGGTGCTAGGATCAGTGCTGTTGAATAGACTGGTAAAGAAGCTGAGAAATGACAAGAGTGAGATCACAATATTTGCTGATAATGCAAAGTAGATCAGAACAGTAAAAATAAATGTCATCTGTGAAGAACTGCAGAGGACTTCTGCTGGATTCACTAGAAGACTAAATACAACAGACATAAATGTGAAGGGAACACTGACAGACTGAAAAAACAAACCATGCTACCCTGACATAAAATTATAATTCCTGAGCCAGCCTTTGGCATTCAGGGACAAGGCTTCATGGTAGGACAGATAAAGAAACATCAATCCAGATTCCAGTAGTAGTCTAAGAAGCAAATCTGGTTTTAGGGATAATTAGGAAGGAACTTGGTAAGAAATAGATATCATTACAGACTTTCTTAAGTTTCTGGTGGCTGCCACCCTTAAAATGTGTAGAGTTTTGATAAACTCTCCCCCACCTTCAAAAGGATATAGCAGAGCAGATAAACCTCAGAGAAAAGTGAAAAAAGGTGGCCAAAGGTAGAAGAGATTCTCTACAACCAATAATGAAATCATAGAGGCCTCTTGAGCCTATAAAAAACAGCTGACTGAGAGGGGATTCAACAGATATTTACATTCAGACACCACAGTTTAATTGCTTATCACATTGTTTACTCAACTATATCCTAATGTAACTGCCAAATATATAAATTCAGCTTTTGCTAGAATATGAATGAATCTTTAAGAAGTACTTTCAAACAATACTTATGTGGAAAAGCACTCTTTCTTGTTAACTCTGGTCACCACCAAATATAAAATGTTAGTCTGCGAACATGTAGCTGGCAAATACATCAATGAAGAGCCTATAATAGACCTCTGCCTTAAAAATCAGGCTATTTGGCTGGGCAGTTAATAATCTGAACTGTCTGTTGCAGATGTCCAAAGCCAATAATTTTCACTCTCAGTAAAAAAAAAAAACAAAACACAAAAACAAAAAAAAAAACCAACAACCCACCCCTAACATTCTAATGAAAGAAACCCTGTTATATTTCATGCAACTTAATAACTAACTAACTAACTAACTACAATTCAGCAACAAGGTTCATTCCAGTAATAACGGTCCCAAAATTACACCACTCTTTCCCTCGGTTCCCTCAGTTTACAAAACCTTACTCAGGAGCAGGTGTTTGCAGTTTAAGAGAAAAGAACAGAAATGCCAAGAAAATAGAAACAGTCCCTTCCTTCATGTACACTATATCAGGAATCAATAGCAGAACTGCAGCAGTTGAAACCCTGGCAGAAAGCTGTCTTATACCTACCTAAAAAAGTCCTTCTTCTTTTTAAATACAACAGGCATCAACACAACAAAATAATAAATGGTCGCTGTCACCAATGGAATCAGCATGGCAATATACCCATGAAGCAGAACAGCAATTAATGAGATATAAAAAGTAGTATACTAAGTTGTTTCCACGCCTAGATAAAGCAAAGCTATCTTCTAAATAAGCATAACCAAAAAAAGGAGGAAAATTTTTCTGCAAATATGGAAATTAAGTGCTTTGGACTCAAATGGAATATGATGAAATATCCCTAAAAGAAGCATAAAGAAAACATTACTAACATAAGACAAATCACTTTGAATACTGAAAAGTGATACATAGCATCAGGGCTATAACGAATAGAATTACCTTCAATCATTTTAGTTTTAAAATTAGAGTTTTTAACTATCTTCAAGCTATTTTATTTTTCCAAGACAAACATAATTAAAAAGCATCAATTCAATACTAGAAAATATAGTCAAGGAATTAAAAGACACATGCAGATAATACACAAAATGTTATAGCAACAAAAATAAAAAAAAAAAAAAAAAATAGTAAACAGGCTA
>NW_020799095.1:72391350-72396181 GCF_003259725.1 Athene cunicularia
AAAAAAAAAAAAAAAAAAGAAAAGAAAAGAAAAAAAAATCCATGAAAATTCATCAGTCTTGGATGCAAATTACTGCCTTAGTGATCAGCTTGTCATAGCTTAACGGTGTCACATGGCAATTTCAGCTGTAGCACAGAGTTATCAGAGTTTGTTTAAACCAGCTGGCTTGAATACTAGAAGTAGTTTAGCCATGGCTGTGTGAATACACACCCTGGGTAATTTAACCACAGACTCTCAGCACCATGGTACAGTGCTTCTCATTCCTGAGCTGGCTTCTTCAAAATCAGGGGAGGTACCTCAAACACTGCACTGCCAACAGTTGCATGGAGAATTTCATAATGACAGAAAGGACCTCGGCACACATTTGCTCAATGCAGGTTTAGATTGGCATAAATTATTTAACATTGGCAGGCACATTCCCAGAGTCCTCTGCCGTATTCAAGGACAGAAACAAGGATGGCACTTTGCACGGGAAATTTTTATTTCCCTTCATTTAAACTGCACAAATAACCTAGAGTCTTAATCTGATCGCTTAATACTACTAGGTTGAAGGTTAATACTGAAATAGTTTGATTAGGGCAGTATGCTAGTTTTTATTTATTCTGAGACCTAGTAATGTTGCTTCTATCAGGGCATTTAGAATGTGTTACTGCCTAAAAATTCGTTATTGCAGACTACTTATTATAAGCATCGTATGACGCTGTCTGAAAAAGAGTCTAATTTTGTCACTAAATAGTTTAGCTAAAGAGTACAATAAAATATATGTTGCTCTGCAGTAGACAAGTTCCGTGTTGATGTAATGAATTGTATTCCGTTATAGAACACTATTTTTTTTTTCCTGAATCAGAACAGTTTGGTGGAAAATATAACAAGATAATAAAAGATTATGTCTTGCAGTGAAAAAATTTAGCCTGCTGCTCAATCTCCAGTTATACATCCTGGCTTTTAATAACACTGCAGGTTGTGAGCAAACCTTAAATAACACAAAGTGCGTGAGTGGGTAGGGAAGACTGCAGGAGGCCAAGGGAAATAATTAGCTAGTAAGACAATGAAGGTCCCAGAAACCTACCAGTGATAGTAGTTCAATGGACTTCACCATTTAATAAAACATTCTTACAAGCAGTAGACTAACTATGTGCCTTATTTGTCCTAGCATGCCAAATAATCACCCTTAGGCAGCTACCATAAAATGATTACTACACACTGTGGAATATCTACTTCTCTAACTTCAAAATTTAATCAAAAATTGATTAAAATCTTCCTCCATATGGCAGTTTTTCCTTGAAAATTGATATATGTCAGAGACATCCTGAAAAACTGTTACTGGGTTTATGGCAAAGGTGTGCACCTATTCTGTTGATAAGTAACATTAAGCAACATAAGCATGGATTTCTGTTGGAACTAATTTCTGTATTTCACTCATTGACTTCTTAGTCTTGCATTTGTGCCATTCCTTGACTGTTCAGAGTCTTACATAGTAATTCTTCTTCAACACTGATTTTCTCTTTAATAATATATGAAAATCAGCCATTCCCACTAAAAAACAAACAAACAAACAAACAACTATTTTTATATAATTTATTTAATTTATATAATTTAGAAACATTTATTGAAAGAGAGAGTCAGCAAGCAAGTCAGTTATGATCACTCTTAGGCTGTATTAAGTTGTCCATAACAAATTTTCAAAATTATGCAAAAGGTATGTTGGGAAGCAGGATTTTATTTTATTTTTAGCAGGAATTAAGTGATAGTTTGTAAGGATAAGGAAGTCACTGAGGAAGTTTAACACTCATCCCTTCCAAAAGCCCATAACCCCTCCTGACAAATACCAGATTTTTCACATCTATATTCCTAAAGGATTATGTTCTGGGCATCTTAATGAGTTTCCATTAATCAGATGAGCCTTGATGGTTTAAATAATCATGTTTTATTGTGTGGGAATTAAGATCATATAGACAATAAGCACAACTCAATTATTGTTTGTAAGTCAAAGCAAAGTAAATGAATAGTGTAATATAACTATTACTCCATATTTATAAAATACTTTAAGATTAATGTGTCTATTTTTCTCGGTTCTAATACATATATACACATGCAATGTATGTAGAACATGAACAACATCATAGTTGAACCCTCACATACACTTGAGTAGGCAAAACTTCAGTCTCAACCTCAGTTTATTTCAGCTTCCAGAGTTTAGATTGTCAAACAGCATATAAATTGCAGCAGAAGCCACTCAAGTAAAAATAATGTCACATTTCTATTTTGCAAGGCAGAGTGAAATAACAGACATATAAGAGCTCTTCTTATATATGTATGCAAAATTCAATTTGTTCTTACTGTTCCTTCTGACTTAGATCCAGCTACCAGAGTATCCTTTCTCTAAGTGGCACAAGTTACTGAAAACCTCACTCAAGACATACATTCCCATTTCTTTCTTCCGTACATTGTATGTACATCAAGGAAAATTGACATCTATACCTTGAAAGCCTATATAACTCCTTATAACTGTTATGAAACCAGATAATTAGGTTGAATGATATCTGAAATTTAATGTGCTAAGAATATGCATCACTTCATCATATACTGTTTAATACTAGCAACATAGCTTCACTATAATAAACTTTCTTCAGTGATACAGGCAGTCCTTTATAAATTTAACAGCTCGGTGTACATTTTGACCTAAATAATCTGTGCTAGCAGATAAGATATGACTCCTTAAATGCCACTTCACTTAAAATATTACAGCAAAAGATGAATAGGGTAAAGAGAATTTATGAGGTGGTTAAGCATGAAGTATGTCTTTCCTATAAAACTGTAGTGGTTTATTTTGAAACTGTAGACACTTGGTATGTCTTTCCTATAAAACTGTAGTGGTTTATTTTGAAACTGTAGACACTTGCCTGAGTTAAGAAACTAAGAATTACTGAAAACTGTCTTTGCTGAACATGTCCTTGTTTTCCAGCTGATAGTACACCAAGTGGTTTATGAACTAATCATGTAGCCCCATACACTCCGGTCCCAGAGAGCAGGAAGAAGCGGGCATACTGGACTTCTGTTGCCATGCCTGTTGTGGATCTGTGGAGCTGAAACTGACACCCAGGAGGCAGGCTTACCTTTGCTTTAATGTCCATTAATCAGAACTCAAGCTGGTTTAGGATTCAACTGATTCAAATGGCCAGGAAGACAAAAGCTGAAATTAGTAAACTATTACAGAGATGTATGGATCAGAAGCCAGGACCAGTATGGAGTCTGTCTGGGAGCCTAGAGAGAAATGGTGACCGAAGAGAGAAGACAATGAATGAGATGGTGATGAGATGGGTCCAGGCAGTGGAAGAGAGGTGATCTCTCCCAAGGAAACGTGATGTATGTGAAAGCAGGTAGTTGCAACTTTCTTGGAAGGCAGATAATCCCTCTTCATGAATCTTTAAATAAAACCTGACTCAAAGCTTGGTTAAACCATTGGAAAACCTGTGATTATCTTTGGTGGCACATGAAACAGAGACTTTGTAGCTGAGATTTTCACAAGTGCTCTACATACTTTTATTTCTGCTCCTGGTAAAATCAACCACTGAATGCAGAACAGAGTTAAGTTTTAAAATATATGTATTGAGGGATTGAAGCAATAAATGTATAAGTTTAGAGAAAGAAATCCTACTTTGGACTGAGCAGTGACTAACCCGTGATTCGCTTTACATTTTATTTAAATTTTAATATTTATTCTATTTTTTCCTTAATGGAAAACGAATACAAATTTTGCTTACCTGCCAAAGCATAATTATAGTTTAACACCATTTAGACAGATTGTGTGTTCCATGAGGAAATTACTATTGGCTGTGTCAGTCTTGGGTTGAATTTAATTTACTGGACCCTTGTTTCACAACAGAAATTCTTTGAGTGCTCCTATAATACAGGTAAATAATAATAAAACACTGTATGAGAAAGTAAATAGTTCCATTTGTAAAAAATAATTCATAGAATAGGATAGAAGAGAATGGTTCCAGTTGGAAGGGACCTACAATGATCATCTAGTCCAACTGCCTGACCACTTCAGGGCTACAAAAGTTAAAGCATGCTATTAAGGGTTTTTGTCCAAATGCTTCTTTAACACTGACAGGCTTGGGACACTGACCACCTCTGTAGGAAGCCTGTTCCAGTGTTTGGCCACCCTCTCAGTAAAAGAATGTTTCCTAATGTCCAGTCTAAGCTTCTCCTGAATGCAGCTTTGAGCCATTCCCGCATGTCCTGTCACTGGATCCCAGGGAGAAGAGCTCAGCACCTCCCTCTCCACTTCCCCTCCTCAGGAAGCTGTAGAGAGCAGTGAGGTCACCCCTCAGCCTCCTTTTCTCCAAACTAGACAAACCCAGAGTGCTTAGCCACTCCTCACAGGACATTCCTTCCAGCCTTTTCACCAGCTTTGTTGCCCTCATATAATGCAATTTTTCAGGTATCTTTGGTAGATCCTTTTAAAATGTTTTGCTATGTTAAGCAAGCAATTCATTTGCAAGATATCAAATACAGTATCAGGTACCAGATTGTACTGGTTTTGATTAGGTTACAGTTAGTTTTCTTCACAGTAGCTAGTATGGGGCTTTGTTTTGGATTTGTGCTGGAAACAGTGTTGATAAACAGGGATATTTCTGTTACTGCTGAGCAGAGCTTACACAGAGTCAAGGCCTTTTCTGCTTCTCACTCCACCCCACCAGTGAGTAGGCTGGGGGTGCACAAGAAGTTGGGAAGGGACAGAGCTGGGACAGCTGACCTCAACTGACCAAAGGGATATCCCATAATATATGACATCATGCTCAGCAATAAAGCTGGGGGGATGGAA
>NW_020799095.1:72396231-72465549 GCF_003259725.1 Athene cunicularia
GGGGGCATTCAGAATTATGACATTTGCCCTCCCAATAAACTGTGACACATGATGGAGCCCTGATTTCCTGGAAATGGCTAAACATCTGCCTGCTGATATGAAGCAGTGAATAAATGCCTTAATTCGCTTTATTGCACATACAGGTTTTTCTTTCACTATTAAACTGTCTTTGTTTCAATCAACCAGGTTTCTCTTTCACCCCTTTCCATTCTCTTCCTCATCCTATTGCAGGCGAAGTGAGTGAGCAGCTGTGTGGGGCTTAGCTGCCTATGGGAGTTAACCCACAACACATATTAACATTTAGAAAATGCTATTGCTCCTTTTCCTAGTCCAGTGTCCTGTTCAGTTTTATTATAATAAACCAGCCAATTTCCAGACATTCTACACATATATAAAAACAGTAATGAAAAAGAAGTTGGAAATCTAACAGTTTAGAAATCCAATCTAAGTATTTCAAGATATTAGATCATACTTTAATAAAGATGTATCGTGCATGTAACATTCAGGTTTTTGACTCTGAATGGGGAAAAGTAATCATTGAAAGAACTGTAATTAATAGAACAAGAGGTAATGGCCCCAAGTTGCACCAGGAAAGGTTTAGACTAGATATTAGGAAGTATTTCTTTACAGAATGGGTTGTTAGGCGTTGGAATGGGCTGCCCGGGGAGGTGGTGGAGTCCCCATCCCTGGAGGTGTTTAAGAGTCGGGCTGACATAGCGCTGAGGGATATGGTGTAGTTGGGAATTGTCAGTGTGAGGTTAATGGTTGGACTGGACGATCTTCAGGGTCTTTTCCAACCTAGACAATTCTGTGATTATGTGTGTTTCCATGATTATTGTTCACAGAAGTTGGAATCAAATCTAAGGTTTTTCAAACAGTACTAGTGTCAGCTGAAGAATATTAGTTTTAAATTGTTATTAATATGTGCCATTAAGACAAAACCAAAACCAATCAAGTCCTGGAGGATTTAACACCAATATTCTGTTTGATGGATTATTCTTCCTTTAAAGAAGGTTATCTTTAAGGAACATAAGATGTCTGAATCATATAGCTTGCATTTTGTTAATCAAAAAGTCTCATTGCAAGTCAATCAAAAGAATGTTCAGTGATTATTTAGGCAAAATAAATAGGTTGTGACCCACTGGTATACTCCATTACCAGTATACACTCACTCTTATATGAACCCATAGAGAATAGAAGAGTATAGCATGAATACACAGAGAAAAGAAATATGGAGAAGGGTGATTTAGAGTGCCTCTTCATTATGCAAAGTCACCTAGATTTATCAGAGATAAACAGTATGGGGTTTTGCTTAAATTTCATGCCATAGCTTATTCAATATGTCTTTCAAACGCTGACAATATAGGAAAAAAATAATCTGGGAGTTAAAACTCAAGGAGAAAGAAATCAAATACAATTTAACCCAAAGGTCATATGAAGCTCTGAAAAGGAGAAAACTATCGGCTGCAAAGCTTTACTCTGGAAAGTTATGATATAGTCTTTTACCTTGAAGAAACCTGATCCACTTTCCTTTTCAGGGCTCAGGAGAAGGGAGCTTTTCAGGGCTCAGTTACACTTGTGATCATGGTATGATATAATCACAAGTATAACTGGAAATGCAAGGAATTTAAAAGCTGCCATAATCTATTCTCATTTGTCTTCAAAAAATTTCAGACCGCACATCACAGCTGAAACAAAATCACAATATGGTAGCAAGCATGCCATTCTGAGAATGACACGGATGCTGTTACAACAAAATATGTATGCACTCAGTATGTTCACTGCCTTTGGCCAACCTTGGTTAAAATTGCTTGTCTCCCCTTTACGTCCTTCTGCCTAGAAAACAGTTTAGAGATCATATTGCTTGGCTTTTTGACTTGGATATATCCCAAAGCAAAATGCAGGTACTTCAAAGAGAGAAAGATCTCATAGATGTGCCATAGAATGTCTGCCTGAATAAAGTGGAAATGAAGACAGAAGCCAATAAATATTGTTGCTATGCTGGAAACTAAAGCAGTTTAGACAGTATCAAAACAGCTATGTCTACAAACAGTGTGCAACAAAACCCTTTTGACATCAGGCAGTCACTTCATGCTATGAAAAAAAAAATAAAATCTAGCATCTAATTTCTAGATTCAGCTTGAACACATTATAGCTATTGCTAGATTGATTTGGCCTCTGGAGCAACACAATTTTGCCAGTTTTATGATCCCAGTGAAGGCTCATCTATACCGTCCCTCTTCGGAGCATGGGTGGCCCCCACTGAATGGCTGATCAGCAAGGGAAAAATATAGAATTCACAGCTTAAAATGTGCAATGGGAGATTTTCTTAGTACATTCTGCAGATAAATTGGAGGATTAACTCATCTCAAATCTGGTATCTAAGCAACAAATTGATAAAAGGTAGCCCCAACTTGTTTTGGTATTCAGGAGACAAGAAAAACTCTTAATAATTCCACTGTCAATCTAAGATGGATGGTGTGAATTTGTTTTCAAAGTGTATTTTTTAGTCAAGTGTGAGATTGGTCATAAACTATCATTTAACAATGACTGAGCTCTATTAGAATTTTGGCACCTCGTTTTTTTCCAGGATTCTTGACTAATTCAGCATTGTACTATCGAACAGTAGGGACTACCAAAACCTGAATTTAACGTATACAAATTTAGCAAATAATCTTAAAGCTAGTTTGCTATGACCATGTAACAATAAGGATGAGGCAAGCTGTAAAGATTTTATACACAGCCTTAGAATAAACGTGTCAGCTGATAGGTAAGTGTCATTGCATTTAAGGACAACCTAAATAATTTGACAGATATAGTCCATTTTTCAGATATCATTTTTTATAAGTGGTACTCTACAATTTTACTGATACTCCTTTGCAGTTATGCTAGAATAGGTTTACACAACAGTCTTTTAAAATCCATGTTTAATAATGTATGATGAAGTGTGTGAATGTGAAAAACAGATCAAGAAAAAGAATATTTTAGAAACTTCTAGAGATAATTTATCAAGGTCACCACTCTATTTTAGAGTGGGGTTGTTTTGTTTTGCTTTGTTTTCCTGATAATTTGCCAGATGTGGCTTTTAGTTTGCTAAAAATTTTTCAAAGGCATAATGTTTGTGATAAATTCACCACACATTCTAAACCTACACATAATGACAGTGCAAATACATCCTAGCCACACTGTGTATGTAACGTATTCAAGAAATACATCAAATCTACTGTGTATGTAGGTTATTGTTCCATATATTCCTATCAGCTCTAATGCATTTCAAGCATTCACTCGCTGCAGACTAATTTATACCTCCCCAGTAAATCTGATGTATCCTCATCATGTTGAGACTATTGCATGTATACAATTTATTCTTATATCCAACACTCTTCTAAATATGGATGTTTCTTTACCATGAGAATGAAAATAACCTTTAGAATACTGTCTGAAAAGGCCTTCGCTCACAATATTAATGTTTTACCCTATTATCTACCAGCATAGAAAGAATTGCTATTCCTTATTTCTAGAGCATACAGTAACAAAACCTCCCATAGAGCAGTTGTACCTGTTACCGATATAGAAGAGCTACAGAAAGACATAAACATGTAAAGTTGGAAGAAAGTAACAGGGCTTAGACTGGTTCTTGTGACATACCCAGAACGTGCCCAAAGCCTCTGTGTCCCTTCACCCTCAACTGGTCAAGGGAAAATCATATCTATGGATATTATTTATTGACACCCAAACCCACATCTTGAGCATTAGTCCTGAAAGAAATTTTGGTGTTGCACTGGACTTATAAACTAACAGAACTCTAGGTTTATGAAAACAAACAAACAAGCAAGTATAATGTACTAACATAAATTTTGTCTAGGATCACACATTGTTTATCTTATGTTTCAGCTCAGGTGAAAAAACAAACAAACAAAAAAACCCCTTTGCCTTAGAAGGGAAATTCCTTTATGTGAGGACTCTGAAGGGGAAATGTTTGGTTTTTAAATGCTGCTGCTAAAGATGATCACTTAATGGTAAGAACTGAAGTGGTATTTCCAAAAGCATATGACAAAATACATGTATAATACACTGTATAGCAGGTATGTGTGTGTGTATGTGTATGGAATTCCAAGGAGCAGAATATCCTCCACATAATTTATCTACAGTTTTAAAAAGTCTATCAGTTCATCTCTGCTACAGAGAAGCAAAACAAATCCATGATAAGTGTTAAGTATTTCAGGGAAGACTAGCACAAGTGACTTAATTATACAGCTGAGGCATGAAATGGATCTGAAGTGATAAACAGAAAAAAAGTAGCAGCCACAAAGCCTGCCCTCTGTGAAGAAATAAGCATAATAAAAAGAAATGTACAATATTTTTCAAATTTAATTAAAATATTAATGGACTTTAAGCATTACAATTGTTTAGAAGTGTTTTAAATGCCTCCATGACTTATCTGTATTTCACGAACCTACTAAAAATTATAGCTGTTAGTTTAAAATTATTACACATTTTAAATGGTGCTTATTGTACTTTATTCAATTCTGGGAGAATCTAATTGATTCTTTAGCTCATTTTCTTATAGACTCTCTTCAAAGTCCTGTATCTTTGCTAAAGAGAAAAGTCTAAATTATATTCCCTGGTAATTGAACTAGATGCATACTAAATACTTTTATCTCTGTCTTAATACATTTTTTCCTTCCCGAAAGCTGTAAGAGATAAATGCCCCTGAAGTTTATGTGTCGTTCAAATAACAAATAAGGTAGATAAATGGAATGAACTGAATAAGTGGAAAGAAATCTACTATGAAATTAAGATATAAATTGTAACTATGGAAACAACCTTTGTAATTAAGAAGAGTTTAGAAAGGCATGGAAGATGTTTAATCAGTATGTAAATTAACCAATTTTTTTTTTTTTTTTAGAAAGGTAATAGAAGTTAACTCAAAAAAAAAAAACTTTAAAACTTTCTTAGTGGCCTAAAGTAAAATCAAACAAACCAAGACTCCCAAATTGGCACCCATGCTCTCAATTATTTGTAATTTTTCATCCATATATATGAGTAAAATCCATGCCCTACTTCACAACTTCTTCAGTATGTGTCATCAAACCCACAATATAAATTAAACCAATGTTCTCTTCTGATATTTATAGACCAGGATTAATATCTGGATCCTCACACACTTTCCACTCATCCTAGCAGTTTTTGCTAAGGGGTGGTAAAACTTTTTGTAAAAGAAAACAATGTTAACATTACTTTCCAAAAAATGGAATTTGTTGCAGAAAGTAAAAGGTTCCAGCTCTGCCAGGACATGAGAGGCACAGCTGAGAAAAGGTATTTTGTTTATATAGTCTAGTTGTCTAGTTCATTAACCAGGGAGCAAAATTATATGAAATCCCACTTAATGCAGAATGCCTAGATGAGTTTCCTCTGAAAGCAGCAGCAGAACTCCCAAGTGAGACTGAGATATGAGCTGGAGCAGGACTGGGCCTTACATGGTAACAGCAAAGCAAAGACACTTCTTACTAAATTTGTTTTAACTACTTGTTTTTGTCACATGGTCTTGCACTGGTTACCTACTAAGTGTCACTTTTTTTTTTTTTTTTTTTTGAAACTTGAGCATAAGACACTCCAACCAGCAATGTGTCTAAGCAGAGAGATGCCAAAGTAATGAAGTAAGCTGGCTGAGGTGCCAGAGCCAGTGTACCTATGCAATCTTTAAGTCCATACTACTAAATCTTTACTCAGTAGTAGAGATCCTCACTTCTTTGTACCTGTTTTATGTACAGGCTTGTAAAATGCAAATTATTTTTTAGCCCATTCATTAAGGATTTACTGTACTTCAGATATGTTGAAAAGACCTACTAGTAAGCCAGCAGAATTCTGTGGAACTAGAAATGTGTGTGAGGAAAACCAAAATGGAAAACCTATGTTTTGCTAATACATTAAAATAATCTATTTTATACAATGCACAATTTTCATGAATACCTCAGATGTAGTCAGAGGTAAGACCTCCTCTAAATGACACACCTGCTATACCTTCCTACTAGTATCTCCACGCATTTATTAAATGTAAAACTGAAGCCATGCTAAAGAATTGAAGCTCAAATTATAATGTTACAGCATTTCTAAAATTTTACATTGAGACAAAGTCTAATATTAAAGCATAGCAAAAGTCAAACCTTGCAAATACATAGGGATAGGTTACAGCTAGAAAACATATCTTAATAAAATCAAAGTTGAAAATGAGAGAACATATACCTTATAAGTATGAAGTGTATTTTACCAGTTTCTTAATCATGTTATCATTTTTTTTCAGAATCCCAAACATTAACTCATGCTGTGGTAGTGAACAAAACTTTTCTTGGTATCTCATGTTATGTTCTTTCTGTCAAGGCTGAACTTTAGCTGTCATCAGCAGAAAAAAACAAAAAAACCCCAACACAACAAAACCAAAACAAAAACCAAAAACCAGATAATGCTTAACTAGACCTCAAAGACTTTGGAGATTTAATCTATTGCATTTTAATTCTGATATATGTTAAATTATGATTCAATTTGTCTTCTACTGAACTTAAAAAAATCTTTTCAAAGTTCAAAATATGATCAAGCTAACCAAAATTTAAGGAATCTGTGTACCTTTTTTTTTTTTTTTTTTTTTTTTTTTTAGATAGATAACCACTAGAAACTGCTGAAAGAGCCATTATGTGACACAAGATACTTATTTGTATCTAGCATTCAGGTACTCCAGCTGTAGAAATGACCAATGGCATTAAAATGTCTGAAGACTAAAAGCCCACCAGCAAGATGCCTAAGTTTTGCAAATAGCATATTGTTTTCCTATATACAACATCACCTTGAATTTTTTAGAAGAAAATAACCAAGCCAGGAAGTCAACAGAAATACAATGCCAGAAAAGACGTCTGTTACTCCAGATGGTAAGAGAGGGGTACCCTGGTTGCTGGAAATGATAGTAAGTCTTAGCAAATGAAAAACACATGAAGGAAACTGATGTTTCCCCCAAATCTAGTTTACCATTAGACTAGATGGTAAGAAAATCTAGATGGATTTCAAAGTAAATGCTGTATAGTTCAGTATCTTATTATTTTCTTAGCCACTTCTCCATGTTTTTTAGCAGTTTGATACTTATTATAATAACTCTAACCAACTAAGAAGTGGTAAATAATATTTTTCAACTTTACTGAAGACAGCCAAGATATTATGGTCCAACATCTTTATAAATTTAAGAGTTAGCCACAAAGAGTGACAAGGCCCAGAGCTCCAGAATGTGAAAACAGGTTTTTTAAAATTATAATAATAAAAATAATTCTTTAACAGAAGTAAGATAAAAAAATCAATCACTTAACCAAAAGAAGCACTGTGTGTATGGAAACACTGATTAGCCAAGAAAAAATAGAGTTATGAACATATGATTCCTTTATGAAGAGTTGAAGAAGGACTTTCTGCACTTTTCTCTGGAGATCTCTCCAAGCTGAAGACGATGCTAATCTTTCTACCCTTCTAACGTGGTTGTTGTTGTCTTCAATAAACACTGAAGAATTCTTTTAAAGACGTTTTCAAATAGCAACATAAATAAAACTATTTCTCTGTAGCTTTAAAGAGATTTGATTAACTTATTCCAAACCATTCTGGAGGATGGCTGCAGACTTTATTAATAAACCTTGTAACACAGACTCCCAGCTTCAGAGCCTGAGGTGGAGTTGGCTCAACTTTTCTTTTAAGCAATATCACCTCACCCTCACTACAGGTAGTGGGTTTTTTGAGTGTAAGATAGATTTTGAAAATAATGACTCTCCAGAGTAAGTAATTAAACAGCTAAGACTGAGACTATGAGAGTCTTAATGAGAGTTGCACAGACTTAAGAGAAAACCTGGAGATCAAGTCTATCCTTTGATCTCTGTATCATTGCAGGATAGGTCTTTTATCCAGTGTCCTCTGCTTGCAGTACACTCCCTCTGGTTATCACAGGTAATGTGTTGTCTGCTATACAACCATTTCCCTAACTCTCCCTGCCAGTCCCCGTCAGTCTGTTCATCCATCTGTCTGACTGCATTCCCAAAACCCTCTGAGCTGAGCCTGCCCAGTTACTCTTAGGGAAAGGCAGAGACACCTTTTGCCATGCTGACACTTTTTTTTTTCTCGTTTCCACCACTCCAAATCACTTAAGGGAGACACTTCAAACAGCAAACCAGAGCTAAATGTTTCTCATACTCTACCTCCTCATTTCTTTCCAGAATGAAGAGACCTAAATCTTTGCAGTCTTCAAGGAAATATTTGTGTTCAGTTCCAGATTTAAATTCTGTTCCTCAGACCATCAGAACAGAGTGTTTTACTGCATTAAATTCTTGATGTAGCAACATATTTCAGGAACAGCAGCACTGTCAATAAAGGTCATACTTTGCCAGGTACCATTAGCTTTGTGATATTTCTTATGCCATTCTACGACTGAAGAGTTGGAAAGTCTTAAACTGGCACATAAAACAAACAACACTCATGAAGATTTCCTCTGACAGATGTACTCCTACTCATTCCAATTCTCTGTTCTAGAGGTTTGCATGAATAGGCTTTCATTCTCATTCACACTTTGAGCATCCACATTGAAAGCTGAAACAGCCAGGATGTATTTTTCCACTATTTGTCATTCACTCATTTAAAGTATTTCAGCCATTTACTTAGAGAATAAAAATGCTAGCTAATCATAAACTATTTTACAATGATGGTTCACAATTTGACAGCAACATACAGATTGAAAAGTATTTGCCTGCATTACCCATCAAACACTTTGCACAGATAATATATTCAGGCCAGATGTAAAAGAATGTTCTTCTCTCTCATACACAGTTTTCTTTTCCTTTCTACTCATTACACATCTTTTATTCCAACTTAAATCCCAGAAAACCACTATTTCTTCCACAATATCTATTTTTCTGTGCAAGCACAAATTGTATAAGCAAATTTTATCCATTAAGTATCTTGTCAATGATTACAAGAAGGAGGAAAAGCCAGACAACATTTACCTCTCTCTTTATGAAGTTTTCTTGAAAATTAGGCAGTAATACATGTAACACAAATGTGAAACTATTTTTTTCATGGTCTAGACACCACGCCTTGGACTTCAGACTGTATAGAGACATGTGCTTTATGTTCACTGTATCTCTTAAGCAGTATCTCTTAATACAGAATAGCATTTAAGGTATTTTGACATCTGCTCTGTCTTCTGATAGCGTGCACAGTTCCAGACATTCCTTTTTCAGGAAGGTTCAGGTAACAATGTTTTGTGAATAATCTGTTTTAACCATGACACTTACATTGTACTTTCCAGGTGACAGCATGTTGTTTTTTTGGCTGGGGAAGTTTTGCTTTAGTACTGGAAGCCTCTGCTTAGGAACAGAATGATGACTCTTAAATAAATCAAATTTACATTGAAATTATGGTAGTGTAAATCATTGTGAGTTGTGATATCATAGCCTGTTTATGAGGAAAGGTCTGATCCAAAATATTAGTAATTCAAAAATTTTTATTATACTTTTCCATGTTTCCTATAATTAAAAGGAATACGAAAGCCACATAAATATTAAATGGGATGGTTTGTGGTTTTTTTTCTGATTTGTGGTTATAGTAATTCCATTCTCTTTTTAGGAGTAAATCTAATAATATATAAAAAACAGATTGCTATCAGAGAATTACAGAAAAAATACCAGAAGTATTAGAGTTTTTCAAGAGAAACTACTATATATTCAGACAATTGAATTTTCACTGTAATACACAACTTTTTTTTTTTTTTTTTTTTTTTTTTTTTTTTTTTTTCTTAATGTCCAATTTTCTTTAAAACTTTATTGTGAATAGGCATTGAAATCAGTGTAAGTCACAATAGTTGTTCATACCTGCTTCCAAGAAAGTGCATACTTTAAGATAACTAAATTTACTATTGTTGTAAATTCAATTTTAGCTCTCCAGTGATTTTTTTTTTTCCTAAACTTTTAATTTCTGAAAGCAATTATAGTGTAAAGAAGTTATTTGAGAGTAAAAAATATTTTTGTGTCTGGTAGAATAAAACATCTTAAATAAGTAATCACATATTTAAATATTATATTTCACACATTTTCATATTGTGATGAGGAGGTCTACTACAGGTTCTGCATTCTTTCTCATATCACCAGAATCTATGACAATATCTACAAATTCTAACACAAATTTTGTGATTCATTGTATGTAAGTAAAGCATCACCAGAGAGGAATTTTCATCACTATTACCATATCACTGAATTATCATTCATGCACGCATAGCAAAATCAGGATAGCATTTTTTTCACCAGAACAAGTGAAATGGATTGGTGGGATGCTAGCCATCTTTTATAGAAAGGGTATAAATCTTTAACTTCTATTAGAAGACACTAAACAAAAAATTTTCAGATTTACTGTTACTAAGCAAACAGCTTTATTCTCAAGTAGCCCATGTTAATAAACCAGTAAAAGTCATTCTTGTTTCTTATGTCTACTAATCAATGAAATTTCAGTCCGCTAAATTCAGACATTATACTGTTCTTACACTAAAATCCATTATCCTGGGAGAAATCTTTTGTTTAAGAACTGAATGTATATGCAGATCATTATTCTGTCACTCATGGAGATGTTCACAAAGAGTTAAATTCACAGCAGTACAATGACGACGTCCATCTGAGCAATTTTATATGCTGTCCTAAAATGAAAGAGGGAAAGTCCATGTCACTCTGGTACCATTCTCACTCTAAACCTTCATTAAAACATGAAAATAAGACTAGCTTCAGTTGCTAATTTGTAGATCACACAACTGGAAAATATTTCAAAGGTAGTAGACTTTCAGTGTGCTAATCAACAAGGATATGAGTCAGAGAATATTCCTAATTATTTCTAAACATATTTCAAATAGCCTTTTTTTTTTTTTTGGAGTGGAGCCCTGGTTGCTCCTCTAGAAGGATTGAATACATGTTCAAAAAACAAAAAATCAGAAATGTTTACTGTATTCCTTGACATTGTAACTCAAATGTGCAGCAACTGAATGCTTATGAGATGCAATTAATCAACAGTGGATGTTCTCACATTTATGGATGGATTAAACACTGTAAGATCTAATTAGCTTATGCTTAAACAACATGAAATTATAACTAGCAATCACGTTTCTTAATTTACCTCTCCTACAATTTTCACTCTACTTTCAGAAAAAAAAATGAACATTATTAAGTGTTACTTAGAAACAGAATAAACACAGCAGAATGTTACATAGGGAACAGAAAATTTGAATACATTTGCACCATGTAAACTTATTATGACAAAAACATTGGTACATCTTCAGCTTTTTAATAGATTTCCTGTGTGGGAAACAAATTAGATGAAGGAAAAATAGGATATAAGCCACAAACCCACAAAAAACAGCTTTCAATCTTTTTTTCTTTTCTCCCTCTGTTTCATATTTAAAGGATTACAATTGTAGAAATGCTTAGAAACAAGCATCTTCAGCTATTCCACCTCTCCAGGCATATCATTTCACCACCAGCTGAAGAGACTGAAGGGACAAGAATGTGAGAGATCCTAAATCCATGAGAAAGTATTTGATGAAGTGTGATTTCCCCCCCTGGCAGAGATGACTATACTGTGGTCACAGATTTTCTCCCTGATTTAAAATTTTTTAACACTACATGGTAAAAAAAAGAATCAATACAACATATTATAACAATAAGAGCTAAAGGGAAAACACTGTTTGTTTCCTGTGGTTTGCTTTCTCACTTTTCAATAACACCAAAATTCACAAGAGGAGGGAAAGTATTCTGTTTTGAAAATAATAACAAAAGATATGAAAAGTATTTGTTCAGTGCTTTAATCTTAAGTGAAAAAAGTTAAGAGACATTGACTAGTTTGTCCAGTCACAGTTTATCTCAGTTTCATTTTCCTTTGAAGAAACATTTTACTGACACCCTCGTCTTCTCATCTGTCATTTCTGATATCTGTGAAAGTGATTACCAGTTGTAAAGCAACCATATAATGAGGTAATATTCAATGATATAAACTTCTATCATCTTCAAATGTAGAGTGATGTGTGATTTTGCAAATATGCAGCTAGTCTATGAGATTCTTTTGATAGATATTTTGCTCCTCCAAAAGATGGGTAAACCATACAGGCTTGATTTTTAAATGCTGACACACGCACTTCTTAGAGACTTAAAACAAGGAAAATCAGGGGGAAAAAAAAAAACTGCAGCAGAGGCAGTGGTAAATAACCTGGTTAGTAAAATAATAAATGAGTGAGACAAGTAACAAGAAAAAGGATCTACAAGTCCTTATGATCTCTCTGCTATAGTCACTATCCACAGTAAAATTAGCATGAAGAAAATGGAGGACACAGTTGAAATTTGGAAAGGTCCATTAAAAACTGATTACGTCTCAAGAATCCATTTGCCTAAACATTTTTACTCGTTAAAGTTCACAGATAGTGGAACCAGCTTCTAGGAATGATGCCTTATTAAGGTAACAAGGGTCCAATCCAGTGATGGATAACTCCAATTTGTATTTGAATAATCCTCCACTCCCTACCGTAAAGTATTTATAAACACAGTGATTGTCCTACCTAAAGACAGGAGTTTTTTGTATAGCTACAGATAGTATTTTCAGAAGGATATTTTTATATTCTAGCATTATAAAGCATAACACTTTGGAAATTATAAGAAATATCTCACAACTTAAAAAAATTTAGCAACTGCAGCAACATTTCTTTGACTAACTATGTAAGCAAAGAACATGTGGTGTAAGTTAGAAATAGAGTAAGACTTCTGACACAGCTGAGTTTCTCTTTATAATGGATTCATAAGCAGAAACTCCCATGTCTTTTTTTTTTTTTTCCTAACTTTACTTCCCATATTCTGCAAAGTAAAGATTAAAAATAGAGAATAAATAATAGATCGATATGGAGAACTCCATCAGTATATAGTCTGTCAAAGAACAGAGATTCTCAGGAACTTTGGGGACTGGGCTTTCAAAGCCAACAGAAGCAGAAACTACATTCTTACACACTGGAAAATGCTTATCTTGACACACAAAATAAGTCATTTCACTAAATAAACTGTGGCTGTTCACCATCAATGCCCAGGTAAAGGTACAAAGTAAAATAATACAATTACTCCTTGTCATCTATCAAAAATATTGGTCTTACTACATTTGTTCTTGCTTAAAAATCACAAAATCATCTAAAATTTGAACCCTAGATTCAAACCCAGCTGTCATTTCATTTTTTGTTATTTTATTCCTTTAATAGTGAGCCTAAAAATACCTGATTTTTTTCCTTCCCAACTGAAAGGTTAAACTTCCCTTACAGGAAAACTGCAAAATCAAGGACCACTGTAGTCATCTGCTTTCTGTACAACACTTATGTGGATGATGGAAGTCAAAAACGCAACTCATCAAATTCATGTAACTTCTTCATATTTCACACATATTCACACATCAGTGGAAGTATATTTATATTCCAGCCTAACAGTTGCTGTTAGCAAACAATCCATAACTGGTGGTCTACTGTTCTCTGGGAACCATTCTTCCACCCTCCCCTCCTGAAAAAAAATCCAAACCAAAACCAAATCTACACTGTCACCTCCCCTTATAACACTCTGTCACCTTACTTGATTTTGACATACCTCATTCCTATGCACACTTTCACATATTATTCTGCAATGAAAAACACTGTACAGGAGCTGGGAACTGCTATTGCTACTCCCATTGACTCCATGTTGTGAAAACAATTAAAATCTACCTCCATCTATTACCTTTGGCCATAACAAGGCAAAACACAGAGGTCTGTGCATGAATGGAATATTTCACATTCATTTCCTTGCATCCATTACTAAATATGAAGCTGCCTCTTTCTTAATCTTCTGTGGCAGCTTTAAGCAGGGACACAGATACAAAAGTAATACTAAATATTTAATGTATAATAATTCTGGTTGGAGTGCAGAGAAGAGTTAGAGGTCTGTATACCCGTATGTACCCTCTGGATACAAGGAATGCAGGTGGCATTGTCCTGGCAAATATGCATAAACCATCAGGAAATACCCTGGATAGAAAAATGCTGCCCAAGGATGAATAACATCTGTTCACAAATAATTCACAGTGGAGTAAGGTAATTTGCACATAATATTTTAATATACACTATTCTTAGTGAAGGATTTAGTTATGTTGGTTCACATTACATTCTACAGAAGCACACTCAGGGCAAACTGACCTCCTTAGGTCAGTGAGGAGAGCACACAGCAAAAAGACTTTGGCCTCTTCAGAGATCTGCTTGGCAGAGTAGCATGAGATAAAGCCCTCAATAGAAGATGAGCCCAAGAAGGCTTGTTAATATTCAATGATCAACTCCTCCAAGCTCAGGAGTGATCCATCCCAACAAAGACAGATAAGAAAGCCAGAAGGCCTGCATGGATGAACAAGGAGCCCCTGGAGAAGCTCAAAAGCAAAAAGAAAGCCTACAGAATGTAGAATCAAGGACAGAGAGCCTGGGAGGAAAACATAGAAACTATCTGGGTAGTCAGGGATCAGGTTAGGAAGACCAAAGTCCTGACAGAATTAAATCTGGCCAGGGACATCAAGGACAACAAAAAAAGATTTTTACGGGTACATTGGTAATAAAAGGAAGACTAGAGAAAATGCGGGCCCTCTCCAGAAGGAAACTGAAGACTTGGTTACCTGGGGTATGGAGAATGCTGAAGTACTGAATGAATTTTTTGCCTCAGTCTTCACTGGCAAGTGCTCCATCGACATTGTCTGACATGCAGAAGGTAAATGGACTGGGGACTGAAGAACCACCCATTGTAGGAGAAGATGAGGTTCAATAACATCTAAGGAACCTGAAGGAGCACAAGTCCATGGGACCTGATGAGTTGCATCTGCAGGTCCTGGGGTAACAGGCAGATGAAGTAGTTAAGCCCCTATCCATCATATTTGGGAAGTTGTGGCAGTCTGGTGAGGTTCCCACTGACTGTAAAAGGGGAAACATAATCCCCATTTTTAAAAAGGGAAAAAATGAAGACCTGGGGAACTACAGGCCAACCAGCCTCACCTCTATGCCCAGCAAGATCATGGAGCAGATCGTCCTGGAAACTATGCTAGAGCACACGGAAAATAAGGATGTAATTAGTAACAGCCAGCATGGCTTCACTAAGGCAAATTGTGCCTGAAAAATTTGTTGGACTTGTATGATGGGGTTACAGAATTGTTAGATAAGGGAAGAGCAACTGACATCATCTATCTAAACTTGTGCAAAGCATTTGACACTGTCTCACATGACATCCTTGTCTCTTCATTGGAGAGACATGGATTTGATGGATGGACCACTTGGTGGATAAGGAATTGGCTGGATGGTCACACACAAATTGTTGTGGTTAATGATTCAATGTGCAAGTGGAGACCTGTGACGAGTGGTGTTCTTCAGGGGCCCGTGTTGGGACCAGTGCTGTTTGATATCTCTGGTGGAGACATGGACAGTGGGATCAAGTGGACTCACAACAAGTTTTCCTATGACATCAAGCTGTGTGGTGCAGTCAACATGCTGGGGAAAGGGATGCCATTTCAGAGAGACCTTGAAAGGCTTAAGGAGTGGGCCCATGCAAACCTCATGAAGTTCAACAAGGCCAAGTTTATGGTCCTGTAATTGGGTGTAGGCAATCCAAAGCACAGACCCAGTCTGGGCAATAAGTGAATTGAGACCAGCCCTACAGAGAAGGACTTGGGGATATTAGTGGATAGAAAAATGATTATGAGCCAGCAATGTACTCTCACAGCCCAGAAAAGGCTGCATCAAGAGAAGTGAGTCTAGCAGGTCAAGAGAGGTGATTCTCTCCCTCTACTTCACACTCATGAGTACCTAGAGTACTTTGTTCAGCTCTGGGTCCCCCAACATAAGAAGGACATGGACCTGTTGAAGCGAGTCTAGAGGAAGGCCACAAAGATGATCAGGGTGCTGGAGAATCTTCCCTCTGTTCACAGGCTGAGAGAGTTGGGGTTGGTTGTTCAGCCTGGAGAAGAGAAGGTGCCAGGGATATCTTATAGCAGCCTTCCAGGACTTAAAGGGAGCCTACAGGAAAGATGTGGAGGGACTCTTTATCAGGGAATATAGTAATAGAGGGGCAATGGTTTTAAACTGAGAAGGATAGATTTAGATTAGATCAAAGGAAGAAATTCTTCACTGTGAGGGTGGTTAGACCCTGGAACAAGTTTCCCAGATTGGCTGTGAATGTCCCCTCCCTGGAAGTATTTAGTTCTAGGTTGGATGGGACTTTGAGCAACCTGATCCAGTGGAAGGTGTCCCTGCCCATGGCAGGGGGGTTGATACTAGGTGATCTTTAAGGTCCTTCCAACCCAAACCATTTTATGATTCTATGATGTGTAAGACTGCTTAGTCACAAAATAAAACATATTCTGTCATGCCCCAAGAGTTGGTTGTGGGGTACATTCTGTCTAAAAACAGTACAGTTCCTTGATGCTATCTGAATGTACTCCTATAACAGTCTAATATTTAGCTGAACCTCTAGTTAGGTACATGCAGTAGCAGAACGTGGCAATGAATACTCCTAGCAAAATGCAGAAAATCTAGGCCAATATACCTACAAAATATTTTTTCTGCTCTCTGACTTAAATTAAATGTAGAGTTACCTTGTCAGAAAGTAAGAGAGTAGATGCAGTAGGCCTTGGGTACTTCCAGTTCCTTATTGTAATTCTGCTTCTGTTAGAATTCTCCACTAGATACCAATAACCATTAACTATTATAAAACGCTTTTAAGGAAGCTGAGATAACAAAATCATTGTCATGATATAGAATCTGGAAGTCGGACACATTTTCTTCAAATAAATGAGACAACATATGTGACTAAAATAGTACCAGTAATATTTTGCAGCTACAAGGTGTATCCAAGTAGAAAATAAGAAAAGCAGAAATTCTCTTAAGATCTAAAGAATTACTTACTTTGCCTTGTTATGTAGTCTCTCAGTCATGTTGAATTATCTTTTCAACAGTATCGTGGATTTTAATCTTACAGGAAACCATACCATTTTTTTATTCATATTAAAGGTATTCTTGGAGTGTCCTGAAAGTTTCACTTCCTCCAGAGGCTGAATTTTACTTACCTAACACAACTCCACCTCTGTTCAGGCTAGGAATGGGAAATGTAGATTGCTGTCTGACCTTTGAGCCTCTACAGGCAGCGCAGCATGCTGACGAGAGCAACAGCCTGGCTATTCTCCATCAGTAAATGACTGCTCATCAGCACAGCTCTAACATGATGAATTACTGGAACATACCATCGTATTGCAAAGGACTTTTTCATGCTTCAAAGAACTGTTGCTCTTTTTCTCTGTTGGGCACTGATGTTCCTTAGAAAAAATGCGTTCAGCTGCTTGATCATCCATGGCTTGTTATAAACTGTGGTTAAGTCTCTTTACTTCTCTGTCATTCAGAACTTCTCCTGTAAAATGAGAATAAATTTCCAGGGGTTTGAAGGAGCAACTCTTACAAGGAATGCTCAAATATTTTGGTACCATAAACAAACCGAAGTCAGATGGGTGTGACCTTGTAAAAATAGTCTGAGACTATATAGCAGCAGTCATCTAGAGACTTATTTTTGTAGGAAATTATTAATTTACAGGTTTTCCGACCTACAAGAGTTATCTTCGAGAGAGTCTGTTACGGCTCAGGTATAAACTAGCATTGCAGAAGGAAACTTAATTTTTCCCTCAATTTGTTGACATTGATGAGAAGTGTTGAACTGGTTCAGTTTCACAAGATTATTTCTCTCTCATGTCCTCTGACAAAAGCTAAGATAAAGGAGGGGCAAGAAAGTAATTGCAGAGTGACAAGCTAAACACAAACTTGAAGAAACTGTATAATTCAAATTTTCTGATGTGGAATTGGCTCCTTTCTTGGGCATATTTGTCAAGCTTACCAGTTTTGTTGAACACACACAAACATGCACTGACAGAATCATGTTTGGAAATCCACTCAATGGAAACACAGATATTATCAGTAGGAATGAATATAATTTGAAATGGCTTGACAAATGCTCAAATTACCTTTAAGGTGTACTAAAATCAAGCAGAGAACCTTCCTAATTTGACTGTATGGTCTCAAAATAAGAGACAGCTCATGAAGGTTTCTACATTAGAGAGCTTTGGTCTGGTATTTCAATAAGCTTCCTTTCTCCAGGCCAAACAAGCCTTGGTCCCTCAGCCTCTCCTCACAAGGCAAGTACTCCAGCCCCCCACCAGCTCACAGGTCCCTCACTGAACTTAGTCCAGTTTATTAACTTTTTTCTTCTTTTGAGGTGCCTGAAACCAGCACAATATTCCAGAAGCAGTCTAAAAAGGGCCAGAAAAGGCACTAAAACTTCCTCCTATCTATTAGCTGTGCTTCTGTTAATACAGTCCAGATGTTAAGATATTGTGGGGTTTTTGGTGTTTCCAGTGAATAATTTCCTTACACAGAAACAGTGAAATAATGCATTCTGTCATTCAGATAATGTTTATTATGGCTGCTAGCAGTAGCAGCCCCAGAGGACTGTAACTCTATCAAAGGACTATTAGAATTCAAAATGATCTGAAACTGGAAACACAAGATGCAAAAGTAAATTGAAATGATTTTTTTGTTAAAGATGAAAATGAGATTTTTGTCACATGCTAAAAGTAATATCAATCACAGGAATAAAAACCATAGATCTTTCAAGGAAGCTGAGACCTATGAATCAGCAGGGGATAGTGTCTCCTAATTAAAATTAGATCACAAATTAAGTCATAAACAGGAAGCAGCTACATCCTTCCAAACTGAAGTTAAAAAAAAGCCACTTTCATCACTAAGTAAACAACATAAGGATAACAAGGCTGTAAGTGGACGTATTGCAAATGGAACTGAAAGAGAAGTTATTACAGTTAAACAGGAACAGTCAAGTTTGCAAATACAGAGCAGAGAAGATAAAAAGAACTCGGGCATTCCAGGGGATCAACAACTGAACTTCAGACAAGATTGAAAAGAAAAAGTAAATATCATATGAGATATATAACAGGATTATGGATACCAGATGTAGGAAATTATTTTTCTCAGCATTGGTCAGTGTCTGACTGAAATACACTCTCTAGGTTAGGGAAATACACTTGAACAAGAATAAGAACTGGTTATATCATATACCAAGAACAGTAATAACAACAAAAAAAGCCTAGTTTCAGTCTAGCTATTGGGAATAAAAACCAGTGGTGAGACTGGAACACTGGAATAATTTGGCTGGAAATGTTCTGGACTTTCTGCTGTTGGTGAGATGGCCTCAAGAAACATCTGTTAAGAAACAGTGATGAAGTAAAAAAAAAAAAAACAAACCAAAACCAAACCACCACCATAACAAAACAAAAAACAGATGAGCTTTTGAACACACAAGAATTCCTTTCATTCTGCTCCTTCTTATGAGAGGAATAAAGATACACTAGTTCATTTCTTGAACAAGTGAATTAACTCAATGTCCTTCCACAATCCTTTTCACCCTTAGGATTGTGGTTTTGTGTCTGAATTGCACAGGGAGCTACTTCATCATGCAGACTGGCAAAACTAGAGCACAATTTGACAACTTCACTACTCGTGCATCCTGATTTCCTTTAGCAGACCACAGCACCTAGGAGGGAAGAAGAATAAACTTGGAGATGAAGGTATGCACCCAGATTATCTCATGGAAACATCAACATGAGAAGCCACCATGGAACTTGGCTTCTCCATCCAAAACTCTGCTGAAATCCTAAAATTTTGGCATATTTACTACCTTCATTAATATAAATCTGTGACTATAATTTTAGCTGTATAAATTACAGCTGTCCTATCCCTGCTAACCATAATATCTGCTGTGGTTTTAGGTGTCTATCCCACATTTGGTCATTGTGACTATCTGCAGGTCAATACAAGAGGGCAATTCTCTCCATTCTTCACTATCATCATACATAGAAAATTACACTTTACAAACTTTAGGAACTTTATGTGAAATGGAAGGCATCTGTCTGGATTGCCTGGATGAAATATCAGCCATATTCTTAAGAGAAAAAGGAAAAAATGGTACAAAATATATTACCCAGGATATCTCACCTGATTAGTTTACAGAGCTGTATGAGGTTTATTTTTGTGCAGTCCAGGAGAGAAAAATGCACATTTTTAGAAATCCATCACCCTTCTGACAGTTCCCTAGTCAGTCCACTAGTTAGTACTGCTCCAAGCCTGACTACTACCCAAGTCTCCCTGTTAGGAGTTGCCCTAACTCTTAGGGTAAGTCTTTTGTATTTTGGTTTATTACCATATGGGTATGATGTTAACAGTTTCACAAAGGGATGTTTCAATTGACATGAAAATACAAGACTTTCGTTGATACAGGGTAATTCTGTCTCTTCTTGCCTCTCAGAAAACTCTCCACCTTCTAGTCTTTAAAGCCAGCATTACAAAAATCACTTTAACCTCCACTATCTTAAACGTTACTCAGCAGTAAGGTTAGGGGACTGAAAAATGTATGGCATTCGTTTTGGTTACCAAGGCCATATTCTCATGTTGATGAAAGCTGATAACTGAACAGATCAAAGATAGCATGGATTTGCCTTTTTCAGTTCCTCCCGTTTTGTTTTGTTGTTTGTTTTGCTTGCTTGGTTGTTTGTTTTTTTTTTCCCTTGCCATGAAAAAGTCATTGGCAGACTCCAGACACCCTTTCACAGTTGTTTCTATCCCCTGATCAACCACATAGATCTGATTGAAAAATCTACACAGAGTATATATAGATGAAAAGTTGTCCAAATGTCCAAAGTTGTACAGATTCTCTGTAGAAACCATAAGATATGTTCCCACAAAGAATTTTCACTGGTGTTATACAGAGAATAAGAAAATACATATGAATAAATAAATAAATATTAATATATATAATAGAAGCAGCTTTCAACCAACATGGAGAGCCTCATTTACTACACATGCGTGCAAAATTAGCATTTAAGTGCTAGTCTGATCTTTTTATTAGAGGGACTACTGTATTTTTTTCAGGATATTCTGTTGTCCCATTTGAGCTTCTAAATCTTTTCTACATCATATTTTGACCATTGCTGAATTTACATTTGCAGTAAAGCTGAAAATGAAAGATAGGCTGGGAAAAAAGACATTGTACACAAAAATATGTGCGGGCAGCAATGTATAAACAAGTTGCAACACTAACACTAGCAGTAGCACAAACAGCAAAGAGTGTCTTTTCATCAGAGATAAGAATAAAATTACTGTAAAAATACAAATCATAGATGTAGAAAAATAGTGCAGAAAAATGTGTAAGTAGTAAAATTTGCAATATAAAGCTGAGGACATAGAATAGGCAGAAATAAAAGAAGTATCTTACAGCAGATGAGGAAAGACCAGGAAAAGAGAAAACACCCACTTCAGTTTCAGCCTCCCTCAGTGATGAGGTCTTGAGCGTGACCACCTCAGCCTCCAGAACCAAGTATTGATGAAAGTTTACTGGCAAAACCTAGTAATTTACACACTCTTCTTTCATAGTCATTAATAGTTAATTCCACAAAACCCATGATCCATTAGAAAAAAGCACATATGTATATATAAACATACAGATAAAAAATATTCTGGAGTATACTTGTATTTAATACCATTTACTTGTTACAGTAATATTAAAGGTATGCATTTTCAGAATGACTTTACATTTTCATGCAATGTTTATTTTTTCCCAAACAAAATCCAAATTTCAGTTTACATCCTACTTAACCTTTCACAGTCATGCAAACTTTGAACCTCAAGAGTGAGGATTTAAAAAAGTAATATGAACATATGCAAACATTTTCAGCAAATTTCATGTCATGTGGCAACCATAAATTGTAAGAGAATTTTATATAACAATCAACAGGTATCTCTGACACTATAAAACACCATAAGGAATGAGTGGAAAAATAATTAGTAAAAACTGTTCTTCAAAATCAAATATCAAGAACAAAGTCAAAATTAAAATTTGCAGAAATAAATTCAAAAAGAGATTAGAAGACCTAAAGAAATCTGAGGACAGATGTTGCTTACTGATGCTTTCCAGCTCCATGAGCAAAACAACTGAGACATGATGCTGTCACAGATTCCAATGTTAAAATATTTGGACCTGCTTGCAGGTTTGGACATCAAGATACAAAAGTATTGTTGGATGTGAGCTACATGAAGGTGCTCTTCTGAATTGGACTCAAAGGCCCTCACATGGTACTAGGAGCTCTGTCCTCATGCACATGTCCTTCAGAAGACGTAAAGCCATCAATTATGGTTAAATAATTCCATTTAGATTCCTGGCAACTATTTTTAGATTATATATGAGCCAAATTCACAATGTGCCAAGCCAAAGTGCATTGCCTCCCTTCTAGAATTTTAACAGGCTGATTCAAGGCCAGTTGCTTCAAAAGAGTGATCTGTTTGAAAGGCCTTGGCCAGCTTTAGAACTTACTGTGGAAAAAGCTAGAAGCCTCAGCAGTGGCTCTCTCTGACTGTGATTGGGGTAATGACTAAGATCTGATGCTCCTATGCTTGGCTCCCACCTGATCTAGGCTGTGGTTTCATTGCCATTGTAGCTACATTCCCTCTCGTACCTCCTTGATCCAGACCTGCAAACTGCTGACTTGACTTTCTGGTTTGACCTTCAGCCTGCCTCATCACTATGGACTTGCTGGGTGTTTGCATGGAACAGATTTATTATGCTTTAGCCTCTTGCCACAAAACTTCTGCCATCTCATTTCTCCACATACCACTTATATAAGCCTCTAAAGGAGCTTTATCACCATGTCTCTCACAATGTACTCTGTGGAAAGGCACAGAGTGGCATGAACAGTTCGTATTCAGTTTGTAGATCAATTTCTATTTTCTTATTTCTCTGAGAATTTAAAAGAAGAAACTTGGACCTTCCACTTTTAACAGCAGCCCTCCACCTACTCAGTAATTTTAGGATTTACCCATGCAGGGAGTTAGGAACAGGTGAAAAAGAGTGTGAATTTGTTCACTATTGCTCCCAAGGACCCATTGTACATTCTTTTGGTGTTCACAGACCATGCCTGCCTCATATTTATAAAAATATGCCTCCCACCATGGTGTTCACAGACTAGATGCTCCCTGACCAGGAAATAGTGCAATTTTCTGGTTTCATTCCATCCCCAATGCTTCTTGTAATTAAGCTAACTCATTTCAAGCTAGATCGAGTATCCCTATATTACATTGCAGTCTGAGGTGTAAATATGCCCTTAGTGGGTTCAGATATTTATGAAATGTTAGTGCACATTTTGTGCCAGTAAGAAATAGTTATCTAAGAGTACACATGGAACTCGTGCATGGTAGCCAGAACACGGTATATTTACACTATTCACGTATAGCCCTAAGTCTACCCTGACTTCTTGTTGTACACAAGTTCTTAGTAAGGATAATAGTATGGTCCTTGTGGTTTCTGCTGGTCATTGTGCATACTTACATCATCCCTGTTGATTTAGTTGCATGCAGCAGTTCTGTTAACCTCTGAATAAAACTCAATTTACTTCATTTTACTCCATCCATCCCATGGATTTTGTTGGTGGTTTTTGTTTTTTGTTGTTTTGTGTTTTTTTTTTCTCCTCACACAAGGTATGTATACTCTTTATAATCTAACTGTAAAAGGGAAAAATAATACTATATAACTCATTAAACACTTATATTTGAGGACCTAAGTTAGATTTTATGGTACCATATTTCATAGAAATAGTTTAAAAATTACTAAAAGACTGATATTTTAATAATTGATTATGTACTTTCTCTGCCTCATTTGTATGTGACTGTGTTTGAGCTACTCACATAGTTCTGAAGATTGGGTATTTATTTAGTCTCATTAACAGAGATCAAACAACAGAATTGTTTTTTTTGAACTGTAATTTATTTGAAAAAAAACTTATAGAATTAAACAAAGAATAATCTCTTTGTGAAAACAAAATTTTAATTCATCTTCTAGGGAATGACCTTATAATAGATTATAAGATATTGACAGAAATAGAAGAATAAACCCTCATCATACAAATATATATATTTTATTTAGCAATGACAGCAGTTTAATTTCTGGTGAAAGCATCATTTACACTGGTTTGTGCAATAGAACAGTTCTTGGTTCTCAGACACTAACATTAAATAAAAAAGTTGTCCATCATATAAAAAACTCTATTCTTCATTATCTGTAGAAATTTCAAAGACTTTTGACTTACTGAAATTTTAACTAAATAATATTATTACCACAGCTCAAATACATTATTTGCACCTGTAACAATTCAGGTCATAAGAAACAAAAGGATACCTTCCCTTGCCAAACATTATGCATTAAACAAACCATATGAAATGTTCTCAGATTTAAAATTCTTTTTATTGCCTTAAGACACAAGGTTCCATAGCCATCAATTATTGAATTCAATATTGTTCTCCTGTTGATAAGAAAGAGTTATCCTCCTAGTACAAGTCAGTAACTGCCATTCTGTTGTTATAGAAGTTCAAACTTACTGAAAATCACTGTGTCCTTTTGGTGTCTATATCTATAAATTTATTAATAAATTTTCTAGCTAACCTACAACTCTAATTCTGAAATCTTTGCTTTCAGTATAGCAGCAGTCTGTATGATTTTAAAAGTTCTTGATCTGCTATTGTGGTTCTAAGCACTTGAGCTTAGCTTCCAGATATTTTATATTCTGATCAGATTTTGGTTTTTATTTTTAGAGTGCTTATAAAACTCTCTGAGTTTCATACTTTATCATTAAATCTCAAGACAGCAGGAAATTTAAGCACTGTCTTCAAACATGCAAAGTATATTTTCAGTGTTTTCTAAGAATTAATCTATACATCTTTTAAGAGTTGCTGAGCTGTTGTATATTCCCTTAGAAAAAAGCCTTGTACAAATCATTTTAGCAGCTGTGACACATGTAAAATTTTGGAAGCATGGAAACTCCAAAGACTTATACTGTGAGCACATTCCTTTTACCATGAGCATAAGGAACGTGCAAGAAAGGCCTTTGTCAGTACTAGAAGCTTTATGCAGTTTTGGAAACTTGACTCTCTCTATGCAAATAATACAACCAACCTTGAGAAAATACATTGAATTGTGTACGAACTGAATTCTTAACCTTGATTGTTTTGGCTCAAGAAGGGAAGAAAGTGGTCTAAAGAAACTTCCCTGAGGAACAGATGAACCAACTAGATCAAAGAACTTTCTTTGTCGGGATCTGCTAATTCCTTATGCAGTTGATGTATAACATTATAGTATACTAGGAAGTGTGGAAGCTGATCATTATTTTCCTACACACTATGTAATGTGTTTTTAATAACCTGCACCATCATACAGCCATTGTGCAGCCTGACTTTACTTGTTTACTGTGTCTTTAACACAACTACATCTTAAATTTTAACATAAACTAAGATACAGGTGTAGCACTAAGGACAGATCTGACAGGGTTGAGAAAATGAGCTTCATAGTTGTCATTGGCTCAAAAACCTAGCTAGAGGCCTGAGCAGGATACCCTGGAGAGGATCTATTCAGATATTATGAAATAGTGTCCTCTTATTCTCTTGTCTAAAATAAAGATCTTGACTGGATATTTAATGTAACTATAATTCTGATTTAACCTGTTACTAAATTGTGGTTAATCCTTAGCATAACATAATAAAAACATGAAATACGGCTTAACTGACAGTTCTCTAGCTTGTGGTCAAATTAGAATTTTGGCCAGTTCATATAAGAAACTCAACTGGAACTGCTCCTTGTCATCTCTATCCTTTCCCTTACAGAAGAAGAGGTCTCAGGCAAGAGGCATTCTGGGCAAGAAGACTAAACTCGCAGGAGGAATAGGTCATTTGTTTTCTGGAGTAAAGTCAATAGAAATTTAACAGTAATTAACATAATGACATCTCACACTGAATATCTTTTACTCTCATTAACAGAACATGAACATTTGAAAGCAATGTAACATCACTGTAGTTACAGTATATCATCCTGTATCTGCATTTTTTTGTAAAAGTGAGATCTCTTAAAAAAAAAAAAATCCTCATTTAGTAGGATTTAAAACCTTTATCTTGTTTCATCAGTTTCATCAGTTCAAAGTTTTCCAGTGTTTAAAATGGTCTGTTCCTATGTCTTTTATTTAAAAAAAAAATAAAATATCTAGAAGTCAGGATTCCCTCTTCCATATTATTGTATTTAAGGTAATAAATTAATTTGGTAAGAGATGAATCCCCTTGCATTCTAGATGATCCTCAGAGATTAGAGGGGCTAGGGGTGACTGCACTTATCTCTTAATAGGTATGCCAGTTATGGCCGTAACTATAGGCCTGACCCAGACACACAAACCAGCCCATATGATGCAAGTCTGCTTGCATTCAAGAGAAGCAGTCAGATTCACGAATAGTATGGTTTATTGTTATGCAACATCTACAGAGTCTTTAAGATTGCCTACAATAAATTCATGAACTGCAGGTAGGCTATATAGCACTACACAAATGAAAAACAACTGCAATCACACACACTTAGTTCTTGGGTGAATATTCGGCATAGCCAAGGGCTCAAAACTTACCAAAGGGCAACCCTTCTGCTGGAGTGGGGGGGCACAAACCTATCGATCTGTCCCTCTGATTTGGTGTTGGATTATCGTCCCTTCAAGTCAGGTACAAACTTGGGGTAGTATTTACCGTAGCTTATATGTGTGAGTGGGTGGCACTGTAGTCAAGCCATTATCTTTTAATTAACACCACAGAACTTTCCCTGGAGCAGTACAGCTGGTTTTGGGGGCAAAAATGGGAGGATGAGAAACAAGGTCAGCAGGCTACTGCAAAAATCATCCCTTGAGAAAAAAGGGTAGAGCAGGAGATAAATCTGTTCTTGATATGAGTGAAAGAATGGGACCGCATGGCCTACACCTCTCTTCACATTCCTCCTTGGTGCCATGACAAACACAAATCACTGGACCCCCATCCCATCCTATGTTTGGTCTGGGCACCCTGTGTCAAGGAAATGTGTGTTTTACAGAATTCTCACTGGTTTGCTTTTCTCACACTTCCAACACCTAATACCTATACATAAATGTCTTAATCATGTATATTCATCATCAATTTCTCTTTCTGGCTCAGTTAACTTTGGATTATTTTCTGCATAGTTTGAGCAAGACTGTAGAGTGCCTAAACCTTTCTAATCTAGAATCTGGTACTACTGTGCTTAATTAAACAGGAATGTGGTATTGATCTTCCTTAGGTTAGGATGGGTATCTGAAGTCACTGTTGCAGTATAAAGTCTTGCTGTAATATAAAACAGGAGATACAGAGTTTTAAGAGCAGATCATTCTCACGCTTCTTGTTTCCATCTTTATTAAACTGGAAGAAAGGAGCGGTTCTAGAAGATAAACATGATGTCTATTTTTAGCAGGAAGCAATGAGGCAAAGACAATAATGCAATGCGCATTATTTCTACCCTCAGGACTAGATGTTTCTCTGTTCAGCATTTCTTACTCAGTGCATCCACCACTCAGTGTCCTAGCTGATATGAGTTTTCTTAGATACTTGACGCTTTTGCCTTATTGACAAAGAGCTTTGAGCCAAACTGTTGCTTGCAAAATTTAGTCTGGAATTCAGGGACAATAAAATTCAGTATCATGAGCATCAAGTCTATTTGGCTATGTCTATATTGGTAAATTAAACAGTGCCAGGAAATTTTCCTGGGCACTGACACAGACTTTTCTTTTTTTCTTTTATGTGTGTGCATGTTCAAACTGTTCCAACAGTTCCTGTCATGAACTCGACTCTCAAACCATTTCTGATTGTGCCTCAAGAGTTGTCATAGACCAGGAACCATTCCCAATAGAGAGATTAGCAGCATGAATACCAGTCATTCCATGCCAGATGGTACCAGCACTGGATAACAATCCTGAGCATGGTCAGTTTAGCATTATAGACATGGAGATAGTGATTTGGGCCCTAGCCATTTATACAGTTTAACACAATGGATGAATAGGGAAAAGGAGGAAAACAATGTTACCAGAATGGCTAAAAGCAAAATACCACAGCTGGTGTGGATGAAACTGACTCAATATGCTTTTGCCTTGTGTGAAAAGAATCAAGAGCTTTGCCTCTTTACTTTCAAAATAAATAGTTTTGTCTAGCACACACAGATGCTGTCACCTTCCCTTGATGTACTCCACTTTACTGAATCAGTCTGTTAAGAAACAGTAGATGACACAAATGTTGCTCCACATCAAAATGGATAAAACAGCCACAAACACAGATAGAATAAATCACCCAGACAGTCATCTGAACTGTGTGGGGTCAGTGCATGAAAACAATATATATAGATCCATCAATGACTAGTAGGATGACCAATGTCACCCATACGCTGAGAAATCTAAAGAAATTTTAGACCTGCACTGGATTTACTATCTCATAAAGCATAGAAATAAAAATAAGTATTTTTGTAATATTTATATTTCAGTAAGCACCTTAAAATGGGAAATTCTAGGGTAGTTTAAGGCCCTTCGCTATACAACATTTTCACCAGGTGCAACAAGAATCTCATTGTTATAGGTAAACTGCTTAACCCATTTCCTATAAATTTTAATGGATATGGAGGTAGTCCTGTCTGTACTTTTACATTCGCAGTTGTTAGTATCATAACTGGAATCAGTCCCCTTTAAAATAAATTAGTGATAGGCAGTTTATAATGAATCTCATATTTAGCAGATACACCTGAGTTTTAAAGAATATTCTAAGGCAGATCTCAGTAGTGTCTTTTATAATAAGGATGTAATATGAATTTCAACTTTAATTCTAATCAAACTCTTTGGGCTACTGCTGTATTATCATGAAAAATATAATTCCAGGTGATATTAGCCATATTTGATCTCAATCCAAAAACATTTAAGTGTGCAATCAAAATTACTGCAAACGTTTCTGAGAGAGTTTTGGGTATATAGAAGAAATGGAGAACATTATTTTTTCCAACAATAATTTTTGACCAACACTGTCAAATTTTTACCGAAATAGTATAACATTTTCCTCTACTCATAAGCTGCACAGGGAACAGTTAGATACATGGCTATGTTTCTAACCCCAGACCTTCCCAGTTAGGCCACCTTATTCTCACAGACAAACAGTTATGCAGTATGTATCTATGTACTTTGAAGTCTTGCTTTGTCATCCAGTTAAACTCTGATTTTTATTTTATCAGTAGACAATGCCTGGACTACCTGCCCAAGGAATTTCTCAGGAGTGTGTCAAACACTGCATTATACAGAAGTAACTGGAGAAGGAAATAGCTGAGAAACACTAAGCTTCAAATTATTTACACAGAGTAAAGCTATGAGATTAAGAAGTCAACAAATTTTATTTCAATAAATTTTACACAACCTACTCTAACAAAAGGCAATGAAACCTCTTCTGTAAATGCTAATGAACCATGAAATGGAGTGATAATTTTAACTGTATTTTCCTTTTATATGTTACAGGTATTTCTTAATGGCTTTTCAGAAAGCAAACAAACTCCCTAAATTAATAACACCTTATTTGCAATCAAAACTAAAATTATTCAGCAATTATTTGATTTTGACACAACTTAATACAATGCTTACGATACTGAAAAACTTAGAAAACTAGGAAATTCAGATGAAAAGTAAAAAAAATATTGGAAAAACATCAGCATAACTTTTTATGCCAAAATTGAAAAATAACCACAAATTGTTTTGGTTTTTTTTAATTAAATTCATAGTAACTAGTCTCTTCTCATGATCTAAGATCTTATAACCATGGCTGCAAAACATTTTAGACTTTGGGATATAATTTCTTGAGATGATACCATCCATTCACACACTACTGGCAATGTAGCTACAGAAATTCTACAGGGGAACTTTAGCCATGGAGGCTTCTTAACCAACAATTATAAGATGCCCTGTTTTGGAACTGGTCTTAATTTACAGCTATTCTGAAAGGAAACATTGTTGTATGTCTCTTGAAAATTTACATTTCCCTATTTGTTTTTTGGCAAGGTGCATTAAAATCCTTGTGAAAATGTGTGGAAAACATATTTTTGTACTTTTACAATACTTGATAAATTATTCATGAGATGAACTGTAGAGGCATGATAAACCAAATATTTTGTCCTTCTGACTTGTTAAAAACTTTCATTATTTCTACAGTATATTTAAATACTTTTTTCAGTATTAAAACTCAAAAGTTTCAAATGCTCATAAAAACCCCTGTGAAACCGTTCTCTCACTATTAAACATGAAACAGCTTTTTCTCTTAAAAAAATTAGTTCTTGACTTTTAAGTGGTCACAGAACTGCCTACATATCCATGTGATCACATGGTATTCCACCAAGAAAATAATTACAAGCGAATCAACCTATATTCCAACTGTATCAAATGCATTTGTACTTGTATTAAATAATGTTTGATAAGTCCTTTCCCAATTCAGCTGTGTATGTAAAATCCTATTCATTAAAATGGCCAGGTGTTTTAATTTTCAAATGTTCCTACTATACACACCAATTCCCATTTTGCTACGTTTTCTCATACATAATGTATTCAACTGCCTCATGTTGAGGGAAGGTTCTTTTACGTGTGATGCAGAACTGGAGAGAGGCAGAATTCCATCGCATTGTGTGCTTGAATTTTAAGTACCTTTGAAGCAATTACAAGTACAAAATGCTTTGGAAAAGGAAATGTTTTAGAAAACAGCCATATATGCTGAATAATCATGACTATACTTAGAAAGGTCAGTGTTTCTGGAAATTGTGCTTTCATCATAGCTTCTCATTTATTTAACATCTTTTGGACACATCTTTTTGGACTGATAGATGGAGAAATTTGTAAGTTACTGAGGAACAGGGCAAGAAACTAAACATTACTGAGAATAGATACAGGCAGCTAAGAGAAAGAGGCAAACCAGAAAAAGTGTAACATGAATAACAAACAATAAAAACATCTGTGATTTCATCACAGATCAGTGGTACAGCAACTGGTATGAATTGTCATGGCATCCATTCAGGTAGTCTAAAAAGGCAATATCAGAATCATTCTTGCTGACCTTTCACTAGTTGTGGTATAAAGTTACCCAAGAAAAGTATTGTATAATGAGTTCAATAAACACAATACCAAATTCTGAAATATTCTGTCAGAAAAGACGCTTGAGAATGGCCTGCACAGAATAAAATTATATTTCCACCTGTACCAAAATTCCTCAGAATACTGTATTGTGCATAAGCTGTGAAAATTGAAATGAGCTACCTGCCATTACTTTCAGCTCCACTCCAGATTTCATGATAGTTTTCATGCTGCAAGACATTATGTTTTCTTTGAAGATAACGTATTCAAAGCAGTTTGCCCAGGGTAGAGTGTGTACATTACACAATATTATCACCTGATGTTTTGCTGTTAGGGATATCAATTAAACTCAGACACCAGAGTAAAAAGAGCAGGCATACTTTACTTAACTAAAAAATATAAAAGAATAATACAGAAAACATACAGTAACAGGAAAATACAGGGTAATGCATCAAATCATGACTACCTGAGAGAGATAATAGCGATTAAGAAAGATCCATCACCACTTGCATACTTTACCACCACCCAGACCCGCAGTGGCTGGGCAGCCCCGGTTACAGCGAGGGTTTGCAGAGCCTGTCCCGGCAAGGGGGAAATCCTACGCGGTGCGTCCACCCATAGGTGGGCAGCCAAAGTCACTGTGAGCGGGCCCAGCCTTATATACCCCAAAATCAGCAAACCAGAAGAGCTGGCACCTTTGTTTTGAGTGGAAATACCTGGTTTCAATCTGACATTAGATTCCCCCAGAGCCTGGCCAGGGCTCAAGGGAGAAGCTCAGGGAGTTTCCCTGCTTAACTAATTGAATTATGTGTAAAGTCTCACATCAGACCACAGGGCCAGGCTACAGTCTTCACAACACTTATCTGATCCACACACAAAGGATAAATCTACATTCAAGATAGCTACATCTTACATACATATTTCACTAATGATCACAGAGTTAGCAGTTTCAGTTCAGGGCCTGTTGCTCAGGCTTCAACTTCAACACTTCCACCTTCTACATCAGAATAGGTGGTTTGTTATAACTTAGTATAACGCCTGTTAGCATAACGGTTATCAGTTATAAAATATACAGGATTCATCTATAGGTCAAATCTGGCTTGGGCCTATTGTCCAAACCTCAGCACTTCACCTGTTAACAGGCAAATAACACTTCTCACTTTATTATTTTTTGTTTCCTTTTCTAAATATTTATGGTTGTCTATTGAACTATGAAACTGAAATGACACCTATTATTAAATTCCCTGACATTATTATGATACTCATTTCTATAAGAAAGAAAATGTGGAAGACAAAACAATGATTGGGTGAGAGTCTATGAAGCAAAGTATCTTCAAATTCTGCCTCAATTCCAAAATTTCAGGGCAATTGCATTTTCTAGCGCCTCTGCTTTTTAAGTTAAAACACATGTCAGAATTCATCCCTGTATTCAGTCTTTTGGGTCAGGACATATTGTTTTGCATAATGTGCCCCACAATGACTGTCAATGCCATGACTTTTGGGTGCAAAGGATACAAACTGTAAAAATATAAAGGTAGTAGTAACTGTTCATAAGGGATGGCAATAACCAATGTGAAGAAAAATAATAATAAAGGGAAAATTAATTTTTCCATTCTTTTCCTTTTTGCAAAAATTTATGAAGTAACTTCTAAAACCTGCTGAAAAACAATGTACTCCATGCTTTATTCTCTTTACATATGTTACCATACATATGTATATACACACAGCCTCGTAAATTCAGAACTGGTTTTAAGTTAACTTTAGTTTAGGAGCTCATTATTTGGTCCATTTTTGTAATTAAAAGTCATTCAAGCATCTTAAGGGACTCAAGAATGTATAAGTTTTCTTCACAATAAGCAATCATGGTAAAAGTTCTTGAATAAAAAGAGTAAAAAGAAAGGAACCAGTCATAAGGAACAAGTAGCCTTTTCTTTCAGCGGAAGGAGGTCACTACAGACATTTCCAGAGATATGTCTTGTGACATAAGCTATATTATATCAAATAACTTTTACATGACCTGAAAAAATGAGTGAATAGCAAGGTCAAATGAAGTATTGATGAATGAGTTATTCAAGGTAGCAAGACTAAGAACCAAGTGTGAAAAACTGCAGGAAGATCTTACAAGGTATATAACTGAACAGCACAGAAGCAGATGAAATTCAAAACAGTTGCACAATGACGAACACAGTTAAAAAAAAAAATCAACTTCACATATAAAGTAATGTGCTGTCAGCTAGCCACTACGGATTAGGATATTTGGAGGGTTTAATAGTTGGTTCCATGAAAATGCCCATTTGATACTCAATAGTAATTCATAAAGAAAATTAGATGTCAGGCTTTTGTGGTGGGTTGTTTTGTGGTGGGTTGAACTTGCCTGGCTACTAGATGCCCACTCAGACACTCTCACTTCCCCTCCTCAACAGGATGGGGGAAGGGGGGGGAAAATCAGATTGAAAAGCTTATGGGTTGAAATAAAGAGATCACTTACCAATTATTATCATGGGCAAAACAAACTCAACACCTTTTCAAAAACTGTGGATATGTTGTTTTTCGTTTATTCAGATTTTACCTCAGTATCAGTAAAGAAATGGGAACTAAAGTCACTCTCCTTGGGTAGTACAAAGGTGCTGAAAACAATCTGAGGCTCTTCTAATTCCTCTATGAAGAAACTAATTGAGCAGCAAGCAGCAGTGAAAGAACAATAAGCACAGATGCAAACACTGCAGACAATCACAAATACAGTCAAATCGCAGCATTAAAGGCTGCACCATCAAGATCTACCCTCTGCAGCAACAAAGACTTTAGCTTAAAATAGGTTGTTATATAACGAGTAACTTCTGGTTGTTCAGTTGTGACTAAAATGTATAAAAGAGACTGGAAATCCAGCAAGGAGGCCTGTGGAGAAAATAATAATAATATATCTCCTCACACTCATAAATTCACTTCATGCTGTTCATCTGTGGAGCTTTGATTTATTCTGTATGGGAGATCAATAGCAGCCTGACCTTTTTCCTGAGCAGAGCTACATTCTAATTCTATAACCTTCCTAAGCTTCTCTGTCAGTGACTAATTTTAACTGGATTTTCCTGATAACACTAAGATGTTCAAATCCACCTCTGGGCTTTAATCTACAGAGTGTTAGGTGTTTTTTTTTTGTTTTTTTTTTTTTAAATCTTAATATCATAAGGTAGATGGAAAGTATCAGTTTCATTTTGATGACCCAGCCACTTGTTTTGTGTCACAGCCTCCATATTATTTAAACCTTTCAGCTTTTGGGTTTTTTTTATAGTGTGAGTATAGATCAGTATCTTACATCATATTAGTCAAGCTTGACTTAGTTTTTGTAGTCTCTTTCTGGAGATTATTATTCCAAACATGACTTAAAATCTCCTTTTTAACCATACACACATCAGTAAACTCTACAATCCAGTGTCTGATACCCAGTTAATCAAGATTAATGAATTCATTTACCAGATAGCTACAATGTTATTAAAATGCAAATGGTTGGCTTCTGTTAATTGTTTAATATCACATACAATTAATCTGGGGACTTGTACACTTTCTTGTGGTTTTGGTACATTTCACCTGAAAAGCTTGGGGAACACTAGCAAAATCTGGAGGGTTTTTATTCCCAAATAGTTACATGAACAGTAATATTGAAAAGGTAGCAACTGTGAGCTGGAAATTAATTGGAAAATTGTAGGATTTAGAACCACTAGATGTAGGAATACAGAAGAGATGGAAAGAAAAACTATTAGATAAAATTGCTAACATAAGAATACTTTTAGGAATGGAAGGGAAACAAACCAAAACCAAATCTGACCAGAAACTTCTAGTTAATACCAGCTAGGTATTAAAATTTTGGTTCTGAATTAACAACAAAAAAAACAAAACCAAAAAAAAAAAAAAAAAAAAACCAAAAAAACCCCACACACCACAAAAACCCAACACCACAACAACAAAAGAACCCCAAACCACCACCCCACAGGTTAATCTTTTGCCTGAACCTTTTGCAGAGTTGGGCAAATACTTTGGAAGACTAAATCCCAAATAAGTCAGCTAAATTGCTGCAGTCTAACAGATTAACTAAGGGTACTGATTTAGAAAGAGGAAAAGCTGTGGTTCCAGAAAGCTTGGCTGGACTGCTGTGGTTTCTGCCCCTCCAGCAGTTGCTGAATTACTACAGTTTACAAAGTCCAAACAACTGTATTGTGCTACCAGTCTGGGCACTGATAACCTAAACAATACCATTTTTTACTTATTACTCTCGACTATAAAATTGGGGTAGCTCAGCCGATGAGCTGTGCCTGGAACAGAGGTGTGAGCCTCTGAAGGCAGAATGATGCCATCAGGAAACACTATTGCTGTCCTAAGAAAAGCCATTTCTGTATCTAAATTGTATACCTGGAGTAGGCAGCTATGCCACAGTTTGTTCCTAAAATTTAAGAAGGTTCTAACAAATTTCTTTGCTACTTTTAAATATTAAGAGAGTCAAGGTAATTTTGCTACCTTCATATATTTTTATGTAGAAAAATAGTCATGCGGTTAAGATGTGGCAGTTGAACCTGGTAACTGTGTGCTTGGTTCCTAAAGCTACTCCATGCCAATTGCTGAATCTAGCATAGACCCGAAGTAAATATAACTCCTAGGAGTTCCCAGAATTGTAGAGTAGTTCTCCAGGTTTCCCAGAAGATAATAGACAGTGCTAAGCACCTATAAAAGGTTGTCACAACAGCCAGCACATTCTGGACACTCCCACAGTCAGCTGGAAGCAATACACCCAGTGGAAACCGGCTGGATTTTGTTAATATGAAATATACTGAGGGCATTTATACTGAATATTTTTTTCACACATAGGCAGAGACCTAAATTCTAGTCCCTGTTCAAAGATGCTTATGCACATTGCAAAATGTGTAAGTAATGCTCACTGTGGACTCATGACCTTGGAATTATCCTGCTGTAAGTGACAAGCTACAGTTGTGCTCTGCCTCACAGGGTTTCTCTCTCCAGACTAATGTTCAGTTCTTTTTGGCACTGTAAAACAGCTTTCACTGGAAGAGTGACTTGCATCCTGTCCATAGAGTCAACAGATTTCTGGACAGGGCACACCTGAATACTGTGTACCTGAATTTATATCAAAGGAAAAGATGATGAAGGAAGCACTTTTTCCTGCTCCTCTAAATAAAATAGCCACCATTTTCAGACTGTTTATTGGACAGAGTTCATTTATCCACAAGGAATTAACAAGACAAATTCCTAGCTCCCAGGCTCAAGCTTAATGTAAAGATACTTGAAACTTTTGAGATTGAATCACTCATTTGGCCTAAAGCTTACGTTAAGAACCTAAATTTTTTTGAGCTGCTTTTTTTTTTTTTTTCTTCTTTTTTTTGTCCTTGACGCCATTTTGGTGGTACAAAAGCTAAACATCCAGTCTGTGCCAAAAGTTCATCACTGACAGAATGGAACAAACAGAATGAGAAATGAAGCTTTATTCTTTACACCTGTTTTCCTGGTTTACCCCACTCGGCTTCCAGCAATCAGAAATTTATGAACTCCTGAGCCAAAGGCAACAGTGGGGTTATTGTATCAAGTAGTTATTGAGCTAGTAATAACTTGAAGTACTTTAGGTTTTCTTTTCCTGACCTTTTAGTAGTATTGCCTAGTTCTAGTATTCTGGGGAGTTAAGAATAACCATTCCTTTTTTAGCTAAAATCACATCTGTCACTTAAAGGATACTTACCAGTATCTTTGAGGTATTTGATATGGAAGGGCTATACAGATATGTAGAATATCTTTTTTTAAATAATACAACATGTTTACATGTGAATATCCCAGCTTACAACCTTTTTAGCATATATTTTTATTTGAAACTGTCTTAGAAGATGGGAGAAAATCAGAGAGTCATAAGATAATTTAGGTTGGAAAAGAACTCTGAAAGTCATGTAATCCAACTTTTCACTGAAAGCAGCAAAGCAAAATAGATGTCATTGCTCAAGGTCTTATCCAGTTAACATCTGATATTTTTAAAAAGATGGAAAGTAGAATGTTAGCAGAATGATCTTGGAATTTAATTATACTTAATTTGTGGATTTGAACAATGAATAATATACTGTTATCTCCATATGTTTAGAAAATGGAAGAAAATTTGAGGCATGACATTTATATAATTAGAAATACTGTTTTACTAGGCAGAAAAAATTCTTCTTAAGACACAAGTAGACACCCTTCACTAAAATTGTGATAGAATACATAACGGTTTGGAAATTTACTGAGTACAATGTATAATGATACAATCATATGTACCCTTGCTAACATAGAACAAGGCAAGAGTATTTGCCCTTTCGTGTACCCACTCTATGTAAAATGGATCTCCGCTGTGTTAGTACTGTTTCTTGCAAGATTGAAGCAGATGAGGAGTTGTAACCTTTATTAATTTGAATCAAATGCTGAATATTCATGTTGTGGATTATCTACATATAACAAAACTTCAAACTTCACAGAAGCTGATAATTTATGTTTTGTCCGTCTCATCTTTAAAACCCATATTTAACATTATCTTTAATTACTAATATTTTACTCAGGTATTTGTTTAGTATAATCTCCTAAATACAGTGAAATAAATTCATGACCTATTAGTCTTAAAAAATAGTCTTTTACTTTCTGGAAATCTTACATTATTTGTACAGACAAATAATCCCTCTATCATGGCTTTCAGTGTATTTAGATTTTATTTTATAGAGAAGCATGTGGATTAAAAATGGTTTTATCCTTTGTGTGCATTTCACTTCTTGAAAATCCAGACAACCGAATAAAGCTGCTTCTCTCACCTGTTTAATTACCCATGTCTTGTTTTTCTCTGCATAGCAGAGTCTTATCAACAAAAGCCAATTATGAGTCCCAATTTTGACTGTCAGGTGAATATTAAGAATTATGAAACAATACTGCAGGATGACTGTCTCTTTGTGACTTCCTGATTTTCATTCTATAATTTAAGTATCTTTCTCTCCCCTTCAAATAGTGATATTTAAAAAGGTTAAATTCCTAAGTGAATATGAATACAGTGTAAAAGAATTTCTAAAATGATTTTGTTTCAAATGTAGTGAATTCAGTATTAAAATTTACTCAGAAATTTAAAAGGGAAATATATTTAGTATCATCTGTGAATTAAACACAAAGAGGCAGTTCCATTATATTTTTCATTTAGAAGTTCTATTTGAAAACTTTTTGAAAGGAGAGCCGCCTAAATCCAGATTTAAGATACCTACACCCCAAAATATAATGGCAGTAAAGACTACATTTACAATGTGTTCCTTTCTACTCTATAGCTGTTAAACTAATGATGTCAAATGGAAATATGCCAACACAATACACCATCTGTGTTAAATTATTCCTAAATTGTGACTAAACCTATACTCAACAAGAAATAGGTATATATATCTTATATACTAATTTAGTTAATTTTAATGTTAAATGGTTTTATGCTACTCCTACCCACAAAAAAATGCTTAAACCTCCTACAATACAGTTCAAAGTTATCCTTGAACTGCACAAGACAGGTACAACTAAACTGACTGATAAATCCAGTAAATCTTTGTGAGTGGTGTTAAAGAGCAGTGACTAACAATGAGATCACTGCTATTTAGCTACAAGCCCAGTCTTTCACATGCCCTTCATTTAAATCCTTGTATCTATAGGAGGAAGAGTCTGGCATCTCTTATTATTTGATTGAAGCTAGTATTACTTTCTTGTCACAGCTGTTCTACTGCTTTGTCAATTTTCCAACACTTCTGTTTTGACATTTCTTTGATCTGCTTTCTTTGTCATGTGACATCAAAAAGAAAGAGAGACAAAGTGTCTCAAAGATCAAAGGAATAGGTGAACACAGAAAACTGGAAGGGGAGAAGAACCTTTTCTCTCAAGACCTCACCACTACGCTTCATAAACTGAACATGCGTGATACAGCAAGTTCAGCAAGTTAGAGGATTGCCTTAGGAATAAAAGCTAAGGAGCTCATGTAATTGAGGTTCATAATTTCATATATTGATCTGAGCCACTGAAAGAAATAACCAAATGTATGCAGAAAGCACTTTAAAAGAATTCACTTTAGCTGTCATGGCTGCATATTTCTTTTTAATAAGGCTGAATGTGTTCATGAACTCAATACAGAAAATATCTCCACAACACAAACTGCAGAAGTACTTAACATAGTGCCAATGTCAAACAAATCAATAACATCTTCAGCCTAGCGCTGCAGCAGTGTGATGGTTGTCATGGCTTGGGCCTGGCTGAAAACTGCAGTAGTATATGAGCTTTGGCTAACCAGATAGCACAGGCAAGTCAGTTACAAGAAGAGATGAGCTCCTCCAACACACACAACAGATCAGCTTCTGGGACACTTGCAAAGGTTTAGAGAAGCCTTGACATTGAACAGGCTGCAGCCTCTCAAGTGCCTTGGGGACACGCATGTCCCAGTCAGGAGTTGGGTAAACCCTACCATAAGCAATTGCATCAGTCAGTAGCAGGAGGCTCCAGAGTATCAAAGAGAAAAATCCAGGACAGAGCACGGGGAGAGAGTCAAAGAGACTTCTGCATACCCAGAATCCTTGGCCCAGATGCATAACCCCATAGCAGGCCAGCCTCCTCTACCTTCCCTCTGGTTCATGCTGTCTCCCTCAAGGAACATGGAATTCATGAGATTCATAAACCTGCCTATGTCAGTCACTGAAGTGTGTTGGTGTCTGAGGCCATTTAGTCTACACACTGCTCATAAATGGTAGCAAACATTTGATCAATAGGGGTGTAATCCAACTGATCATATTTCTTCCCTGATAGGGGAACCATCAAGAGAATAAACTAATAGTTAAAACTCATGAAAAAAACAGAGGAAAGTATTTTGTTTGGTTTAGAAAAGTGGGAGGAAGGAGGGAAGCTGTTTTCCCTTTAGTCCATACAGTAATGAATCTCAGTAATCAATAGAATTGTATCTGTGACTCCATTAAATCACTGTGTCAGATGAATTAGGTACAAACAGAAACCTGAGGAGAGACAAAGATGCACCTTCTGCTACTGAGATGACTACATTAATTCTTTGAGATAAGTCTTAAACATAGGAATCCAGATAAGTGATTCATATACAATTACCTGGATATTAATCTCACAGGTCATTTACAAGATACAGAAGTTCCCTCCCCTGGTAAGGTAACTGTAGTTTCCTTAACCTATCTAAAAAAAACCTATCATCTCAGCTAGATACTAAATATTACTAAGTAATCATCTGAAATCAGAACAACTGGATTAAGATTTTTAAAAATGCTATCAGAGGAAGACAAATGGGAATAAATATTTCATTACACGAAAAAATTACTCTATTTCTATCCTCTTAATTTCATTATGTATTACCAAACACAGAAAGAAAAATTAATATACAGGCATCTCAGTAATGAAGATTCTAGAGGAAGAAGTCTTTAGGAAATTGTAGATCATGAAAAATGAAACTCACTGGAGTCTTATAGTGATAGTAGACTCAAAAGAAAATGTGTGATGATAGTAAACTAAGTTGCACTAGTCAGACCTGTGTCAGCTAGAGCTGGTTTTATTATTTTTAGTTCAGTCCTGTATATTTGCTTCAGCTGTAGTTAGAAAAGTTTGATTGTCAAACTTATCCAGAGTTGTGCTCTTTGAGTATATGTCATCAGGGAAAATAATGGGATCATGCCTTTCCCTAGACAAGAATTCTTACCGGTGTTACCTTATATTTTTGGCATCCTATCTTATCTTAGGAAATGAGCTGTTGTCCAAGACATATATAAGATTTACTGTCATCTTCTAGGTCTTTCAGAAAATATAGCAATTTACATGGAAATAATAACATTTTGGTCAAACTCATCTTCCTCATGCTTTCTCTGATCCTCAGCTTCTTTCTCTACATGAATTAGCTGATCGCCTGATTTTTTTTTTCTTTCCAAGGAGTACCATATTCAAAGAAACCATACAAATTAATTCTCTTATATCATTTCTCATACCATAAATATCCAATAAAGACAAAATTATAACACATAGGGGATTAAAAAGGGGAAAGAGATTTGATTGAGCTTGTATACTAACATGGAATTATAGTCTGAGGAAAGATAGTTTAAGCCTTGTCAGAAAAAGACACTTTCTAGATATAGAATGCTTTACTTCAATTGCTATTTTATTTTAAAATCAGAATGTAGTATTTCAAAGACCAGATTTGATTTAAATATGTTTAGAGTTTTTACTTTTCTTTGAAACTGATTTTAAATTCACATCCTCTGTGCTAACCTGTAGTAAGAATGATAGCAAAGACAATTTTACACCTCAGAGTTGCTTAATCCCTCCTTCCCAATGTTACAGCAGTCACTTTTTAATAGTTTTGACAGGAAAGGCCCCCAGGGATGGATTTGGTTCAGATAGTCCCATTTCTCATCTCTACTTTCATGATTAAGGGGCAAAAGATACACAGTGTGGATGGTACCAACACAAAACAGGTGAATGTGTGTGAATAGAAAAATGGATGCACAAGATAGAATCATCTGTGTAAATTCTTAAATTTTACATCTCCATCTATCTGTATGAGGGGAATATTTACTGCTTGACACAAACATATTTTTGTTAGTTGGATTTTGATAGAGTGCAACACTGAGTTTCAGCTAATGTGAAGTTAGATTTCACCATGGACATAAAGATGGAGGAGTCCCTCTGAGCAGATTTACTTGTGATCAGGTAGACTATCATCTGCATTTACAAGCTCCAGTACTCTGTGTAAATCAGATTAGGAAAACAATACTTATGTCTGTTTATGTCACTATTCCTGTTAATGTGACTATTTCTGCCTATGTCCAACAGCAATCCCTCTGTTTGGCTCTGGCCCCCTATCTCAGTTAATCCAATGTGTGAGTCAGAGGTTGGAAAGAGATGGACACATTTTGACATTTTATTAGTGGCCAGTAAAAGCTAAACACAAACCCACATAATTTAGCTATGTATCTACCTTCAGTACACCCACACTTCACTTTAAATTTATCTTCTAAATACCTCACTAACCACAGTATGTTTTCTGCTAGGCAAAGCCACCATCTCCAGTGAAAATAAGATTTATTTTGAAATAGACATAAAAATGTTAGCAGGGAAAGTTAAAGAGGAAACTAACAAACTGGAAGGAACAAGAGTGGAGCTAGGCAAGAAGCTCAGTTTTTGAAAGGAATTATGTCATATATATACACAGAATATTATTTAAACAGAAGTAGAAACTATTAGTGAATATAATGATGCTCCAGAATTTGTTATGCCTTTTTTCCCTGCTTGAGTTTGCCACACTGCTGGGACATTATATGGAACAGCCATATAGAGGTAAAAATGGTTATTGGAAAAAGCTATTTTAGAATCTATTAATATAAAACTGTACAAAACTAAATCTACTTATAAAACTGTGTTTGCCTAGCTTTGTCACAAATACTAATACTACTTCTAGCAGAGACTGGATCTCAATCCTGTTTCACAAGAATGATTAAGGAAAAATATTTTTTTAATTAGTTTCTTAGGCAAATATATTTAAAGTACAGATGGATTTTTGCCTAAAAACCTACCAATTCTATTAATTTAAAAATTGTTTTAAAATATTTCCAATTTTGCTCAAAATCTGATTTGCCTACTTTATGCCATCATATCTGATGATTTCAACAGATGTGAAAGAGTGAGCATATTAAAAACAGGAAAAAAAGTCAGACTATTTCTTTGTTCATACTGGCCAGAGATATTAAAAGTATACATTGCTAAATAACCTAATAAAATCAATTTTTTTCCCCCTTTAACATATTGAGTAGTTTCCACTTAAAATATTATCTCCTCTTGTTTCTTTCCCTAAGATGAGCACCAAAATTTGTGTTTTCATGACAATTCCCCATCATTCAATTTTACAGTGTATTATACACAAAGTTGGTGATTATGACTCAATTGAATTTTAGCTTTGTTTTTTGGCAGTCCAACCTCCCTTCATTGATTTATGTCCCATAGAAGTATCTTTCAGTAAAAATTTTCAAGAACACTTTCTCCATCCATAGTAATCAGGCATGAAAATTTAATAGCCTTTCAATTTGCAGCTACCCTGTCTTTTTTTTGGTTCGGGTGCCTTTTAATCCCTATTTAACTGGATGCAGGTCAGGAGCTGTAGGCTCTATTATGTGGATGCCACTACATACAACTGAATTTTTGCTCCCTTATGAAAATTTTGGTTTCTTGATGCTGAATTATTGGCAATCAGTGTAACGTGTTCTCAGCATATATTATAGATGAATCAGGGTAAAATAGTGCATAACAATAAATGTATTTGGAATCATGCAAGCACTTCATGATGCTAGCAGTCTGGTGTTCAGCTTGGAATTAAATCAGCTTAATTAAATCAGTTTAAGGTTAATGGGTTAACTTTGAATTAATTCAGAAGAGTAATTCACTGAATACTTCCTGAACCCACAAACTCATTCTGAAAAAGTCATTAACAATTAAGAAGAAAGTACACCTTTATCTGACAGGACTGCTGATTCTCTAGCCTAAGAAATCCTTAAAAACATTCAGTCTGTTGAACAGGTACCCCAACACAAAAAACCAGAATGAAGCCTTCTTGTGGTAGCCACAAATCATCGCAAACTTATTTTAACCATTCAGCCTTCCATACAGCAACTAACTAAACAAAGCTTTGAAACTCTCATAAAGCACTTTTTTTCTAATAAATTGTATTAGCAGGTAAATACTGCCTTACTAAATCTAGTGAAAATAAATGCAAGGATGAATCCATTAATAGACTTCTGTTATTAAAATTGTTTTCAGCTTAGTTTTTAATTGCCCCAGAGGACAGCTCCCATAGTCAATTAATCCAACACAAAAAAAACTACACAAGTCTTAAGAATCTTTGTTTAACTGGAGTCCATTTCTATATGTTGCATATATGGATATATTCCCACCATAGGTCATTTCTTGTCATGTTCTTTCTGTTTAGTCTCTCACAATTTATTACTTTGATATAAAATAAACATTTTAGAATCATGCCAATATTCACATATTAAAAATAAATAACACTTCTGTACTGGGTTTGGATGTCAGAGTGAGTTTTCTTCATAGTATCTATTATGTTAGGGATTTCTGATAAAACCAGCATTGATAATACACCAGTGGTTTAATTATTGCTGGACAGCGCTTGCACAGCATCAAGGCCTTCTCTGCTTCTCATGCTGCCCTGCCAGTGAGCAGGCTGGGGATGCACAAGAAGTTGGGAGGGGACACAACCAGGACAGCTGACCCCAACTGACCAGCAACAAAAATGCAGGAGAGGGAGAAAGAGGGGGAATACTCACAGTTATGTTGTTTGTCTTCCCAAGTAACTGTTACACATGACGGAGCCCTGCTTTCTGGAAATGGCTAAACATCTGCCTGGTGATAGGAATTAGTGAATGAGTTCCTTATTTTGCTTTGTTTGCACACACAGCTTTTGCTTTCCCTATTAAAGTCTTTATCTCAAGCCATGAGTTTTCTCACTTTTACCCTTTCAGTTCTTCCCCCCATCCCACTTCAGGGGGATTAAACAAGTGGTTATTTGTTGCTGAGCTGCCTACCAGGGTTAAACTATGACAAGTCAAAAAAAAATAACCCCTTTAGGTTCAGAATCTTAATATAAAATAACTTATTCACTCAGAGGAAAAAATTTCCCTCTTCCTCCTGCTCTAACTATTTACTATAACCAAGCTTTTTCGACTATATCTGCAAAAGCAATAGTCTTGCAAAGGCTAAAAGTCAACAGATATGATCCTCTCAGACTGTAAGATATAAGAAATAAAAGGTATTTGCCTACTAACTTGTTACTGAGAGTATTCTCAAGCAATTAATATATAAGAGCACAAAAGTCTTTTGGAACTTTCCTGTCCTCTAGCAATTTTCATATGAGAAAATTCCTGGGCAAGTGAGAGAATTTCTCTATGTTGTGGTCCCCTGCAGGCCTCTCTTCTGTGAAGCAGCCTGGGTCTTGGAGCATTCACAGCATCCTGCTCGCAGAGCTCTACTGCTCCAATACCTTTTGCAAGAAGGACCGTAGTCCTGGGGATTGCTTTGAAGCTATTTCCAGCCAGCTTGATTTGATACCTCCAATTCATGTAATAAAGGTCAACTTACCTTCTGCATGTGTCATGGTTTCAGTCCAGAGGGCAACAGAGCACCACTCAGCCACTTGCTCACCCCTTCCCCCTCAGGGATGGGGAAGAGAAAATAAACCAAAAGGGTCAGGGATCGAGACAAAGAGAGGAATGACTCAACAATTATGGTCACAAAAGACAGACTACTGGGTAAGACAAAAGCCCACATCAGTTCAATTTGAACAGCAGCACACCACCACTTAATTTACCAATAAGACAGTGAGAAATATAATCACATTTTAAAAACCATCTTCCTACCACCCCTCCCTTCTTTCCAGAAGATTTTCCTTCTCAGCTTTGCTCCTAATTTCTATCCCACATCACACACTATGACTCCGGGGAACAGTGGATAGGGGTTGTGGTCAGTTCATCACTCATTTCTTCTGCCACTCCTTCCTGTTCAGGGGGAGGATACTTCACACTCTCCCTCTGCTCCACCATTGTGTCCATCTCACAGGAAGCAGTCCTCCATGATCTTCTCTGATGTGAGTCTCTCACAGACTGCAGGTCTTCACAAACTGCTCCAATGTGGGTCCTTCCCACAGGGCTGCAGTCCTCCTAGTCACAGATTGCTTCAGAGAGGGCTTCCTTCACAGTCCTGTCCTTCAGGTGCAGCCACGTGCTATTATGTGGGGTCCTCCACAGGCTGCAGGGGGGCATCTGCTCCACCAGTGACCTCCATGGGCTGCAAGGGAACAGCCACCCTCACACCACGGGCTGCAGGGGGGTCTCTGCTCTAACATACCTCCTCCTTTCTTCCACTGACCTTGATGTTTGCAGTTGCACTGACAACTCCAGTTCCTCTCAGGTTCCCCTTCTTAAACATGCTGTTGCAGAGATGCAGCCACCATCTCTAATTGTCTCAGCCTTGGCCAGAGGTGGGTCTGACCTGGAGCAGCGGTAGCTGAGATGCTTCTCATAGGGGCCACTGCTGTACCCCACTCTCACCAACCAACACACACACCCCCCACCCCCCCAACCCAACATGTCACATTTTTAAAGACTTCTGTCATAGTTTCCATGAGACATCACTTTTCCAGGGCTAGCAACACATTTTTCTACTTAGTCACTCCTTGTGCACAAGCTGTTCAAACCTTTGATTGTCCTTACTGACTTTTTCTAGTCGTATTATACTATTTTTAAAATAGTGGGGGACAGAACAGTACACTGATTGCACCATATGGAAACAACATTGATATATACAATAGCATAACAGCACAATGTTGTTCTCAGATTTCTCTTTCTATACTAAGAACTACAAACATGAGTTGTTTTTTCTGATCTCCAATGAGCACTAAGTTGACATTTTCCTCAAGTCATGTCTGTTTGGCCTGTGACAGTAATCAGTAAGTGATCTCCCTGTACTTATCTTGTTCCAGGAGCTTTATTGTTCCCATTTTTCTTATTTCACTCCCTCTTCCTGCTGAGAGCAGAGGAGGGAGTGAGCAACGAGGTAGGAGTTCAGCTTTTAGCCAGGCTTAACTCACCATGCCTTCCTTCTGTGAACTAGCCATAATTACTTTCAGATAGCATGGGTTTTCAGTGAAGATTACTATTAATAACAATTTATACTGCAGTGATGAAGTTGGTGCAATGTGAGTCCTGGTGAGAACATGTGAGTCGGAATTAAAAGGTGACAATTAACATCTGCTAGCTGTGTGCTTTCCATGAAGCTTTTAAAGTTAGGGACAAGGTGAAAATAAATACTAAGGGAAGCAATAGGGAGAACAGAAAATGGACATCAGTGTCTAGGGCAAGTAAGAGAAAGGATATTAGCAAGAGCCAGAAAGGAGGAATTAACAGATGGAGGGAAACAAAATCTTAGTACCAAAGGCTGAAGATTTAGAGATTACAGCAGATGATTCAGAGTATTAATATAACACAACCAGTATAATATACTGTTGCTGCCAATACTTCCACTAATAATTAGAAGCAGTACAGGAGCATAAAATAGAGGAGTACATGCTGACATCATTTAAATAGCCATCAATCATGTTGTCATTAATCTTCTCTCAGTGTTGTAAAACAAAAGGGCAGAACTGAAGAACTGATTTCATAATTTAAAAGAATAAATACCTAAACTTATAAACCACATACCAAGAAATAAAAATAAAACCCAAAGAAATTAGCATGTAACTTGCAAACAATCAGAGAAAACTGAATAGGTTTAAAATGCAGCGGGAAGCAATACAGAACTTTGATTAGTACTCCATCTTTCCATAGGAGTAGAAGAATAAATAACAGAATACCTGCTAATACTACTACTGTTTCTAACAACAAAACCAAAGAGTCAGAATTTGAGCTGAGAGGTAATGGACTATTGTTATTTGGACTGTAAGAATTTACTTAAAGATACTTGGACAAATTTTGTCATAAAGTTTAGACAGGAAAATGGAGATCAACATAAGGACAAGGAATCAGATTTTCTAGAAATCAAATCAAATGGCATAGCTGCCACAAATTTAATTCTCAACATTGTTGTTTTTGTGCAGAGTGGTTGTTGTTTGGGGTTTTGAGTTATACATAAGCAGGCAGAAACAAGAACCTGATTCTAAGTTATTTACAAAAGAAGGAAAATATATATAGTCTATTTGAATATGTTTGATTTACATAAATACATGATAAGTAACAATTTATCATTTAATACAATAGATTTTATTGTGAATTGATATATAATCAAGTAGGGGGTTGTGGGTTTTTGTGGTTAAATTTCCTGTTAAAGTAATAGCTGCTTGATAAGACCTTTTTTATAACTGCAGTGTAAAGCAAAGCCTGTGTGTGTCAAAACCTTCCTTTCCTTAAGAATGGTTTAAAACTTTTAACATTTGTATAAATGCTAAAATATAAATGCTAAAATTAATATTTTTTTTTTTATGATTTAGGCAGGCACAGGATCCAGATTAAATACCTCTGCTGTTACAGTTTTCCTGTCTTGTTTTTCAACTGATGGATAAGTATTTTAACCTACATTTACTCTGCATCATTATTAAGCTCTTTCACCTAAAGAAAACTAGAAGGTAAGATACACAGATAAGCAGGTTTTATACTCCATCAACCATAAATTTTGAAGTTACCTTACTAGATCATTCAGTGATCATGCATAAAGAAAGAAACCTCAATAAAACTAGGGACTGTTAGGCTTGAAACCTGTTTGTTTGCTTAAGGACTTTAGGATTGCTCACAACAATGTGTGAACCTTTTGTGGTGTGCTTTGTTGTTGTTATCAACATTTTCCTATAAATATGACTTTTATGTATGTATATATATTTACATATCTCATAGTTTAAATATATATGAAACTTCATATATATATATGTGTGTGTACATATAAAAAGGTAGCAGACCTCTGGTTTTCAAGCACAGTCTCTCATTTTTTTAGAAAAATGTTTACACTGGCTCTCTTATTGTGCATACATACATTTAAAGTGACATTTGAATGATGTAATAAATTAAGCCTGCCTAAGCTTTGTATTCACTTTTTTGTCTTAAAAGGTTGCTCTGGAGAAAAGATAAAATTTGTAGAACTTATATATTTATTAAAAAAGTTATGCTTCAAGCAGCATTTATCTTCTGGTCCAGTTAACATTATAATGAACAACTACCTACATAAAATGAGAGATGAAGGTCATAAAGAGTCAATTATTTTTCCAGCTTCGTGGATCATGTAGCTTTCTTAAGTAATAATTGTCCAGTAAAAGTGCAAGTCGATTTGTACACTGAATCATAAATCATTGTACACTGAAGTATAAAATCTCCATTATGAACTTTGTTTTGGCAAATATTGAGAGCGCTTGAGTTTAAAATAGGTGTTTTGCAACAGTTCACAATAATATAGCTTATTATCTATAACGTGAACAAAACCATATTTGAAGCCATAGTGAATCATGTCCGAAACAACTAAGGGAATAATTCTTATTTAATCACAGCTGTTCAAACAACATGATCAAATGCCAGAAGAAATTAAAGATGACATTTGACTGATGAAGGACAAGAAAATGAGCATGAGCTTAAAGTTTCTGCAAGGTCAAGGAAAGTTAAATCTGACATTTGATTAGAAAAAAAAAACAAAACAGTTCAAACAGATTCACTATTATCTTGGAAGCACTAACAAACCAATATCTGAGAATGGTGAAGTCCTAATGGAGTGATCAAGAGAGTAAAACAGTTTCTATGATTTCTGTAATTCCAGACCCTTATTGTTAAAAACATAGAACAACATAGTTATGCATGAGAAAGAAATAATCATCTGGAGATTAATTCTGTTGGTCTCAGTATAAGAATCAACCTGCAGTTCAACATTAAATATATTGAACAGTATTTGGTGATGTGGAAATGCAACTGAATCTTATTGGAACTTACACTGAGAACAGCCATGTACAATGCAATGTCAACCCTATTTCCTCCTTGTTTTATTATATTAAAGCAGACAAAAAGTATTATGAGTTCACATGATGTGAAATAATGTGATAGTCTATCAGTTGAGATTGCAAAACTATCTTTTTCTTAGCTGGGGAGAGACATAAGTATATAAAAAAATAGCAGCCAGAAGCAATTATGCAAAACTCTCAGTGCTCCTTAGAGAGAAAGATATGTACATTTTCCTGTCTAGTTCCATTATGTGTGTTCATTTCAAATCCAGACATTTTCCAATACAAACAGAACAAATTCAATTTTGTTCAAACAACATTCCCTTCTAACACTTCATGTGCCAAGTGAGAAAAGCAGCATAAAGTCTCTAACAAATTAAACATCTCTTTAAAAACAATGTAAATGCTATTCATTTACTTCCAGTAATGGGAGTTTTCTGGATTCACTGCATGACTACATTCTGTTTGCAAAGAATAAGATGTTTGTTTCTACTTTCAATCTGGTTTGTATACAACAAGATTTTGTCGAGTTCATGAACATCAAATAATACATTGTAAATACAGTCTTTATTAAGTGCTTTTACAAAGATTTATTTGGGCTTTACCGAAAAGAGGAGTAGGTGGTTCCATTATGCGCAGCTCTGCTAAGATGCAGTGATATGCTCATCTTTTTCATCCTATGGGATCAATAGTAGGACAGTCTTCAACCATCAACAGCTAGAACGTATGTAAATACATATGCATACATATACATACCTACCGCACAGAGAATAATGGATGCATCCCTGTTTTATTCATGCTGAGCTATGTAATGATTGTAGGGAAGGAATTGAACAAATGAAGGAAGATAAATAAAGCATCAGAATTTTCTTCATATGCATATTTTGTGATGTTTATTATTTGATAAAAACTAAAATGCTTGAAGAAATCTTCAACTGAGAATGGGTAGAATCGGAAGAAACAGAGAGAAACATAGTACAACAAGGTGACATTAGAGAAAGAGGTGCCAGGCCATGCACTTAGAGCTTGATATTGAGGATTTCTGTTAGAATATAGAATTTTCCACTGCAATCCAAAGAAGGGAAAGACCAGGAGTGTTAAGTGACCAAAATGGGTTTGTGTGAACCATCAGTAAAAGGTGGTACTGAAAATGTAAATGTGATTCTGGTCCTGAAGTATGTCAGAAGTATACAGACATGTACTGTGTATTCATGTGAAAAACACAAGACATTGCTATGAGCTAAAATAAACTTAGAGCAATTTTGATAATCCAGGTTCAAGAAGGTTAATTTAAACAGGGACAGGCAACAACTCACTGTGATTGGGAGAATAAAGGATTCAGTTTATGGAATGAAATGAAGAAAATCCAAATTATTCATCCTAGTACAATAAGGCTAAGAGAGAATGCTCCTCAACCTAAACACAGCAGAAGATAACTACTGGAAAGGAACTATTCAAATCCAAGAACAATACTGGCATAGAAAGAATAGGTGGATTTCAAGGCAAGTTTCAAAGAAACAAAGTTGCAGAGCCATCTGCCTGTATGAACAGATGAAGAAGAGCTGTCTAGCTCTAACAGGGAACAATGATTAGATTATTAAATTCCTAAATTTATTAAGAGACCTGTAGGTTATTGTTTTCTTCATTATTAAGGGACAGAACTCTGATCTGATTCTAGCTTCAAATGCTTCCAGATTTCCTATAATTCATGTTAAGAATATATTACTAATCAGGGTTGTGCTGCAGTTTGTATCTGTTAGATGTATAGGAACTGATAGACATGTAAGACCAGATGCTTCACAAAAAAAGAGAGGATATATCTTGCTCTCTCTACCCTCTAATAGGTAGGAGAATAAGCAGGGACAACCTGCAAAGGCATGATATTAATCCCTGAGGTAATAAGGCTTCAGGAAGATATAAGTCAAAGAAACACAAAACCATTACATCACCTGCAGAGGGTCAGGCCCAGACTGTGATTAACAACATAAGCCTATAGAGTATAAGAATACCTATATCTCTGTAGGTATATTTATACCTATACTGTCCCATACTTCAGTCATTTGTTCCCAAGGTTCTTCCTAAAACAGTTTTTCTAGCCACTGAGTAACTTTGAATGAACATTTTTGTTTATAAATCTGTTCAAGATCCTTTTAAGCTCCATGCAGACTTTCAACATTGATAGCATCCTATGTCAAGGATTTCTATGGCTTACTTAAAATTTGTGGAACAGCCCACCTCTTCATTTGCTCTGAACTTTCTAACTTCATCTAATGTTCCCTAATTCTCTCCCCAACTCTCACTGTATCTGTAAAGACTTTTCTAATATTCTTTTCAGTTCTTTCTTTTCCAGGCTGAAGAGTTCTATCCTAAATTATCTTTTATGTAGAAGACTCTTGTCCTGATCATTAATCAGTGTCCTTCTACTGATCCCAGAGAAACTGCCTCACGCACAGCTCCTACACTGATATTCAGAGCTACAGTCTATACGCTATTTTGAACATGATCCTAAACCAAAATATAAGGACCCTATTATGAAGAAAGATGACAAAGTGATTTTTTGAGGACTTTGTAACTTGCAGACTTTGATAAAATCTCTTAAATACAGAACAAACATTTTGGGTCATACTATAGAATCAATATAATAAGTTGAAAAAATAATGGATACTTTTTAAGGACCTTCCTCCTCTGTGATGTTGCATGTTTTGCATACATGACTAGTCAACACTGGAAAGGAAGGCTACTCAGATATTTAACAGTAAGCCACAAGCATTCTTTTCTGACTCTGAACATTTAGCCAAATTAAGTGACCATACATCATAATAACACAACTAGAACACACCTCTGGAAATGTTTGGTTACATCAAGACAATTTTTCTGCAATTTTGATTGTCTTGATACAACAAAACAGTTTACCTGCTAATTCCTGTCGCAGTAAATTCAACCTTAAAGGGAAGCCCAGGACATTATCAAAACCCAAAGTGAAATATAATTGTTTTACCAATTATCAGGCCTAGCATAAAGGACACAGCCAGCATAAAGATGAACCAATAACCAAATTGTAATTGATACAAAAGGGTCAGTACATGGGTGAGCACTGGGGGTACAAACAAGTCAGATTATACATAATCTGACATCAATCCCACTGACACCACCAACACCACCACACAAACAACAATTGGTGGAATAAATGGTGACATGCAGTATCACATAGAAGGGACAGGAGACAACTGAGTCAACAAGCCAAACACATCAGACCAAGGAAGCCACACACTGAATCTCTACACAGCCCACACTTACAAAGGCCAGACCTGACTGAAGCCCAGTCCCAGGGAGGCAGGAGGTCCTTCCCCAACAGGGAACTCTGTACAGGGCATCCACCTCACAGACAGACACTGCCCCTGCCTACAAGGGGTCCCAGCTTTTATCCCCCAGTGGGACACCTGACCTTTGGTTACTTAATGCCGACACCTGGGGCTCATTTACCCAATGGCTCTCCCTGCCAGGCCGGCCGCACCCTGGAGGGAAGCCTAAAGGCAAACTCACCCCCCTTTGAGAAGGGCTGTGGGAATCACCCATATGTCAACCTTAATTTGGGGCTTGGGGTTGAAACCCCAGCATTTCAATAATGTGACATCAATAACCACAAATACATAATTCATTAAATCCTCCCATGATCCTTCTTGCAAGAAAAGCCAGAATGGAGAATTAATTCCAACCACAGATAATGTGCTCTTTCAACAGATCTTTTATATGAGTAGATACTGAATAAAGTTATTAATCTGCACCAAAATAGAAGATTTCAGTGACTGAAAGCTAGAAGTAAAGTGTTGTGTGTTATCCCATAGAGTGATAATCTTAGTGGGATTTGAAATATCTCGGTATGCTGTTTGTTATGTAGATGCATTATTAACTCAGCAATGAACAGGCAGTGTCCAGTGATAAAATATCAGAAGAACCTTCAATAATGTGTTTAAAGACAAGCTCACTATTGTTATGTACAAATTTAGGCAATTTTTTGGCACTTCTCAAGAGCAGCCTTCAAGTTACAGGATTGAATCCCTCTGTTACTGATTTTATTATCAATTGAAATTAAAGTGTGTTTAATTGTGTTTTGATTTTAATATAAGTATAGAGTTAAGAGATATTCTAGTAAAAATAATTTTACATTTATTGTGTTTTGAACCTAACAACCAGCTGCTACTCTAAGCATTCCCTGTACAGCCCCGTACCAAGTCGGAAGGGATTGGCCATAATAGTAGGAACAGTTAGAGCCTAAGTAGCCAAAACACAAGATGATTTGTAAGCTGATTTATAATACATACATAGGACTAGAAGAATGCAAGTAGTTGTCAAGGTCCAGGATTAATGGGAACTGAGGGAAGTAACTGTAACAGCTTGCAAGTACCTGCCAAGAAAACTGTGTCCTTAAGCAAAAGGTAATTCCGGCAGGGGGAGATCGCGACCACCGACTCATGGACCACCTACTCACATTACACCTCAGACCCATTTCTAGACATTTCTAACCTTTACTGTGCAAAATCAGAAATAGAAGGAGAGTATGTTAATGATTTCTTGGAAATTGTATGATTATGTATGAATACTTAATGAATAAGTATAAGTAAGTTCTATATAAGTTATATGATTCCGGTGTCTGGTACGTGTTGTTGGTGAGAATACTCCCCTCCACGTCTGGCTATCAATAAAGAAATGTCTGCTTATCTGCATCAAATTGGTGTCGATAAGTTTTTTGTTTCCAGCATTTTGGTAACACCTCCATTATACCAAAGAACACCTCTCTTAACTGAAGTCATTTGTTCGACCACCATATTCACATTCTGGTGAATGTGAATGACCTTGCCCTCCAGGCTTCTACGAAAGCAGCTGATTTAAACACCTCTATAAGCATGTCTAGAGAGATAGGTTTAGACTACAGCATGTTTCAATCCAGAACTTCCTTTTGTTCTGGTCAGTTTGTGACTGAATAAGGAGTGTAGCCTGTTAAGAGAGCATGTCTGTTTGGTCCCAGCATGACACTAATGAGTATCTGTAGCTCTTATGACAAAGTGATTTAAATACCTAGCTTGCTCAGCAAATGAGCAGAAAGGACTCTAGTCAGGCAGCACCCACCACTTCCCTGTTAGCTTTCCCCAAAATAATATACTTTTGTATTAGGCTATTAGCCAATGAGGATAAAACTAAAAGGGATTTTTATGCCTGCTAAGAGCTGCTAAATGCAGTAGCCCAATAGTTGCAAGGCTGCCACAGCTCCCTGTTCCCAGGTCCCAACAGGCATGTATGCAGACACCGAGACACACACCCCCCTCCCAGCCACAACCACCCACATCATGTATACATATACACGCAGAGATTAACACAGATAGGAAACATAGCATTCACACAACCACAAACAGCACAGATGACCTCACCCTGTTCTGCTCTCAGGCTAATCATAATGAAAGCCTATGAGTGGAAAATATACACGCGTATACTACATGGATCTGTCCAGTAGCTAGGCTGTCCTGTAACTGGATCCCCTAATCTCCCGGATGCTGGTGTTTAGGTGTGTGAACTCTAGACCCCACAGCCCCAGCCCAGCTACTGATGCTCAGACCTCCTCTCACACACATAGTACATCCCTATAGTAAATGGCCTTAGATACTAGGCCTGTCCAGTTGGTCCCTGCATTCCCTGGTCTCTTAGTTGTCTCATGGCCAGTCACACACATGAAGAAGAGTCTATCCAGTAGCTGGTCCAGATCTATGGCCTTACCACTACTGAACCCTATCCTGATCCAAAATCGGGGAAGGTTCTTAAACGATCCCAAAAGCAAGATTAAGACACAAATGAGGTCAGATGCTGTACAACCTTGTGAACTTTATTTAGCATACAACTGGTAATAGCGATAGGACAGAGAGGAAAAGGAAGGAGAAGTCAGAATCCCTAAGCAAGAAAAACAGCAGAGATGCAGCAAGGCTAGTTACCACCGCCACGAATCTAGCGATGTACCGTTGGCTTGATCCTGGTGCAGACGATGGTGATCCAAGCTTCAGAAGTGATGTATATATATAGAGAAGTATGCAGTCCTTTTATTGTCCCAGATTTCTCTAAGAAGTCCAATCATTTCCACGGGACTCATTATCTCATGGTCTTCCATGTGCACACGCCCCAGCGTTCATGGTGTTCGTGCCGGCCTGCACGTCTTCTTCATCCCGACTGAACTTCAGGTGGATGTCGTGGTTTCGTCTGGGACAGTTCCTCTTCTCCTGACCATACTTCTCCCTGTCCACGAGACACTGAGGCCAGGAAACGGTGGTGGTGTGATAGCAATGTTGATACAGACAAAAAGTCCAAAAAGTCCCTTACAAACCCCAGTAGCAGTCTCTTCAGCAGCTGCCTCAGGCCCCCTTCAGTGACCAACCTGCAAGCCCTCTTGTCTCTCCAGTATCTGTACCAGACTTATGGCTTCTCTAATAGTTGTCTCCCAAGCCTCTTATCCTACTTACCAGTTAATGCAGCTTCATGTTAGCTACTGATCACACACTGACATGCACACACATACACACACATGTAGTCCAGCCTCTCCAGTTCCTGGCACGCCAAGCTCATAGCCCCCTGTGACACATAGTCCCATTCTGGTTGTTGGCACATAGACCTCCATACATATACATGCACACAGATAAGAGAGTCCCCTCAGGAAAAGTTATAAATGGTGGTTAAGAAGAAGACAGGACAGACTATGCTGACCATACGCAAGTCATGTCCAGACAAGCATACTGATCAGCCATTTATTTACAGATGATTGGGCCCTCTTATCCCCTTATTGCTCTTTTGTCCCATGCATTTTCTTTCCCAAACCAACTTGACCCCTTTCTTCACTGCCCTTGGTTCCTCCCCTCAATATCCCAAGATGTTGTACAATCTGATACAAGGAAATGATCACCTGCTTTGCAATTTATTTACTTATAGAAACTTTAAATGATTTCTGAATATTCCTTAATAATCCTGCTTGCCCTGACTGTTCTGTGTACTGTTCTTAGTACTGTTCTGTACCAAGAAGTACTATGTTCAGCAAAAATAAGAGACATGTCCTTGGAAAGCAGATGTGTTCTAACAAGTTGAGTCTTTGTAGACTATATATGGACAGTAGAAACTAATAAGCTAGTGCTTTTAGAAAAGACAAAGGTGGTAAACCGGCTGGAACGACTCTTGTTGTTCAAGAAATTGTCTAAGAGAATCTGTGCATGCTCCAAGGAAAAGTACAAGGTGAAGAAGACTGTGAGCCTTCCTCCCAAAGACCCCCGAAGACAACCACCAGGAGACAGTGCGCAGGTGCAAAGACAACATAAACTGCTGACACCAGCCTTTCTAACTAACCCAGCCTTACACTGTCTCTTTAAGTCTTAATATCATTGTCATTATTTCTTTTTTGTTAGTTTTCCTTAGTCAAACTCCTTTGATTTAAGACTAGCCAGACAGGATAATATTACAGTTTTAAAAAGGCACATAAAATACTAGTGAAAAATAAAACACAACATTTTCACTTCTCTTGGGTATGACAATGCCTAAAGAAATGTGTTTTAGACAGACACACAATGATGTGAATTAGCAATTAATTATACTTTGACCAAAAATCTCTTTTTCTCTCTCTCTATGTAACCTATAACATTGCTTATCTAATTATAAAAAAAACCCTACAATTCTCCATGTTAGCTCTAAGTTCTAATATGATTTTTCTGTAATGGGAATGTTGACTCTCCAATTCAGCAAGTATCATGATCAAATGTGCTTTGTTGCTTAAATCACTATTTTTCTCAGCCAAAGCTGCTGACAATAGTTTTAGTCAATTTTATTTAACCAAGTTGAAAGTACACTATAAAGGTAGAAAATTAGTAAAACAGAATCTGGTGAAGATCTTCTTCCAACAGAGGAATATATGTATGTCTCTACAAATATTTAGGTTTGGATTTCAGTCTTTACTGCTGCACAGATGAACAGAGTGAAAATGCTATAATAATAAAAATAAATCACTAATTCACAATTTTATAAATATTTGATGAAAAACTATAATTTTTCTTCATATTATGTTAAATTACATAAATCTTTAAATATTAGCTCTACATGGAATGTCTTCTAAAGAGAGAAGTCTGACATTTTTGTTTTGAATTCTTAATACAATTCAAAGATTCCTTGCAAACTTTATATCTACATCCATACCACAACCTGTTAAATCAAAGCATCTTAAATACAAAAAACACTGTGCTGCAACACAGAGCCCTGTCCTATAATTCAAAGTCTCCTAGCAGCTCAGGGAACACTATTCTCTTTCCGCAATAATCGTCACCTTCCTGAAGTTACACCATGAAAGAAAGAAAAGAGCATTCTGGTAGCAAAGCTCTCTTCGTAAACATACAATAACTGGATTTATAGAAAAATAATTGCCTTATTTTGCAGAAACTAGACAATTCAGATAACTGCACTTTACTCATACTCAAACCAAATGAGTTCCCCCTTTGCCACTGACGGCTTTCTGAGCCCTAATTAATCTGAGTCTCATAGAAGGAATCTTTTACCAGCTGCCAGAGTTCATCTAACAATGGTATCTTTAACTGTAAGAAAGGTATTGTTTCATGTCTTACTCCTTCTTTGGATTTATTAGGAGACATCAGCCATTGAAGTCCACTGATATTTTTCTGATTCTGTTCTTGTTTCATTAAGACATCCTCAGAAAAAAATCTGACAATGGAGTAGTAAATATTTATTTGGAAAACAGTGACAGGATAGGATTACTGTATTCAGAACCAGTCTTAAAACTCAAATCTGAGCCTGAAATGATGTAAAAACAAGAACGTAGGCTTTGTTGGAAGGAGAAGCATCAGCACCACTGTCTTTCCCCTCCTTATGCGTTAGGGTAGTCCACTAGGTAACAGTAGTCATGTACACCAAATTTCAGTTCCAGCCTCCCAGCAGCCTCACTCTAACCTGCAAAGTCAATATAACCATTACTCATAGAATTCATATTTAAAGAATCTGTTCTCCACAATAATTTTTTTTTCCCCATTATTCAAGGCACAATACATGAAGCTGACCCAAAAAGCTTCAGGAAAATCTTCAGGAAAAAGATAACAAATTATCCCTTAGTTGACACTTTGAGTGATTATAAAATCAGACAGGTTTGGACTGGAAGGGACTGGTGGAGGTCATCAAAACTGGTCAAAGCAGGGCCGACTTTTAATTTAGTATCTTGAAGCAGATTTGCAAATATAATTGTCCTTCTGGAGGTATGTCCTTGTTTCGACCAGGATGGAGTTATTTTTCATTGGAGTATTTCATACCATGTGATGTCATGCCCAGGTGGAGGTGTGGCTCTTGCTCCAGCTTGCTCTCTAGCACATTTGCCGTCTACTTGTCGGGAGGTATCACTGTGTGGTATTGTTGCTGTGGGGTGTGGTCGCTGCGTTTGGCAAGCCACTGCTGCACTTTACCCGTTTTCTTTTTGAACTCACTATTATTACTCTTGTTCTCTTGTTATATTTAGTAAATTCTTTCTTTTTATTCAACCCACAAATTCTCTTCTTTTGTCCCTCCCCTATCTTACTGGAGGGGGGAGGGGGAGGTGAACAGCCAGCTGAGTTCAAACCTCCACAGCTTTTGTCACCCAACGTGGGGCATGAAGGCTTTCTTTTTGTCTGAGATAAGAAAAAAAGAGGTACAATGTGGATTGTTAGGCTCCTTATCATATGCAATATGTGTTGTTCACCTTCTGTGAGAGGTGGGTTAACTATGTGATGCTAGTCTATGATATCATGTGGTCATAGGACCTGGGGCTATTTACAGCTGTGTTTGAGAAATTTAGGGGGTTCAAATATCTGTGGAATGTTGATCTAAACATGTTTACAGTGATGTTAGGAGCTAGTGTGTTCTTCAGTGTGGTTCAGGTTTTGTTTATAGTTAAGCTACTATTTAAGATTAACCAAATAACAGAGACTGCAGCCACTACAATCCCATGGACAGACACTGCAGCTGAACCAGAAGACCAACCTACGACAGTGTCAGTTGCTTGCATAGAGAAGAATAAAAACACAAGAAAACCCCCTTGTGGTGTCCAGGGTGATGATGAACCAGGCCCATCATGAGAACAGGAGGAGGCAGAGCCAGTGATAGTCACCCAATCCTTGTCCTTGAATGAGTTGTGAGACATAAGAAAAGATTACAGATGCCAGCCAGCTGAGTAACTTGTTACCTGGTTGCTGCAGTGCTGGGATAGCAGGGCCAGCAGCATAGAACTAGAGGGCAGGGAGGCGAGGCAGCTGGGATCCCTGTCTAAGGAAAGGGGCATTGACAAAGCCATTGGAAAGGAGACACAAAATCTCAGTCTCTGGAAGGGACTTCTGTCAAGTGTGAGGGAGAGGTATCCCTTCAAGGATGACTTGACATGTTGACCAAGTAAGTGGATGATAATGGAAAGAGGTATTCAATACTTGAGGGAGCTAGCTGTGCGGGAGGTAGTTTACTATGACCCAGATAATGCACAGCTACCCACAGATCCAGATGAAGTCCGATGCACCTGGCCCATGTTGAGGACTTTTGTACCGAGCACTCCCTCATCATATACCAGTGCATTAGCACTGATGGACTGGATAGACAGAGAGAGACCAACAGTGAATGAACTGGTTTGCCAAGTATGACAATATGAAGAAAGTGTCTCTTCCCCCATCATCTCAGCTATGAAACAATTATCTGAAGATGTCCAGCAACTTAGGGAGAACATGTCCTACTCCCCACCTGCATGGACCAGAATCTTGGCTATTAGGAGAAATTGTCTCTCTACTTGAGAGAATCGGTACACACCACGGGGGAAGTTGTGGCATTGTCTGCATGACCATGGAGAAGACATGAAGAAATGGGATGGAAAACCTACCTACCTCCTAGAAAAGCAGGTATGTGAGCTGGAAGGAGGAACAAGTACAGAATGTCATCCTTTCAGGAGAATTGCTGCTCCAGTTTCCAGTAATCAAGCTGAGGCTGAAACCCAAGCACACCACACTTACCCATTTGTCATTAGAGAGTATTATGACCAACATTAAAGGGGCCCAGCCTCCAGCCAGGCGGAGGACAGGGACAACCAAGTTTATTGGTCCATGTGGATTTGATGGCCTGGCACATCTGACCCCCAGCAGTATAAGGCTCTAGTGGGCACTGGTGCTCAATGAACTTTAATGCCATCAAATTTTAGAGGAGCAGAACCCCTTTGTATTTCAGGAGTGACAGGGCGGTCACAACAACCTACTGTATTGGAGGCCAAGGTGAGCCTAAGTGGAAAAGAGTGGGAAAAGCACTCCACTGTGACCGGCCCAGACACTCCATGTATTCTTGGTATAGATTATCTCAGGAAAGGGTATTTTAAGGACCCAAAAGTGTATTGATGGGCTTTTGTTATAGCTGCCTTGGAAACAGAAGAAATTAAACAGCTGTCTGTATGGCCTGGTCTATCAGAGGATCCTTCTGTTGTGGGATTGCTGAGGGTTGGAGAGCAACTGGTGTCAACTGCCACTACGACCGTGTACCGACAGCAATACTGCACCCATCGAGACACTGTAAACCCTATCCATAAACTGATCCATCAGGTAGAGAGCCAAGGAGTCATCAGCAAGACGCGCTCCCCCTTTAACAGCCCCATATGGCCAGTGCAAAAGTCTAATGGAGAGTGAAGACTGACAGTGGAATATCATGGCCTGAATGAAGTCATGCCACTGCTGAGTGCTGCTGTGCCAGACATGCTGGAACTGCAGTATGAACCAGAGTCGAAGGTGGCCAAGTGGTCTGCCACGATTGATATTGTCAGTGCATTTTTCTCCATCCCTCTGGCAGCAGAGTGCAGGCCACAGTTTGCTTTTACATGGAGAGGTGTCCAATACACCAGGAATCTGCTGTCCCAGGGGTGGAAACACAGCCCCATCATTTGACATGGACTGATCTAGGCTGCACTGGAACAAAGTGAAGCCTAAGAACATTTACAATACATTGATGACATCATTATATGGAGTAATACAGCAGAAGTTTTTGAGAAAGGGGAGAGAATAATCCAAATCCTTCTGAGAGCCGGTTTTGCCATAAAGTGTCATAAACTCAAGGGACCTGCACAAGAGATCCAGTTTTTAGGAGTAAAATGGCAAGATGGACGCTGTCAGATTCCAATGGAGGTGATTAGTAAAATAACAGCTATGTCCTCACCAATTAACAGAAAGGAAACACAAGCTTTCTTGAGTGTTGTGGGTTTCTGGAGACTGCACATTCCAAATTACAGTCAGATTGTCAGCCCTCTCTATCCAGTTACTCAGAAAAAGAATGATTTTATAGGGGCCCAGAGCAATGACAGGCTTTTGAACAAATTAAGCAGGAAATATTTCATGCAGTAGCCCTCAGGCCAGTTCGGACAGGATAAGATGTTAAAAATGTGCTCTACACTGCAGCCGGGAGGAATGGCCCTACCTGGAGTCTCTGGCAGAGAGCACCAGGGGAGACTTGGGGTTGGCCTCTGGGGTTTTGGAGTTGGGGATACAGAGAATGCGAGGACCGCTACACTCCAACTGAAAAGGAGATACTGGCAGCATGTGAAGGGGTCCGAGCTGCTTCAGAGGTGATTGTTACTGAAGCAGAGCTCCTCCTGGCTCCCCGACTGCCAGTGCTGGGCTGGATGTTCAAAAGAAGGGTCCAATATGGAAGTGATCACCAATTGGCCAGAAAGCAAAGATTTTGGAATGGTGCCAGAAGAAGAGGTCCCACCATATAATAAACTACTGGATAATGAGAAGTGATACGCCCTGTTTACTGACAGGTCCTGTCACATTGTGGGAAACATCGAAGGTGGAAGGCAGCTGTGGAGCCCCACATGATGGGTCGCTGAAGCTGCTGAAGAAGGTGAATCAAGTCAGTTCACAGAGATGAAAGCCGTCCAGCTGGCCTTGGATATCGCTGAGCGAGAAACGTGGCCGGTGCTCTACCTCTGTACTGACTCATGGATGGTGGCAAATGCACTGTGGGGGTGGTTACAGCAGTGGAAACAGAGCAACTGGCAGTGCAGAGGCAAACCTGTCTGGGCTGCTGAATCACTGCAAGATTTTGCTGCTCTGACTGTGAAAGTACGACATGTAGATGCTCATGTACCCAAGAGCTGGGCCACTGAAGAACATCAGAACAACCAACAGGCGGATCAGGCTGCCAAGCTCAAGGTATCTCAAGTAGATCTGGACTGGCAACATAAGGGTGAACAATTTCTGGTTCTCTGGGCCAATGACTCCTCAGGCCATCAGGGAAGAGAAGCAACATATAGATGGGCTCATGACCGAGGGGTGGGCTTAACCATGGATGTTATTGCACAGGTAATCCATGAATGTGAGACATGTGCTACGATCAAGCAAGCCAAACGGTTAAAGCCCATTTGGTATGGAGGATGATCGTCAAAGTATAAATACGAGGAGGCCTGGCAGATTGATTATATCACACTCCCACAAACTCAGCATGGCAAACACTATGGGCTTACTATGGTGGAAGCAGCCACTGGATGGTTAGAAACTTAGGCCATGCCCCATGCTACTGCCTGGAACACTATTTTAGGCCTTGAGGAGAAAGTCTTATGGCCACATGGCAAGCCAGAAAGAATTGAGACAGATAGTGGGACACAACCTCATAGACTCCTGGGCCAATGAACATGGCACAGAGTGGATATATCACATTCCCTACCATGCACCAGCCCCTGGGAAAATTGAGTGATACAATGGATTGCTAAAAACTACACTGAGAGCAATGGGTGGTGGAACTTTCAAACACTGGGACGTGCATTTAGCAAAAGCCACCTGGGTAGTCAATACTAGAGGATCTGCCAAGCAAGCTGGCCCTGCTCAGTCAAACCTCCTACATACTGTGGATGGGGATAAAGCCACCATAGTGCGCATTAGGAATATGATGGGGGAAGACCGTCTGGGTTACTCCTGCATTGGGTAAAGGTAAACCCATGCGTAGGATTACTTTTGCCCAAGGACCTGGATGCACTTTGTGAGTGATGCGGAAGGATGGAGAGGTCTGATGTGTGCCACAGGGAGATTTGATTTTAGGTGAGAATAGACAGTGAAGCGGATGGTCAAATAACCCTGTTATTGCATTTAGTGTCTTGCAACAGCCTTGTGCCACATCCAAAGCCTCCTGCTCCACCATAACAGATGGAAACGGAAGTAATGGACCAAATGAACTCAGCAAACATTGTGGAAGGATGACCCATAGACTAATGATATCTGTGAGACCTGAAAAAAAAAGTAGGGGATGGTGATTCCTTAAGATGTATTTGGAAACCTGAGCATAACACCAATGGTATGGAATAAGGGGTGGAGACTGTTCTGGTTTCAACTAGGATTAAGTTAATTTTCATTGGATTATTTCATACCATGTGATGTCATGCCCAGGTGGATAGTCTCGCTCTGAGACTTTTTTTTTTTCTCTCTCTCTCACGCACTTGCCATCTGCTCGTCGTCAGTATTGTTGCTGTGGGGGGCAATTGCTGTGTTCGGTAACCTACTGCTGCCTTTTACCTGTTTTCTTTTTGAACTCACTATTATTACTCTTGTTCTCTTGTTATATTTAGTAAAATCTTTCTTTTTATTCAACCTACAAATTCTCTTCTTGTGCCCCTCCCCTATTTTACCAGGGGGGGGGAGGTGGAGGGCCAGCCACGTGGAGTCTGGCTGCCAGCTGAGTTCAAACCTCCACAAGGTATAACCTGATTTCCTTTCTTATTGCTTAAATAATGCCATTTACTGTTAGCAAAGCAATATATGTTTTGCAATTAAATACATTAATGAGGAATAATGTATAATCTCTTTATAGAAAAAGTGACTATATAAAAGTAGTTGAAGGAGAATACTATTCTATGGTAAGAACAAAAACATTTTTCTCTTAGTTATGTAAAAAAATGTTTAGTACTATTATGTAAAGTAAATTAAAGACAATCCTTTCTCAATTCCGAATATCTCAATTTTATTTTCTCAAGGGTTTTCTGTTCAGGGAGATTTCTAAATCAAAAGTTATAATCCAGAATATTTATCCATCAGAAACATTCAGAAATTTTAATTTAACCATTGAGACAGATTTATGTAATTTAAGGTTTCTAAATAAATTAATTATTTAAGTAATAAGTGTACAATGGTGCTGCTGTGACATCTTGACAAAAATATCCCTCAGGAAGTTCTAAGTAATGTTGACATACTCTTTTGTGGACAGACAGATCTGTCCACAGGCTGTCTCAGCTGACTACGTGGAAGCCAATAAACCAATAAACCAAAGCTCATCCTTTGTGCCTCAGTAACAGACACAGCAACATAGTGTTCTGTCTGGAACAGCATGAGGACTGCAAGACACATGTAGAGGTGATGTACCAGCTGTTGCATATTTTATGGTTATTCACACGTTACTTGAGAAGATTTGACTCCAAGTCCTAAATGCTAAGAAACCGAAGAGTAACTGTATAATCCCACCATGACCCAGAAATGTATTTTTCTGCTGGTCGTTGAGTTAATTTTTTTCCAGGTTGCTCCTTAAAATGTAAGATTTTTTTTTTTTTCAAAAAATACTAAAAATATTGTATTTTGCAAATGAGTTTAGGCCACAAACAGAACTGTATATTGTGAATGTAGTATCGATTTCCTACATATATTCAGTATGAAATGTAACTCCTTGAGGTCATGTTAAGATTCTTGATTGAATATAACTAAGTTTCTTCAAAAAACAGAATGATTTGGAGTCTTCACTTCCTGTAATAAGCACAGTAATTTGATAAAAAAGGTACAAGAATCACTTTTTCAGTGTTATGAAAATCTGAGAATCCTCAAGAGACACTGATTATTTTAGATAACTGACAACCAAACCAAAGCAGAATATTCATAAGTTCTTTCATTGTGGTTTTTAAGATAAAGATTTCTTTTAGCTCTTAGGACTTGTTTTGATGTGTGAGGAACATGACAATTATAGGCATTTCAGGAGTGATAGCTGAAACATAGGGTGGAGGGGAAGAATATACTGGAAGCGTATTCATTACAAACATAGAAGGTAAATGTAGATCAGTTGTATAAACAGTATATTTCAACTGAGTAATTACTTAGGTTAAATTCTGAAAATGCCAAATTAAAGTTTTTTAAACAGTTTCTTTTGATCAGATTGTAGTAACTTCAATAAACTGCTGAAGTTCTTATATTAAAAAAAGCAAAATTGTGATGTAAACTCAAATATAAGTATAATTGCTTAATACAGGTTAAATTATTTCAGCAAAATCTTTAGCTAATATTACAATTTTGAAACCATGGGATTCAATTCTCCCCTCTTATTAAAAAAAGATAAGAACATAATCTACTTTGTACATGCCTATGAATAACAATTGCTTTAGCATCTTTTTATTTCACCATTCATGAGATTTTACAGATAACCATCTGTCTTTTGACCTCAAATATGTGATTATCAGAAACCAAAACCAGGAAAAATTTTTTGACTGAAAATATAATGTACATGGCATGATCGTAAACATAAGGTGAGTCATAAGACTTTCTATTTATGTAAATAGGTCAACAAACCTGTATCCATAATTACTAATGCATCAGTGTTCCCCTATCTTGATTGGCAGTTGGATAAGAATATGTGGTTGTAATTAAAAAAAAAAAAAAAAAAGAAATCTACAATCATTTGGAGAACTATAAAACCTCAACATTTGTTCCTATATTTAAATATTTTTATATTTAAAAGTAGGAGACCCTGTTGGTGAAATAAATTATAAGTTATTCAGGGGAAATCTAGTAAAGGTTCAGACATGACTTCTGTAGCTCATCACAAACTCTGAAGATTAGTGTCCCATAGTGTCCTGGAACACTGGATGTACTGGAACCAGGTCAGAAAGGAGCAAAGGTTACAGATTCAGCAGAGAATTTGGGCAAATCTGGAATGTTTCCTGGAAGTGGACTGATTAAGACAAGGTGTCTAATATCTGTAGATCAACAAATGCTAGATGAACACTCACAGTTTCTGCTGTGGGCAAGAGGAGTACTGTACTTGTAATGCACAGCCCTGGTCCCTTTGTGCACATGGAGCATGATTACAGTTGTCATGATTTTCACAGAGCTATATGTAGAGCACAATATAAGACTGCTTTATTTGAACTCATTTTCAGGGTTATAAATCAGTATTTCTATGGTACATTATAAACACAAAAAACAGGTTATTACATTTTATCTAGAGTATAATCTGAACAACCCCTTCAAATTCAACATTATTCACTGAATATCACTCAGATCTATTCGGTATTCTTGTGCTACTTTATGAGCATATACGAGGTATATGTATTTTGATTAAAGAATGGATAAGTTTGGCAGGGGCCTCTGGAGGTCATCTAGTCCAATGCCCCTGCTCAAGCATGGCTACTTAGACACAGTTGCCTAGGACCATGTCCAGATTACTTTTGAATATCATCAAAAACTTCTCTGGGCAACCTGTGCTAGTGTTCAGCCAGTGTCATAGCAAAAAATTATTTCCTGATGTTCAGAGGGAACCTGCCATGTTTCCATTTGTGCCCACTGCATCTTGTCCTGTCACTAGGTGCTGAAAAGAGCTATCTCTGTCTTTTGTACACTCTCTCATCAGGTATTTATATACATTGATAAGATTCCCTCTGAACTTTCTCTTCTCCAGGCTTAACAGTCCCAGCTCTCTCAACCTTTCCTCCACTCCATCATCTTAGTAGACTCTTGCCAGACTCTCTCCATTATGTCCATGTGTCTCACGTACTGAGGATCTCAGAACGGGACACATCATTCCAGGTGTGGCATCACCAGTGCTGAGTAGAGGGAAAATATCACCTCCCTCAACATGCTGGCAACACTCTTCTTAATGAAGCCCAGTATACCATTAGGCACCTTTGAAGCAAGAGCACATTGTTAGTTCATGTATGACTTGGTGTCCACCATGACCCCCAGCTCCTTCTCTGCAGAGCTGCTTTCCAGTAGGCTTCCCCCAGCATATACTGGAGCATGAGATTGTTCCTCCCCAGGTGCAGGACTTTGCCCTTTCCCTTGGTGAACTTCATGAAGTTCCTGTCAGCCCATTTTTCCAGCCTGTCCAGGTCCCTCTGGATGACAGTACAACACTCTGGTGTGTCATCTACTCTTGCCAGTTGTGTGTCATTAGCAAACTTGCTGAGGGTACACTCTGCCCCATCATCCAGATGATTAATGAAGATGTTGAACAGGATTGGACCCAGTGTTGTGTTCTGTTGTACACTGCTAGATACTGACCTCCAGCTCGACTTTGTGACATTGATCATCACCCTCTAAGTCCAGCCTTGTAACCAGTTTTCATTTCACCTCACTCATTGTCTGCTTATCCAGCCCATACTTTAACATACTTCTTTATGGGAGACAGTGTCCAAAACCCCATTGAAGTCCAGGTAGACAATATTCACCACTATCTCCCTTTATCTACCAAGCCAGTCATTTCATCATGGAAGTTTACCAGTTTGGTCAAGGATAACTTTTCCTCAGTGAATTTATGCTGTCTACTCCTGATGACTTTATTGTCCTTTGTGTGTTTAGAAATGTTTTTTCAGGATTTGCTGCTTCATCACATTCACAGGAATTGAGGTTATTGAGTTTATTTACTTAGTTAATTTAAATATTTCTAAAAATATGCATATTTTATGTAAAAATATATTTGGTATATTTTTTTTAATCTCCTATTTTTATTTAAATATCACTACCATATAATGGATATTTTTTGCATAGATATCAATTTCATTCATAAATATAGGTATAATATTTTATACATTATATACATGGATGGAACTCCACCCATCCCATGGAGCTTTCTTTATGTACAACTGCTGAAAAAAACTTTGCAGCAACACTTATGGTACAAAGTAGAAAAATAAGTCGTCACCTAACAGATATTACTGAAACAGAATGTATGTGAAAGTGAAGGTAAGAATGAGTCAGATCCTTATCTTTCTTTATGTATCTTGGAAGGGGAGCATGAAACATATGAAATTGCAGGGATTTGTCTGACAGAGTTCATTATCTTCATCTCTAATGTGCCAGACAGAAACAGCAAACAGGAAGCTATCCACTGTCCAGCCAGTCCCTAAGACACTGTACGTGGCACCCACAGTGTCCTTTGTTGGCAACTTGAATTAAGCTTGCTTGCTGCTTCCTCACACCTCTGTAATGGCCAGTGTTAAAAACAACACCTGTGGTAAGTGTCTTAAATTGTCTTCTCTGCACAAGCTGATCATGGTAAGGGGAGAGGGGAAAGCTGACGGCTGCATTCAGCTTTCAGCTCCTCCAAAACACTTAAATTCATGTTATTATGTCAGATCATGCATAGGTCACACCTGTGTGTCCCTGAACTGTTGCCAAGGACACTGCTGCAAGTCATACTATGACAGGTAGATAATTAGACCTTGAACCTTGTCCATGGACTCACTCTAATAGCACTGTAGAGATAGTCCTTGATTCTGTCCTTGGCTTGGCCCTCAGGGATTAGTGACTCAGAGAAATGAGATGTAAGAACTACAGTTTACGGGGAGGGGGGGG
>NW_020799095.1:72465599-72562013 GCF_003259725.1 Athene cunicularia
GGGGGTGTGGGGGGTGGGGGTGTGAATCATCACAGGTTTACATTTTTATAAAGTTACCTTTATAGCTTAACTCTTTGAAAGAGAGAGAAAATCTGGGCTAAATGCAGTTTATTATTTATTTATTATCCCAGCAAACCAACCATTCTATACTGTAGAGTTTCTTTTGAACTAAGCTTTGATCAGGACATGTGAGAAAGATAAAGAGTTGTATGGTATTAATATACTATCTCTCAGGATAAAGCAGTAATCAGTTACAAAGCAATTCCTTGAAAAATATTATATTTCACTTACCTCTCAGCTAACAAACTGGGAAGGCAGTCAATATACCTTTAAAGCATACAGTATATCTTTCAGTAGATTTTCCTGTACTGAATTTGGACCTACACATAAGGAATTTCACTCACAGAGATTACAAAAGACAAGGTTACTTAATTATAATGTGTAGTAAAAATGAGTGTTCTATTTCTTCTGAACTCAGGCAGAGCTATGGGGTCAAAAGCTTCTGGCTGCAACACAGGAAAGTTCTTTCCTCCATGAGGCACAGAAATCATGTTTCAAATACATGGGTGCAAAGAAATGTTCAGAAACAAATTTGTCATCCATAATAGCTACCAGGACCAAGACCAAGTATGAACTCTTGCATGCAGACATAGAAAATATTTCTTTTTAAACCCAACTAATTTCTTAAACATGACAGTTTTTATTTAAACACATACACTATATTGATAGTTGGCTGCTCATCTGGTGTAGTCATAGCTTTTTTTTTGCATTACAACATTGCTTTTGAATTACTAGGTAGTGTGGTCTTGTGTCTAGAAATTGGCAAATAAAGCATAAATTAACTGAATATACATTTCCAGATTTGAGCAATCAGACTAGTTGTCACAGTCCTGTCCTCCCATTACAGACTGTGTAGGTCCTTACTTCCTTCAGTTACTGAGTGGAGTCTGCATGCTCATAGGTGTGAAAACTGTTGCATTCAAAATGTATCTCTATCTCCTTTTTTGAGCTTTTCAGCTCACAAAGACCATGCACTGTTCATTTGTCAGACTTTACAAGAAACACCTCCTGTGCTGACCTTTACATTTGATAGGAGCTTCTCAAAAACGTTGATAAAGTTACCACAGTGTCTTTCTTCAAGACACTCACTAAAGATGTCTTTTACCACAAAGCATACAAAACCACTTAGCAATGGTGATGTCGGCAGTACAGTATATTTGGTTTTTATCACACTGACTAATGTTGTCTCTTTGGACTCATCTATCAATCTACCTATTCGGAGTCCATCCATTTTTGCTTCCATAATAAGAGAAGTGTAGGATCACAGGTTCTTAAAGCAGGGATTTTCTGATCCACAAGAATAAAGTCTGGTCAGTGGCCTTTGGTGTCTACTTGTCTGTGCATCTCTATTTACATTTGTCAGGAAAAAGAAGGCAAAGAAGAAACAAAGAAAGCCCGTTATGCTGGCAAAATCAATCAGTGTTTTGATAGTTCAGTGGCTCTGGATTATGCAAACCTGTCTGTGTTTGCATTATAACTTCCTAGTACATTGCTGGCAGTCCATTTGGAATGGACTGAATATTTACTCAAAATCTCAGTGGATCTGCAGCTCTATTAAGTTACCGTAAAGCCCATGCAAGTAAGTTAATATGAGGGAAAAAAGAGTTATAGAAAAAAAAATAGCTTGTGTATATTGTCTTTGTGATAGATTCCTGACAGTTTATTTTTCTAATTGCTGCCAAAATTGTGTATTATTTCATAAACACACAGTAACAGAGTTTCTGAAATGAAATAGTCTTTTCTTACATCTCTCTAGTATTTTGTGAGAAAAAAGCATAACATGATCTATAACCTGATATTTATCTCAAGCAACCAAAGTGTTCTAAAAAATTCCCAAATGGCAGGGTAAATCCATTCAACGTACAAGTTTTCATATAACCTCATGCTGGTGTCACTCATGCATGTATGTTCTTAACACATTCATGCAATTACTATTTTATTTCAAGAAGTGGTAAAAATACACTTCTCAAAATCCAGTGGGATTTTTCTTCGCTTTGAAGTAATTGTAAGGCAATATAGACTGACTAAATATTTTATTTCACTTCTGACTACAGTATATATGAAATATTTTAGACTTATTTCACTACAGCAGGAAAGAATAGGTACATAGTTTCTTAAATTTATCAGTATTAGTTTACATTATTTACATATATATATCTAATTACTAAGAATATTTGGCATCATTACTCTCACTGATTCCTTTGGGCTATACATTGTAACAAAGTTATTATTAATTGATGCAGAATCATATTGCACACAAGTAACTTCCTTCAGATGAACTTTGATTGTCCACTGTCATCCATTGTTCAATTAATTATGTTAGACTAAAAATCGTGCAGAATTCCTGAGAATCAGCATCAATCCATGGCTCCATACACCTTATGATGGCTCCCAATCTATTCGTTCTGATATCTATGATGTGATTATTTTAGAAGCTGACAGAAAAGAGGATTCCGTAGAAAAAGCATTACACTGAAAGTCATGAGACATGAAGTCTAACTCTTTTCAATGTCCTCTTGTTTAAGTCTGACAAGTCACTTCGTATCTTCCATGTACCTCAGTTTGTGAAACAGTGAAAAGATTTCTTTTGAAAGCTTATGATGACCTCCCATAAAGAAAATAAACAAGGCATCTTTTCCATTCCTTTGTGCTCCACAACACTGAGAAACAGAAGTTTTAAAAATTGTTCCCAAAATATTCTTTCTGATCCAGAAGTCAGGCATCAGTTTGGACAGATTTTTACTTATTTTTTGATTCACAATAAAACAATAAGGTCCATCATGCCTCACTGCCTGTCAGTCCCCCAGAACTCCCTATAAATGAACACACAGCTTTAATGTTCTCTGTGAGATCTCATGGATCAAGGTCACAATCATTTAAGCTCATGTAAGAAATACTCTTTGCTGTATCATTATGCCAAATGGGTGTTTGCATAATCAGATGGTCTAAACTGATTCTGAAGCATGATTAGGCAACAGTTCTATTAAAAAAAAGGTCAGTGTAGTTACCTGAAGCAGACAAATGTGCCTGGGTAAGTCACTGATGACAAAGCAGATCTGAGTGGTTAAACGAACAAAGAGATCTGCAAGCCGGCCGGTATTCAGCTGCCTGTCTTTGTCTAATTTCTCTTTTACTCACTGGGCAGACTGTATTTCTTTCTCCAGGAGATCAGTGCAAACTCACAGAGAACATTAGCTCAGATGAAAAATAGTTTGTTAAGCAATGGAATACTTCCAGTGATATGAAAATTGCCTACATGTGCATGTTGATCCTGAAAATATACAGACAGGAAGGAAGTGCAGAAGGAAAATGATTCAGCCAGTGATGCTCTCTACTTGCAGAAAGTTGTCAACTTGATCCATATAGCAAGTCTGAGTTTTGAGAGTAAGCATCATGTAAGCAATGATAATCCTTCACTTAACAGTGAGAAGAATCACAGAGGAAAATTTTTCAATAGATCCTTCCCTGGCAACCACTAATCTTCACTTCACTTGTCTGGCACAAAGGTTTTAAGTCAATTCTGCAGCTCTTAAAGGGCACATTAAATGAACAAGAGCAGACAACTATGTATCAGCAGTGCCAATATCACAGTGTGGAATGAGTAACTGTTTCAGCATAGCATTGAACCAAATTTCTTAAGTTGCTTAACTTGTGAACATCTTTCCAAGCTGGAATGTGGATGGAGAAGATGTATGATGGTAGACATTTACCTGTGTGAGCAGATCCCAAACTAAAAGCATAGTAGTAAAATAATATGCTTAGACATTTCTACAGCAAATAGGATTCTTCAGTTCTCTTGGACTTAGGGTAAGGTCATGGCAGCAAAAAAAAAGTCTTATTTTTTCAAGCAAAGACAGCTATTCTGAGTTGTATTACAGAAATTTTCTACTCTGATTAAAGGGATGGTTGTTCTACAATTTATTGCACATGCACATTTTCTGAGAGAGCTGGGGATATTGTTTATACCCTGTATTATGTATAAAAGAGTTTCTGATGTGTAGGTGTGGCAGGTGCACCCACCCAATGAAAATAGGGCTCCTTGGCTGCTGATGTGTAGCAGCTACTATTTGCTTTTGTTCTCAGGGCTTCACAGTAATTTGGGCCTTTGGCCAATGGGAGTCGCTGTTGACTACAGGTCAAATTTGGCCTGAGTATAAATGGAGTCCCCTGGGGGAGACATTTTGAGCTTGTTCCCTGGAGCAGCAGCTGTGGTCAAGGGCACACCCTTTGGGTTGGGATGCCTCTCAGGGAAACTCCTTGAGATGACTTGAGTTGGGATGCTGCCCTGAGCAGGTCCTCAAGGTTAAGAGCCCTCACTTGTCAGGTGAGTGATAAAGCATTTTGGGTTGTTAAGCCCTAGGAAGTGGTGCTTTGTAGAGCATTTTGGGTTGTTGTTCTGTGTTTTAGGTTGTCATTAAACCCTAAGTTGTTCTGTTCTCCTCTCACAGACATTTGAACCTGTAATTTGTGGAGATGTAGTTAATTGTGTTGACAATATATTTTCAGGTTTTGGTGATTGGTTTTTATTTGAGAGCCTCTGTAACAGTAAATTCACATTAAAGCACCAGACTTTGCTAACACCTACAACATGTTTTGGATGTGAAATACTTTTCAGGTCATTTCATATATGATCAATGAAAGCACATAGTTTTGTCTATGAATAGAGAGAAATGTGAAGTCAGAGACACTAATCACCTATGTGGACCCCCAAATTTTTTTGATTCTAAGACAAATGCTTTGTGAAAAGGATACAACAGGAAGCTGGTAAGACAAATCAGCTCCACAAATAGCATCAGGCAGAATCTGCTTTATAGTAACTATTAATGGTGAAATAGGAGGAATGGAGCAGATGTTTAACCACAGAGCCTAAGAGAATAACTTTGTCTTACTATGGGCTCACTAACATCTTGCTCATAGTTATTCTTCATATATATTTCAAGTACTGTTTCCATATTTCACTTGTCTGTTACAAGGTGCAGTCTGCAATTGTTCTTTATGGTCTTTAACAACTAAAATAAGATATGCTGGCATATAACAGACACCTCATCTAAATAAGTTGCATAAATTGCCTCAGAAACCAATGGAGAAAGATGGGCTCTGCCAGGACAATTTTTCCTTTAACAGCATGAAAAGGACCAACCTTCTCCCAGGATTCTCACTGTTAGTGCTTCAGGAAGTTAAAAGTATGTAGAAATTAGATGTAGTAAATCAGACACTCCTGCATGACTCTAGTCAACCTTGCACTCTGTCTTCCAAAAAAACCCCACAGTATGATTTAATCTCTCAAGCTGAATAGAATCATGACTACTACTGTGACCAAACATATGATGGCAGGACACCTGGTGAACTGGGATCTCCTGTTGAGAATCAAGATCTATCACAATTGCTTCACTGCCTCCAGCATCCCTGATTTCACTATTTCCTTTTTTTCTTTAATATGAGCATTCACAGAAAACAGTAAAAGTAAAAACCAAGTAATGGCTGTTTCAGGAATTCATTACATTTTTCATTCTGTTTTTACTGCCTATGGTTAGAAGGGGTCTCCACAGTCATTAAAGAATGTTAGAGTTCAGTCTTAAGATAAAATGTTAAGGAACTCTGCTTGTAACCTACTTTCTTTTGAACATTTTCTCTTTTAACACACTGTCTTCATTTCAGCCCATGTGATTATCTTTACAGTTCTTGTACTATTTCCAACCTTTTTATTTTTAAATTTATTTGACATAGAGCACCAAGTTAAATATTTTATTTGGGCCCTCATAGTCATTCTTTGTTTTAAAAACACCTGATCATCCTAAAGAAAAACAATGGGCTAGTCTGGCATGATTCATAACACTGTTTTATTTTATTCTGCTTCCAATAACCACTTCTGTAATTAGATTATGTCTGATTCAAAATTCGTTCTAAGTTCTTGTATACAACTGAAGGAGGAAAATAGTTCCCCAGTGAGGTGAGAGCAGAAGACTTTTACTTCTGCCATAGATATTCTTATTACTATTCTCCAGTCACATGGTACCACCAAGACTTATTATTAAACATATTTTATCTGGCTTAAGATAGAATGCTGGGACAGAGATCATTTGGTGTCTCGCTCTTCTTCTTCCTTTTACCTGAGGCCACTGGACTTTCAAATTTTTTGTCTTTTCACAGCATTCCATTTTTCATAGGTTCTTTCCCATTACTTGGTTTTCCACATTTGATATCACCATTTTTAACAAAAAGTTAGGAAAAGTTTTATTTAATTTCATTTATTTCAAGAGCCACACTTGCATGTTTCTTCTTTACTCTGTCTTGTTTCTCCTAGTGTTCTCATTTTATTTGTATTTGTTTTAATAATTTTTCTTGATCTAATTCCTTGATTTTTTTATAATATTTTATTATTTGTAAGAAAAACTTCTCTGTTATTTGGTCTTTTTCTTTCTTTATACAATTCTAGTTGCTGGTAGCATAACTTTCCCATGAAGATCTCTGATAATATTTTAATATGAAAACAGATACTTTTATGAGATTCCCACCACTACACAAATACAGCCATGTATTCTCAAAAGTAGTTTGCTTAGACACCATTTTGCCAAGATTATCTCTTATTTCTTTCTATTCTATATTTGGTCACATTCAATTCTATCCCCTCATTTTCAGATTGCTGTCTTCATTCTGTCTGGGTTATGGATATACACCAATATGTCTCTTTGGGTCAGAATTCCTATTTTAGCATATTTTTGTCATCTCTACATTTGCTTTCTCATTCTGTAGGCTTTTCCATTATGATACATAGGATTAACATATATTGCACTAGTATACAAATATTTTAGTTATTTTACCACTGCATGAATACAGTTCTCTTTGTTAATAACGTTTTCAATTTTTCTTTTCTATCATTTCTCTTAACCATTGTTAATTCTTTAATATAGCCATAATCTCAGTTATCTGAATTTTCTTTTTCCAGTGCAATTAAACTATGTGGAGACTATAAATTAATTTTCCAATATTCTTCTATCATTCTTAATTTTTTTTTTTCTACAGAATTCTTCAGTGTAGGACACATTAAACAAGATATTTTATAATATCTTTTGAAATGTGGTGGGTTGACCTTGACTAGATGCCAGACACCCACTAAGCAGCTCTATCACTCTCCCTCCTCAGCTGGACAGGGGAAAGGAAATATTATGAAAGGCTCATGGGTCAAGATAAGGACACAGAGAGATCACTCACCAATTACTGTCACAGGTAGACCAGACTTGAGTCAGGGAAATTAATTTGTTACCAATAAAATCAGAGTAGGATAATGAGAAATAAAACAAAAAACTACCTTCCCACCACTCATCCCTTCTTCCTGGGCTCAACTTCACTCCCAATTTCCTCTACCTCCTCACCCTAGAGTGGTGCAGGGGCATGGGGAATGGGAGTTGCAGCAGTTGTCTCTGCTGCTCTGTCCTCCTCACACTCTTCCACTGCTCCAGTGTGGGGTCCCTCCCAAGGGAGACAGTGCTCCAAACTCCTCCAACACAAGTCCTACCTACAGGCTGCAGTTCTTCACAAACTGCATAGGTCCCTCCCACAGCATACAGTCCTTCAGGTACAGATTTCTACAATGTGGGTCCCCCAGAGGGTCACATGTCCTGCCAGCAAACCTGCTCCAGCATGGGCTCCTCTTTCCATAGGTCCACAGGTCCTGCCAGGAGTCTGCTCCAGCCAAGGCTTCTCATGAGGTCACAGCTGCCTTTGGGTGTGTGCTGGTTTTGGCTGGGATATAGTCAATTTTCTTAACTTGTAGTGTTCAGCATTATCAACTCTTTTTTCAGCACAAATTGTAAACTTAGCCCCATACTATCTACTATGAAGGAAATTAACTCTATCCCAGCAAAAAAAACAGAATAGGGTGCATCCACCTGCTCCGATATGGGGTCCTCCATGGGCTGCAGGTGGATCTCTTCTCCACTGTTAACCTCCATAGACTGCAGGGCACAGCCTGCCCTCTCACCATGGTCTTCACCACAGTCTGCAGGTAATCTCTCCTCCAGTGCTGGGATCACCTCTTCCCCCTCCTTATTTCTGTCATATTCTCTCTCTTCTCTCCCGGCTGCTGTTGTGCAGCAGTTTTTAAACCCTTCTTAAATATGTTATCACAGAGGCACTTCCACCACTGCTGATGAACTCCATCTTGGCCAGTGTCAGATCAAACTTGAGGCTGGCTGGCCATAGCTCCTTCAGACATAGGGGAAGCATCTAGCAGCTTCTCACAGAAACCCTGTAGCTCCCCCTGCTACCAAAATCTTTCCATGGAAATCCAATAGAAATTTAAATTGCATTTTAGGTGACACACATAGTTACTTTAACCTGTGTGATTGTCTTTTGTCTAAAAATGACCACTGACTACTATTTTCAGTTTCTTAAGCTTTTTTGAATCTTTCTTAAATGTTTTCACTAACAATAGAATTATAAAATCATTCCATTTAGGAAATTAAACAAATACTGAGGTTCTGATAGGAACAATATATTTAATTTATCATCCAAATGGCAGCAAGAGCCATAATTTTTTCTACATATTTAATTTTTAGTCAGCCTGGCTGGCTGTTTCTTCATGAGAAAATGTATTGTAGATTACTATGTCATAAAATCTGATACAAGGCTCCAGACAGCTATTTCAGCTTGGAAATTAACTCAAATTAATGTAGCGATAATTGTTGGAGCTCAGTTACATGCTTTTGCTAATTAAAGATTGAGGGAAATGCCATAGAAAAGACAGTAACATTTGTTAACAAGAATACACTAATGATTTGGCTGTTCACATTGACCTCTGAAAAGGTTAAACTGCTAGTGCTGTTGGGTGAATTAGTAAATATGTCAGTTGGGTTATTTTTTACCTTATTTAAAAGACAGAAACTATATTTCATCTCACTGATAAAGATGAGGAAAAAAGTAATTGATTACTCCATATATTTCATAAAATTACAGAGATTTTTCATACATTGTAATCCTAGTTCTTATATTTCACTATCTGGGTTAATAAATTTCATTTCCTTGTATGTGTCAGTCTTACATGTGTCTCCTTCTAATAATTTTTGAATGCTGCTGAAACAATATCAACCGATTTGACAGAGAAGTATTCTTGGGACAGCTACATTTTCTGAGAAGTATCATATATTGTCAGGCATATAACTTGCATATATTAGTTACAGCCTGTTGCAAATAGTTAATTGGTGACCTCTTTCAAAAAGTGCAAATGCAACATAAAATTGATGAAATTTATTAATTTTTTCCTCTTTTTGAATTTGCATTAAAGTAATTATTTGCTTAAAATAATTTCATTTAAGTATTATATCCTTGGACTCGCATATGAATGTATGAGATACTTGTATATGTAGTGGCTTCAGGGTGCTCAGTTTTCCCTGGCCTCAAACCACAACAGTATAGTTATTCTAAAGTGGAAGGATAATAAGATTAAAGTAGTAGAACAGATATTCATAAGATGCCATTTCTTTGCACTGATTACTAGCCATAGAAGTAATGTGGCTATCTGGACCTACTTTCTTGGTGTATATAAAACAGGGATTTCATATTAATTTAGAACATTATTTAAAAAATCAACTCCTTGTGACCTTAAAGCATCTTCTTGATGAGTTTTACATAAGTTTAATGAAGAGAGTATCTAAAATTGACGTAGTTCAGACATCTGACATTTCAGAGCTTGTATTTGGTTTCAGAAACAACTGTTTGGGTCATCTCCGATCAAAAATGCATTTTATAGGAAGAGGAAAAATAAGCCAGTATGTGCAAAAGAAGACCTGATTTTTCAAGATAAAACACACAGCAAGATAGCAGAGAAAGTAAATTCTCCAAGAAAAAATGAACTACACTTTTTAATTATTATAATGATTCCAATGTTAGTACAAAACTTTGCAGTCACCCTACTGAAATAAGAGCTCATTTTACTTCAGAGTTTTGATTTGTTTTAAAGTATAACACTTCAAACTGGTAAAATAATACCAGTCAAAATACGTGGTTTTGTTATGTCTGTCTACAGTAGATGCTATTCTTTCTGTCAAAGCCAGTGGAAAAATCTGTATCCTTATCCTGTATAACAGAAAACATTTTTAAAAAGAGTGCTTCTCTTTCTTGCTAGAAGTGACTTATTTCTAACAAGCTACAAATTCAGTCCCAGACTCCACAGAACTCCATTCTTATGTTCTGGTCTCTATCTTTTATTGTAATTCCTCTTAGACACACTCAGAAAACATCTCCAGACTCATATAGCAAAATGAGTTTAAAATTAAGGATCACCTTCAATGATTTTTCATAAATGGAGTGCCATAATGTCACTGCTACTTAAATAAGATTTTTATGAAAATTATATTGACAAATATCCAATTTTCTGACTAAATTCTCAACAGTTCAAAAGTTTGCCAGTACTAAACTGAATTTCCTGTTACCAGAAAGGCATCAACTGTGCAGGCAAAAAGACCACATACTCTTCAGAGAAGGAACTACACAATTCTTTCTACTGTCTGTGCAGGCCCAAGCAACAATCTTTGTACTGGAAATAATGGGAAAAAGCTGGATATACTTAAAATAAATTAAAATTTTATTTCTAATATTAGCCTTCTGTTTAATCAGAAAGAAATTTCAGTAATATGCTTGACAAATAAACATCAAGGACTACCATTTAGAAAGGCAGACACAAAGCCTAACAGTGCACATGATGAGGTAATAGGTTCTGTCATGACACTCCAGTTACAAAAAGGTTAAAGGGTTGCTATTTTGATTGTACTGACATAGTTTATTGGATGAGGTATTTCTTACAACATAGACAAATATTGGATATGGTCTATTTCTGCAACATATTTAAGTAATAGTTCCTTCAGTATTAAACTATAGAATTGTATTTTTTTTAATATTTCACTACTGAAACTTAAACAAATTATAAAACAGGACCTTCAAAATTCATAAATATTTTTACCTCTAAAATGTACCTGTTTCAGAAATGATCTTTCAAAGCACCAGATGTCTGCCTACTGAAACCCCCAATCCCTGTAAATCTGTAGCACTAAAATATAAAATCTTTATTAAAGAAGAGAGTTTAGAAGAATCAAAAGTACACAGAAGTAATGCACATAACTGTGACAGTAAGAGTGACTCAGGACATTATTATTTAATTGTAGGGGCACACCATCACAGCAAAGCACATGTATCCGCACATCCAGAATCACAGGTTTCCAAGTGCACTACTGTGGCAGGCTTGCCCACCCTGATAAAGACCAAAAATTCTGGGCTGCTGAAAGCAGAGTTAAAACTAGAAGCCATGGTTTGGGGGTTGAGTCACCCAGCCCGTGGTGACTGTGGTCAAGTACACACCTTGGTTGAGGGACAGGAAGGGCAAGGCCTTTTGCTCAACAGACAAGGTCCTCAGCCAGTGAAATGCCTCTGTCAAAAGAAGCATCTAGACCAATGACCATACATGACTACAGATCACATTAGACTAAGGTATAAATGGAGCCCTGCTGAAGGGCAGATTGAGCCAGTCCTCCTCAGAGCAGTGGGTCTGCAGTCAGGGATTTTCCCCTTGGATCAGGATACTTCCAAAGGTAACTCCTTGAGGTTGAGAATTCTCAAATTTTTGGGCAAGTGATTGTGCATTTTGGGTCATTGTCACTAAAACTTGAGCTTAAGTCATCAGTGTAGTATGAGTTTCATTTTATAGACATCCAAACCTGTAGTTTGCTACTGTTTGTCAGAGTGCTAAACAATTTTAGAATAATTCTCATTTCAAATACCTGATTGTCCATTTTGAGAGACTCTGTGACATCCAGCATCTTCCTTTGAGATGATGCTGGAGAACATGCTGCATAGATAAGAGACAAACAAGCATCAGAGAACAGGCCAGTGATCTAGTAATTTTTATACTCTTGTCTTATATCTTCTGTTAGTAACAGAAAGTCTATGACTATAGCTATCAGGTACAAAGCTTTTGAGACATATGACAGACAACTGTTGTAACTCTGCTTGATATTGAAACAATACATGCTGATAACAATGAGCTACCACCTTGATCAACCACTTAGGGCTTGTAAAGCTACAATACAGAAAAGAAAGGAAGGGAGAAGGGGGGGGGACGACAGGGATGACGGGATGGGACAGGGAGTGGAAGAGGGAAAGAAGGCACCTTGGCATGATCTTGGTGTTACCCATGAACTGCTGAGCAGTCTGTGTCCTGAGTGCACACATGGCCTGGCAAGCAATGTCATAAACCGGTGATCCAGGCTACTTTCAGGAAATCATGAACAGCCACCATTTTCAAAACAGATGTGCTAAAATATAATTACGAATATGTGTATACCTTATGTGGAGACAATGCATTACTTCCTAATTAACTGAGCAACAGTTGAGGAACATGAAGGCAAGTTACAAGGACTATCTTTTTCCATTGCCATGCCTTGTCCTGACTTTCTATTCTAATTTCTCAGGGTGAATAGCTGGTAATTCCTTGAGGATTTTATACTTCACTTTTTCTGAATAATTATTAATATGGGGTATCAATTCTATTATTAACTCAAAATCGAATTAAGAGTATGTCACTTCAAATCTCATGTACTAATATCTCATATTGTACATCATCAGCAGAAAGAAATCTTATTCTAAAGCTCCTCACTGAAAAAAAAAAACACTGGTAGCCAAAAATCACTTAGCTAAGTCAACTTTCAGGGATCTAAGTTGTCTCCTTGTCACTTCTGAAAATTCAACCATTTATTTGAATGCATCAATGTACATTACTGTCCTGGATCAGCTAGCATAGGGTTAAGTTTCCCCAGCAGTAGGGAGGGAGCTCCAGCCGGGTTATTCAATACCATGCTGACGTCAGGTCCAGGTGCCCAAGCACGGGAAGAGCAGCAACAGCTTTTGTGTGTCATCGCCACCCTTCGCTGCAGCATCCTTGTGGTATATCTCTACATATCTCTTGTCCTCCTGTTATTGCTATTGTTGTTGTTCGGTTTATTATTTGTTACACTGTTGTAGTAAACTTTTCCTTATCTCAACCCCAGAGTTTGTATCTCACTCCCTGCCTGTCCGGTCCAAGGTGGGGGGAGGAAAATGGCAATGTGGTCTCAGGTCCTGGCAGGGCCTAAACCACCGCAATTACTCACAGTGATTACAAAGAGGATGTGAGGCTATGCAGGGTAGAAATCAGGAGGTCTAAAGCCCAACTGGAAATCAATCTGGCTTCAGCAATCAAGGATAACAAATATTTCTATGTCAATACCAAAAGAAAGACCAGGGAGAGTCTCCATCCCCTGTGTAGATGCACGAGGAAACATGGTAACAAGTGATGAGGAGAAGGCTGAGGTGCTTAATGCCTTCTTTGCCTCAGTCTTTAACAACAAGACTAGTTGTACTGAGGGAATCCAGCCTCCGCAGCCAGAAGACAGAGACTGGGAGAACGACCCCCCTGCAATCCGGGAGGAGACAGTCAGTGACCTGCTGCATCACACAGACACACACAAGTCCATGGGACTGGATGGGATACACCCGAGGGTGCTGAAGGAGCTGGCTGGGGTGCTCGCCAAGCCACTTTCCATCATTTACCAGCAGTCCTGGCTGACCGGGCAGGTCCCAACTGATTGGAAATTGGCCAATGTGACGCCCATCTGTAAGAAGCGTTGGAAGGATGATCTGGGAAATTACAGGCCTGTCAGCTTGACTTCGGTACCTGGGAAGCTGATGGAGCAGCTCATCCTGAGTGCCATCACACAACACGTGGAACAACCAGATGCTCAGGCCCAGTCAGCATGGGTTTATGAAAGGCAGGTCCTGCCTGACAAACCTGATCTCCTTCTGCAACAGTGTGACCTGCTTATTGGATGAGGGCAAGGCTGTGGATGTTGTCTACCTTCACTTTAATAAGGCCTTTAACATGGTTTCCCACAGCATTCTCCTGGCAAAACTGGATGCTTGTGGCTTGGATGGGCACAGGCTTTGCTGGCTAAAAAACTGGCTGAATGACCAGGCCCAAAGAGTTGTGGTGAACGGAGTTAAATCCAGTTGGCGGCCGGTCATGAGTGGTGTCCCCCAGTGCTCAGTGTTGGGGCCACTCCTGTTTAACATCTTTATTGATGATCTAGACAAGGGGATCGAGTGCACCCTCAGTCAGTTTGCAGATGACAGCAGGTTGGGTGGGAGTGTTGATGTGCTCAAGGGTAGGGAGGCTCTGCAGAGAGACCTGGACAGGCTGGAGCCATGGGCTGAGGCCAACTGCAGGAGTTTCCATAAGGCCAAATGCCGGGGGCTGCCCTTGGGCCACAACAACCCCCAGCAGTGCTACAGGCTTGGGGAGGAGTGGCTGGAGAGCTGCCAGTCAGAGAGGGACCTGGGGTGTTGACTGACAGCCGGCTGAACAGGAGCCAGCAGTGTGCCCAGGTGGCCAAGAAGGCCAGTGGCATCCTGGCTTGTGTCAGCAATAGCGTGGCCAGCAGGGACAGGGAAGGGATCTGACCCCTGTACTCGGCACTGGTGAGGCCGCCCCTCGATTCCTGTGTTCAGTTTTGGGCCCCTCACTACAAAAAGGACATTGAATGCCTTGAGCGTGTCCAGAGAAGGGCAACAAAGCTGGTGAAGGGTCTGGAACACCTGTCCTATGAGGAGTGGCTGAGGGAACTGGGATTGTTTAGTCTGGAGAAGAGGAGGCTGAGGGGAGACCTCATCGGCCTCTACAGCTACCTGAGAGGAGGTTGCAGAGAGCTGGGGATGAGCCTCTTTAACCAAGTAATAAGCAATAGGACAAGAGGGAATGGCCTCAAGTTGCACTGTGGAAGGTTTAGACTAGATATTAGGAAGCATTCGTTTGCAGAACGGTTATTAGGCGTTGGAATGGGCTGCCCAGGGAGGTGGTGGTGTCCCCATCCCTGGAGGTGTTTAAGAGTAAAGTTGACATAGCACTTTAGGGATATGGTGTAGTTGGGAACTGTCAGTGTGAGGTTAATGGTTGGACTGGATGATCTTCAAGGTCCTTTCCAACCTAGTTGATTCTGTGATTATGATATCTAATGTTAGGCACTCATGATTGGAGAAGAGTCTTGAATCAGAGGAGTTCTTGAATATTTGGTCATATGAATGAAGTTAATATTAGATCACTCAATTTATTTTGCATTTTACTGTCTTCCTCAGAGTCTAGTGAACAGTTACTTTTAAAGTGGATGAGAACAAAGGAGTCTCTAAAGGTACATTTATGCTGAGTTTGATATGCACAAGGACATCTTGTCATGAGTTCTATAGTGCAAACAGGTCCACACTATTCACATTTTCTGGCCTTTTTTGACAAAACCTGAAATCAAAGTGTCAGGAATCAACTTCTCAAAGAATTGTGTCATCGTTCCTTTTTGGTCACGTTTATCCTACAGTTAGCTGCCCTTTTGCTAAACACAAGCTGGAACCTGGGAAGAAGCAAGAATACAACCAGTCTCTAGTGAATATATAAGTAAATAATGATGGTAAAACACAGAAACTTAAAAGGTCTAACTGAAACAACAAACAGAAATTATTGGGGGAGGAAAAATTTAACAGACCAAAGTGAAAAGCTTTCAGCCCCATATATAAATTTTAATGCAAAGATTGATTAAATAAAAGCCCTTATATTTTGCTCCCATGACATCTTTCTCTTGTGCAAGCAAGTGCTGGTGCACTTTCCTGCTACTGATGGTCCACATAATACAGTTCTACTGCTTTGAATTACTGCGCCTTGATTTGCCTTTGGCTCTTGCTGGGTTCCATTGCCTGTCCTCATGGGCAATATGAGAAGGAGAGAAAAGGGGGCAACAGTTAGAACAGTGACAGAGAAACCAAAGCCAGAGCTACAGTTTAATTCTAGTCTGTTCCTACATGAACTACAGAGCCATTTACAACAGCTATATTTAAATCAGGTCATCTTGCTGACTCCAGCCACTCAAACTAAACCCCTCCCTAATATTCTGCACAGACCATTGTTTGTCTGCTGGCTGTTAGGTAACTGTAGCTATGGTGCTGATGGAGGCTTTGGAGCAGTTTCATACAACGTCTCTCACGGGAAGTATCTGCTGAGCAAAGATACTAGGTATGTCAGGGTCTGATACATGGTGCAGGATCATATGACAGCACACATCAGTCAGAGTCCAGACTGCAGAACCAGATGCATTTATGGTCAGATTTATATATGGTTTACTAAGACCAGTTCCTTTGCAGGCTGTGTCCATGAAGCACTTCTTGAAAAGCAACTCCCCACAAGATGCCATGTGAGCAAATGGAAATTGCCTACAAATCTAAGAGAAATGGACATGCTCTGGGATCAACCCTACCAAACCATGCAGTCCCACAGTAGTCCTGGGAGTTTTAAGGAACCAGTTCATATACAGTCTGCATTCAAACTATATACATGACAGGACCCAAGTTTAATGCCCAGTCTCCTGTGGCTCCAGAAAATAACCTGGGTACAAACTTGCATAGTCTGGATTATTAATGAGTCGGTGAATCACAGAAAATGAGAGATCTTCAGCGTGACAGGATATATGTATTCTAAGAGGCTCTCAGCAACTTAATATGCATGTTCAAGGCTAATCTGTGAATGGAAAATTGCAGGTATACAAGGACAGAATTGAAGCTATTCTGAATATTCACCCTTAAGGATCTATCACTTGAAATCATTTGCTAAGTACTAAAATCCTCTGCAGTAAACTCAAAAACCATCCCGCACTGGCAGAGAAAAGATGAATTTCAAGCAGACCTCATAGCCCTGACTCTTACTATTCAAATTAATTTCTTTGTATTCAGAGTATGCATTCAAATTTGCCATTAAATCATTAACTGCTGGAAGACAAAACAGACATGAGAAAGGTCATACATTAACACGTTGTTATCTATTTTTATTCATTTAAAATATTGATCACACCAATGGTAAGTAAGTTAGACTCAGGCAGCCATTCTACCTCCAGGCCTATAAACATTTTACTTTCATTTACAAAGTGTTTGGTGTTTTACAAAAGGAAATATTTGCATTCCTTATCATTGTCAAACATTTTTGTCATAAAATGTTCTTGTTTATGCATGCTAATTATGTAAATACTATGTAATCTGATGTATAACTGCAAATTAAATAATTGCTTCAGTGCTGATCAACGCAATAGATCCACTGAAGCAAAGATCTTGAAATTACAAATTAAATTATTAGATATCTTTGAAGTGGTTCTAAAAACTTTATTTGTTTATGGAAATTGGTAAAAAAATATGTTCAAGCAGCAGAACAAAAAATGGAACAATATGAGAGGCAGGAAAGAACACTGAGCAGCAAAGGTGTTTATTTCAGTATCAGGCTTATGCTTTGGGTTCTGCTGCTAACAAACTACCATGCCCTAGTGAGGTGTAATTGCCATTTAATAAGCGGTAATGTGTCCAATTATTTATATTTAATTCTTCCTGGTTATATATGACATTTGGGAACAAAATGACTGCAAAACCTAAAATGTAGTATTACACAGGCTAGAGACATAAGTTTTGTGATAGAATTTAAAAGGCAAGCTGAATTTGGTGTGGAACTATTTAAAAAAATCAGAAATTATAACTAATCATTATAACTAATAGTGCCTTTTCTTATTTTTGCTAATATCAGGATCTCTTGCTTATATCAAGATCTTTGACTCTTTCCAAGTAGATCCTAATATTAGCAATCTGGTGAATAATGCCAAGGAAAACTGGTCAGGGTAGATCTTTCTCTGTTAGATAACTTATGAAGTACAATAGCCAGGAAGTGTATTGTACTTAATTTTTTTTCTTTTTTCTTTTTAATAGTAGTGCTCAAATTTCTAGTCTAAAAAGAGGTAAAATGCCAGCTAAAATCATGTGTCATCCACTACAAGTTCAAATTAAACCTCATGTATTCTTCAGAGTCTGTCACATATTCCTCAGTATATCTCATAGACCTCAAAAATGAAATGACTTTGTACACTGAGGTACCCAGAGATATATTTTAATAGAATTTGTACATTTAGACTGAGATCTCATTTCTACAAGTCAAATTCTTTTCATTATATAGCTCAAACTGCATGAATCCCCCAGCTTTTGCATACTCAAAAAATTACCTTATAACATTTATTTTTCTTGATACAGTCAAAGAGAAATATGTTCAATTTTACTTTCTGTCACTAAGCAGCACTGTCAATTGTCCAAAGGAAGAGTTCACTAGATAGAAGTCCCATTTATTCAAGAGAACAAATATTTTTTCCACAGCCTAATCTTTTACATTTGTTTCATTTTCCTTTTCCCATAAATTTGTTCCTTTCGTCAATTTTTCAGTGTGCTTTCAGTTTCTGTCATGTTCATTCCCTTTGTAAATTCCTATGGAAGTTTTTATTTTGCTATGATATTATTCAGCTTGGCATAAAAGCATGATGACATGGATCTGGTGCTCCCAGTCCTTCAAATATTGAGCTGTTGTCCTAAATCTTTTGTCACGTAAATGAAATGTGGTATTGTTTTTTCCCCAGTTTGGTAAGAGTCTGGTTTCTGTGTATTCAATAAAATTGTCATCCAACGTTGTGTGATGAGCAGGTCCTTGTTTGCTTTCCTGTACCTTTTTAGCGTAGAATTCAAAAATCATATTGACAGTGCTTTGCTACCTATGTTCTCACTTTTTATTACTCTCCTAATAATTTTGTCCATCAGAGAATGAAATCTTGAGGAAGCTGTTCAGGAATTTCACTGGGATTTAGTTTTAGAATTCCTTGTAGGTGAGTAATGTTTCTCAGAGCCTGTTCCAATGCACCTTTGGTATTTCTGCTGTGGGATGATCAGAGATTATCCTCATTCCTGAAAGGCATCTAGCATGCACCAATGTCATCATGTCACACTTTCATTGCATAAATAGCCAGGATCTTGAATTCAGATATATCTGCTGGTCTCATGATCTGAGAGGACTTTGTTCAAAATCTGAACTTCATATAATTAACTGTACATTAGAAGAGTGATATTGAGCATAACTTACTGATTCTAAACTCTAAATTACTTTGAGGGGAAAGAACTCATAATAAATTACTTATAAATGACAAAGAGTTACATGAAAATTTGAATAAAATAAGTAGCTGATGATATGTGTAATATCCTAGTTCACGCACATCCATACAATTTAACTGATATACCAAACTAAGGTCAAAGCAGTTTCAGATATAAGTATATACTACTTTAAGAGAAATTCAGACATCTTAATATCAATTATTCTGCTTATTGTCTTTCACCACACATCTTGCATTGCAATAAACAAATTGCTCTAAACCCTCCCTCTTTCCTTTTCATGAATTGTGCATTGAAAAATGCATATTTCCCCAGTTATGTTTATTTCTGAAAAAAATATGCATTTATTTGTCTCTAGAAAAAAAAAATCATAATTATGATAAAACTGTACAGTTATTTGGTATTAAAGTAGTTTGGTTATTTCTTTGTTTGGAACAATAAATTTAATTCTCTGAATAAAATTTTTGTGACTGCTCATCAGAAACAAGTATTGAAGTTTGTAAGGATTCACAAGGAATTCTGTTTCATGACTAAAAACCTAAGTGAGTCACTATGGGTAAAATTTAGTTATGAATATTAGCAAGAAAACTCCTGAGGTCAAATCAAATTTTTATTGATTTAGAGTGTGGCAGTTTGAACTCAGCCAGCAGCCAGACTGCATGTGGATGGCCCTTCACCTCCCCCTCCCCTCTCTGGTAAGATAGGGGAGAGACACAAGAGGATTCATGGGCTGAATAAAAAACAAAGAATTTACTAAATATAGCAAGAGAACAACAGTTACAATAGTGAGTTCTAAAAGAAAACAGGTAAAATGCAGCAGTAGGTTACCAAACACAGCAACCGCCCCCCACAGCAGAAATATGAACAAGGGTGGGAGAGAGGAGAAAAAATCTCAGAGCAAGCTGCCCACCTGGGCATGACATCACATGGTATGAAATACCCCAAAGAAAAATAACTCCATCCCAGTCAAAAGCAGGACATAGAGTTTTGATATATGTTAGATTTTAATCAAAATTTTCTCAAGCAATACTATCTGGCACTTATAGAAAAGTTGTCTAAAGTAAGATACAGAAACAAATAAAAGACTAGAAAATGTAGTTATACTCACTCTCCTTCTTCACCAGGTGGTAGTAAGAGTTTGGAACAAATTCTTAAATAAATAATATCTCCAATGAAGAGATTAATCTAAGAACATCTTTCTTTTATTAATCAGGCTAATTAAAATTTATGCTAGAATATATAGTTTATAATAAATTCAAACAGAAAGACTAAGTACTACAAGCAAAAAAATACCCTCTTGAGAAAATGTGACAGCAGAAATATGTTTCTGTCATATCACTTTTTTCAGCATTTAACCTTTTTTTATGAAATGTGCCTAAAGGGCATAGATCTATCAGTTGAAAGCATCCACTCTGGCTCCAGTTGGAATTGAGTTTCAATAAAAGTAACTTAACACAGACAACCCAACGCTTGCTAATTGTAAAACTGCCAGCCTGAGTAAGAGTGCAGCCTGCGACATGTGTTGTAATGGGACTCTGAAGAACTGTTGAATGCGGTGACTTAGCGGGGGGAATACTTTATGTACAGTTTCTTTGCATTTGTCAGATTCACATTATTAAAATAAATTAATTTCCTGATTCAACTGACTACTATGATCTAAAGTCTAAAAATTGAGACCTTCCTGTTATTTCCCAGGGACATCTTTTAAAATTCAAGTTAAAACTCTACATGTTATCAGTATATTTTCAGTATTTCCTGTATATTTTTAATTCATAATTGACACATTAAGCCAGCTTTTCTTTCTTCAGTGTATGAATATAAGTATTCATCTCATCGTAGTAAATAATTCAAACTGAACAGACACATATATGAAACATTTAAAATCAAATTTATCAAGCAACTACTGAAGAATTTAATCTAGGAATATCATCTGTTTTGCAAGCTCTACAATCAAGGATTATAATTCTTAGAAAAAAAAATTTTTAATTTCACTCGTATTTTCAGAAGGAATATTAGAGTCTGAAGAACAGACAACATTTCTTCTTTGAAAATGAAGGTTTTTTTAAAAAAAACTGTCTGTCTAAAGCATACACACTGAATGTAATATATATGAAAGAGTTGAAAACCAGACCAACCTAAAGATGAGTTACATTTTTATCCTGAAATTACAAGATCTATGCTGGGATCAGTTACAATAAGAGTAATTTACAAATAAAGTAATTCAGTTTTTTAATACTGATAGCCATTTTCTTTAAATACCTGTCACAGTATTTTAACAAGATAATTATGTTTTCTCCACTCCTTCCTCAAACCTGAATAATATCTTTAGGGAAAATAAATTGTGGTCAAGTCTTCATTCCCTACCAGAAAGCATCATACCATCACAATACTTCAATAAAACATGTAATGAAGTTTCCTTATTAAGAGACTGTTCATTTGGTGCCATGGAGCAGAAGTCACAGAACAACAGAGAACCACAGTGTTAAGATCATGATAATTTTTCAAGTTTATTTATATTTGTCATGGTTTCAGTCCAGAGGGCAACCACACAGTTGCTCACTCATTCCTCTCCCCTCAGTTAATAAAGCAAAAGGCTCAGGGATCAAGAAAAAGACTGGGAGGGATGATTCACTAGTTATGGTTATGGGCAAAAGACAGACATGACTGGGGAAGACAAAAAACTCACATCAGTTTAATTTGAACACCACCACTACTGCCACTAATTTTCCAGTCAGAGTAGGGCAGTGAGAAATACAATCTCATCTTCAAAACACTTTACTCCCACCCCTCCCTTTTCCTGAGCTCAGCTTTGCTCTCAATTTCTCTACCTCCTCCCACCCAGCAGCACAGGGCAGGCAGAGTATAGGGGTTGTGGTCAGTTCATCACCCTTTGTTTCTGCTGCTCCTGCCTCCTCAGCAGGAGCACTCCTCTCACTCTTCCTCTGCTCCAGCATTGGGTCCCTCTCACAGGAGACAGTCCTCCAGGAACTTTATCCAACATGACTCCTTCCCACAGGGCTGCAGCTCTTCACAAAAAGCTCCACTGTGGGTCCTTGCCACAGGCTGCAGTCCTCCCAGCAACAAACTGCTCCAGGGGGGGCTTCCCTCAGAGTCCCGGTCTTCTTTGGGTGCAGCCACCTGCTCTGGTGTGGGGTCCTCCACAGGCTGCAGGGGGACATCTCCACCGGTGACCTCCATGGGCTGCAGGGGCACAGCCTGACCTCTCACCACGGGCTGAAGGGGAGTCTCTGCTCTGGCGCACCTCCTCCTCCTTTCTTAACTAAATTTGGTGTTTGCAGATGTATTTCCCTCACAGCTCCCACTACTCCTCTCAGGTTCCCCTTCTTAAATATGTTATCACAGAGGTGCAGCCACCATCACTAATTGGCTCAGCCTTGGCCAGAGGCAGGTCTGACTTGGAGCTGGGTGAGCTTCTAGAAGCTTCTCACAGGAGCACTGCTGTAGCCCCTCACTTCTTTAATATTGTTGGATTTGTGTGTAACATCAGTGGTGATCTATCAAAGTGGGCATACAGTTTCAAATAAGGCTACTAACATTCCCAATATTAATAACTCATGTCAAACTGGTGAGTTTCCTTCCCCCCTCCCTAACTATGTTACAAGCAATTAAAAGGCAGTGTGCTGAAAAGGAAGTTATAGCGTAGAAATTATAGAAGTGCTTTGTTTTTTCTTTTAGAGCAATACAATGACCAGGAAAAAATAAGATCCCTGCCTATGCATCAGTGACTGTATAAGGGTATGTAGGGCATAGGAGCTGCAATTCCCAGAACAGATACTACGCAGCAGAGTGAAGTCCAGAACTGAGATGATTGATGAACTTTAAGTGTAACATAGCCACCTGGGAGGTACCTGAAGGAAGGTAATTGATTGTTCTATACCTAGGTTACATCTTTTATGTGTCACTGCACTGCTCGTCCTTTTGTACTCTGCTCGCCATGAGCAACTGGAGAATTTAAGCCTGCCCCTCACTGCATCTACCTCACTTTGGCTGTACATGAGCATAAGCAAAGAAAGGGAGTAGCTGTGTGCAGTATTAAAGCAACATAGGCTGACTAAGTATTCTACTTGCAAGGTCGTGAGAGATGAATCATTGTTTTAAGCATAAACCTGTAATTAAACAGAAAAGTAGTCTTGATTTTATTTTGTTTGCCCTATCTATTGCACATCTTGGTTTCTATGCCTTGACACTCATGGTCTCCTTTCTGTCCCCATCCATTTTACCCAGCAGTCCTAGTCCCATTTTTTACATGGACAAAGTTTCTGGTTTTACACAATACAGTGTGACCTGAGCTTGCTATTATCTCATTGTTATCCTGCTCACACCTGGTTTTGATCTGTATCTTTGGTGCACATTTCAGTTGATGCTATCTTGGATATAGAGCTGACTAATCTGTATTTTTGCAATCAGTGCAGAGCTCTGTGACAGATTACACTCCCTGACTGAATAATGTCTAGAATGATTTTTATTAAAAATCTACTAAATAAAGCAGGCTAGAGAAAGAACACAGTCAACAACAAGAAGGTGCAATTCCTCTCAAAAGTTTTGTAGTTTAGCTATTAAATTGACAGCAGAAATGGTTGCTGTTCCATTTTACAGCGGCAACATACCTGTGACATTGGTTAGTAAAAGGCTGTCTATTAGAAGCCTCTTCATCTAAACAGCCTGGAGGTCTGAAGTTTTAGGAGCCATAGTAACCCTTTGAGAAAGCAGGAGGAACCTTCCCTTAATGTGGGGCAGGTAGCAGAAAGAGATCAAGGAAACAAAACAAATGTCATAACAAGGGTTGGATTTGAAGGGCTTCAGCTCTGTTGAAATGCAGCAAGTTACAGCAGCCTTCTGAAGTCCTTGTAGGGAAATGAAAATAAATCATTCTGTCATAATGCAAAACAATCAACCTCTCTAATTCTTTACCTATAAGCCACTTCTTTATGTATTAAGCTTTAAAACTAAGTTTGATTAATTAGTAGATATGTCATGTAGCTTACCAGAAACAGTAGGTTTTAGTTTATCTACAAAAAACTATTTTAGTTTGACTACAACTCAGGTGAAAACTGCCACTAAACTTTCACAGGATGACATGCTGTCACCCCCTTAATATAGGCACAACAAAACCAACATACTTTCAAATCACTGAAACATTTCGCCCCTAGCCATCCCTGAATTTCACCTGCGTTGGATCAGGCCAGAAAAAAACATAGACTAGGCAGTCAAGTCTCTCACACACAAATAAGAATCAAATTTTCCAGTGGTAATGCTCCAAGACAGGAGGAAAATGATCAAGTAGAAATAACTTGGCTTACACCTAATTGAGGAGTAAAGGCACATCTTTGGGACTTACCATTCATGTGTTGAATTCAGGAGTTTTCTGCAGCTGGGTACTAACGAGCAACTAAACTCTGGCAGCATAGTACTTGCCTCATCTTTCACTCAAATTCATTCTGGTTCAGTGTACAGGCTATAAAAAATTATCTTGTATTTTTGAATTAGTTACATATCGTTTTATTCTTGGGTTAATATAAGTGAGTATCTAGGGGTGGGCAATTTCCCTAGCGTTTGTGAGGCTGTCAATTCCAGGTGACAATCTGCATATGTTTTCTCAGATACAGTAGAGGAAAGTTATTACAGGACCAGCTATGTAAACACAGTGAAGCACTTGGAATAATTGGGAAAGCTGATAGGCTTGTATGGTACAAAAAAGTAGTGTGCTGTTACTGAAGACAATATTGATGCACTAATCACTGAGTTGAGAGGCTGAGTGTGTCATAATGCCAGAACGACTCTTTAATTCCAAAACTGGTGCTAATTCAGGCATCTTGCATCAAATTGAACTGTGTGAGATAGCCAAAGTGTCTTAGGGTAACGTTTTCAGAGAACATCAGACTTTGGGGAATGCTTCTCTTCTGAATGCTTAAGAACATTATTCCTAACACATGATTTTTGCTTTATATCTATTCATACAGATGCAGCCCTTTAATGTAGTAGTGAGTAGCATATATAATTATTTTTAAAAATACAACCATAAATATCTTGACACACCTCATACCAATTTGCTGAGTTTTAGAACTTTTCTGGAAACTAAAGTTAACTAACTACTGAAAACTGGAATGAAATAGAAAAATTCCACAAACACTCGATATCCCCCCAAAAATGAATATCTTGTTTTGTTTTCACATAAAAGCAGTTACTAAGGCATGGTTCACTAAGATCTTTCTTGGCTGATATACCATATGCAGACTGCCACAACTTAAATCTATGGTGTAACCAATGCTTTTATTGACTGACATGTGCACTAGTGGACACATCTACAAAGAATGACAACAAGAAATCCATTAGACTAATATTTACATTTTTCTAGTTGTTTTGCCAATTATTAGGCCTAGCATAAAGGACACAGCCAGCATAAAAATGAACCAATAACCAAATTGTAATTGATATAAAAGGGTCAGTACATGGGTGAGCACTGGGGGTACAAACAAGTCAGTCAGATTATACATAATTGACATCAATCCCACTGACCCCAACACCACCACCACACAACCAACAATGGGTGGAATAAATGGTGACATGCAGTCTCCCACAGAAAGGACAGGACACAACCGAGTCAACAAACCAAACACACCAGACCAAGGAAGCCACACACTGAATCTCCACACAGCCCACACTTACAAAGGCCAGACCTGACTGGAGCCCAGTCCCAGGGAGGCAGGAGGTCCTGCCCCAACAGGGAACTCTGCACAGGACATCCACCTCACAGACAGACACTGCCCCTGCCTGCAAGGGGTCCCAGCTTTTATCCCCCAGTGGGACACCTGACCTTTGGTTACTTAATGCCAACACCTGGGGCTCATTTACCCAATGGCTCTCCCTGCCAGGCCGGCCGCACCCTGGAGGGAAGCCTAAAGGCAAACTCATCCCCCCTTTGTGAAGGGCTGTGGGAATCACACATATGTCAACCTTAATTTGGGGCTGAAACCCCAGCATTTAACTGGTCTATCTTCCCAAGACTTGCTATGGTGGGATTTTTTTAAATAAGTCTATTTTGACAGAAGTCAAAGGTAGTATGTGCAAGAATAGCACAAATTCAGCAGGCAACTATGAGGTGACTTAAATCTCTTTAATGTCTACAATTTCAAAAGAATAAGCATATGAGGAGGAATATATTAGAAGAAAGAGTAGTTCTGTTTTCCTCTGACCTTTCAAGAATGCATGCAACAATCAACAAATGAATCAATATCCCACCGCTTAGAAAAATAAGAAGCAATATTTTACTAGAATATTCATTTTACATCCGCCTTTATAAAAGACTGTTTGTAATTGTTGGCACTTAATTACAGCATATCTAACTAGATGAACTGTATAGTTATGACACACAGAATGGAAATTATTTTAGTGCATTTCTGTTATTTGCAGTGTTGACAAAATTGCATGCCCGTTACTAGTTTCTCTCAAGCCATTTAAATATCTTAGAAACACAATGAGTTTTTTCTGAGTCTAATTAGGCCATTTGCTTGTGAACATTTTAAAATTAATAAATGATTAAAACAATTTATTCTCAATAGAAAAAAAGAAAAGTATTCCTTTATGTTTTATAAAATAGAAAATCCATTTCCACACTACAATCACTCTGCAGATTGAAAAGGTACAAATTAAAGTCTTTGTAAATATCTGCTTTCTCGGTTAGGCAACTGACATAAACAGTATCTAGGATAAAATTCCCTCTTTTCCCGCAATCATGGTTGTATTATTTGTAGACATTGCCGTTTCATAATGTATAGCTTTTGTTTAGCTTACAGTTTCCTTCATGAGAGTGAACATTATCCGACTTTTGGTCATTCTTGTTGCATATAGTGGTTTTAGTAGATGTGTAAAATTGGTGTGGAAGAAAATATTGTAGATAATAATCATGGGTATTTAGTTATCAGTATTTCTTCTCATAAAGAAAGGTGAGAAGACATTTCTTCCCAAATGTCTTCTCTCTGACAAAAGAAAGAAGCAACACACAGAAACAGATTTGTGAAGCCCATGAGTTTCAGTTTACTGACATGTTCTATTCCTATTTTCCCAATGTACTTTTTCTTTAGAAATACAAACTTTGGTTTATACGCATACGAAGAATTCAAGCATTATTCATTTTAAAAATTTCTGTGGTCATAATCATACTTTTTAATGCAATTGTCAGGAAAAACATCTTGTGAATTACTGGCCACAAAATTAATGCCTGAAACAGTTAGTTCTGCTAACCGCTGAATCCACTTTTAAAAACGAAAAGATGATATCTGCCAGAACACAACCTAACCAGTAATATTATTGGGTTTTAGTAATTTAATAAAATATAATATGTAGTAATATATGTAGAATTAAATTAGTAATTTCATAGTGCTTCAGCAATGTCCTTACAAAACCATAAATACAAGAGTCATGACTCCAAAATGTCTATGAAAAAAATACTTCAACAACTTACTTTACAGCTTTAAGATCTGTGCAAAATTTAGGTTTTAACAATTTAGATTTTGATAAGTCATAAGGCTTTTTTACATGCTTCTTTACAGAGAAAAGTTTGAAAAAAAATTAAAGCTTAATAAAAATAATTACCTTTAAAAATTGGATTCATATTGTACCAGCTCCCTTCATCATATTGTACCAGTTCCCTTCATATGAACTAAAATGCCCAAGACAATACCTCTTCTTGAGCTGCAATAAGCTGCAGGCTGGGCAGAATATCACAAAGTGATTGTCTTAGTTTTCTTTACCTAACTGCTATTGGCCTGAGACATAATACTGGTTTAGATAGGCCTTTGTTTTGGCCTAAGAGGAGGATTGGTTTACCCTTGTTATTATTCAAAGCTATTGTGTTAGAATACCTGAAATGAAATGACTGTTAGAAGGATCTGTGGTCACAACGTTAGTGGAGGGATGACAAGTAAAATTTCAAACAAGCAATAAGAAATTAATCTTCTGCCTCAAAAGAATATTTAAAAGGGGGAGAGGAAAGAAAAAATACATCTCTCCAGTCAAGCATCACCTTTCGATGTTCCTAAACTGCTGAAAAAGTGGTATGAATAACCCATAGCATCAGTCTCAGCAAACATTCAGGAAATTCAATTCTCTTATAATAGCTCACAAAGTTTAGAGATTTTAGAATAACCTGATTTAAAATATAATTTTGCAAATCATTGAACTGCAGTAGAGAACATGACAGCGTTGGAAGTGATGCTGGAAGGAAATGAGGGAAGTTGGTCCTCTGCTGTTACTTCTGGCAAAGTAGAGGTATAGGTAATGGTAGAGGCTGGTGATCTGGAAGGAGCTCAAGGGTACACAGGATAGTCTGGGTGGAGTGCAGGGAAGAAACAAGAAGTTCGTGTGAGGCAAGTATGGACTCTGAAAAGCTGATTTTCTTCTTCCTTTATCTGCTGTAGTCAGTACTCTGTTGCCTCATTTTTTTTCTCTTACAGTGATTCTTGTTGTCAAAACACAAATTCCATAATCATTAATTGGCCCAATACCAGGAAATTTAATGAAAGAAAATAGAGGGACATTCCCATGTAATTTCTTACAACAAAACATCTTCATAGGAAGAAATTCCTATATACTTTAATATAACACAGTACCTTAGGAAACTCCTGTACAAGGGCCTTGATGTAAAAAAAAATGGCATTTACATTGGTAGCAAAACTCTCAAGAGCATAAATGTACACTAAAAATTGATTACTAACAAAAGTGCTTTGAAGTAAAACGAGGAAAAATAAAATAGAGTAAAGATTATATCACATCTGTCAGCCGTAGGGTAGTTTTTTGCTTTGGACAGTGGGATCCAGTGACTCCAGAACCTTATAAACCTTTGCAAAATCCTGCTGTCTTATTTTTCTCCTGTACTCTGAAGGTACACATGCTAGCATCAAACCACAGCATACGAAAAGAAAATATATTCTGGTTTTCCTAGTAGTATTACAGAAACCGCTGTGACTGCCAGCAGAATCTTCTGTCTTCTGCTGGGCAGTTTATTACCAGTAAGAAATTAGCAAAGTAACTCTGGGTCTGACCCACTAGGATTACATACAACTTCACTGGACTTTAACGTCAGTTACAGGGCAAGTTAGGGTCTAGAGATTACTCGTCCTAAACACACAATTGCTCCAGCTACCTTTCACAGCTAAGAATTACATGGTTTTTACACACAGGCTTTTTTTCCTGTCTTGTCATAGGACTTCCCTTGTCTTGTCATAGGACTTTGCTACACAGATATAAATATGGGGGGGTTTTGTGTGGTTGACATAGGGAATAAAGAAAAGCATGGCTGCAGCGGGAATTCTCAGTACAGAGGTGCAAAGATAGTAACATGCTGAACGTTTGGGCAGTTCGTGCATAACAAGTTTGATATTTGTGTACACATCAGTTCCATGTGATTTACTTGCTGTACCTAATTTAAATGCAAAGAGTGCATGTGCCTGAGTTCCTGCTTTATTTTTCATATGGCCTAAAAACCAGATTCCTGCTATGTGCATTATTGGCATACTGGATAACCTTTGAAAGGCCAGATTATACCTTAAAACTATAGTAAATGACTTCAGTCAATATAAAAAATACACAATGAATGTCAAACTAGGGTTTCTAGCAAGAGGATCAGACACAGTCTGAGGCTGAGATGTACTGAACAGTCCTTTTTACCCACAGGAGTTCTCTCTCTGGTTATTAACTCTTTTTAGAAGCTTGCTGTGGTGTCCTGGATGTCAGGCCTCTAGATATGAGTTTGGAAGTACCAGCAGTTTGAAAAGGTAAGCCAGCTTCTTTCATCACACAGAGTATATGTCCTCAAGAAAAACAGGCTGATTGATATAGCCTGAATTATTTTCAGCATTTAATTTCTTTTACCTTCATCACAGGAGAGGAATTTAGTTGGGGATGCAAAAAGCAAGACACACCCTGTTTTATTATACAGTTGAGACAGGCAGCACTCAGGAAATTCAGGAAATTTTCTCACAATGTTTTTCTTGCACCACTGCCTTGGCCATTCTGTATAGAAAGTAATTTCTCCCTTGCTCTTAAATGTAAATCTTAATGCACTGAATGATGTGTTATTAATATAACCAGTAAGAGAGATAGGATGTGGAATGTAGCTAAGATGGTTTTCCAACGGAACTCTGTCTTTCTGTGATTTCCTGAGTACCTCAGTTTTTAACATTAATATTTTAACAGTGAGGGAAACATTTCTGCTCTCATTACACTTTTAAAATATGTTGTGGTATATAAATCTGGCATCTTTGAGCTGACATAAGCAGCATTTTTATAACAGCTAAAACTGGGCTCTGAGAGTTAGAAGTCTGGATTCTAGTACTGGATTTACCAATTTACCATAGATCCAGTTACTGATATTGGACAGGGCAATCATTGCACATAAATATTCTCATCTTTAAGCTACGAGCAATAATACTCTTCATTCCCTCTCTCATTTTCCCTCATTTTTAGTAAACAGATGTGATATCAGATATAGGACAGAATTTAACTTGTCTGAAGGACATTTGAGACTATATACAAGTTGAGATCCAGATAAATGGAGGAATTTCAAACCAGACATGCAGTTTTCATTTGTGTCTGCCTTGTAGTCCTTTTTTTTCCCCATGCAAAACCTGTATTAAATAATTGGATTACATTAGGTAGGATACAGCTCATGTCTCATCAACTGTCAAGTCTGTTTAAAGAGTTTTCATGTGATGACAACACACAAAGTCCTTGGAAGTGTGCAGACATTCTTATTACCTAATTATAGTTTGACTTTAACCATAGAAATCTAACTTGCTTAGCCATAAAAATCTAAGCTGGTATCACAGCGATATGTTTTATAACAAGATACAAACTACCACTAGAAAATACAAGAACACCACCAATGAGAAACTGTTTCAGTTATTTCACCACAGAAGTTCAGGTCAGTGGTGGAGTAAAGAAATTTCACAGAATACTTTACAAAATATTTATAGGAAGGTAAATTGACTTGATGAAAGAGGAGAATTTCTTTGAAAAAGGACCTAAGAGATAAGAAATAGTATAAATAAAATGATCAGGTTTTGCAACAGAATATAATTAAATATTTATGTCACTAAAACGTTAACATCCCATGCTACATAGAGGTGATTTAGAAAATGAGAGAACTGCAAAGTAACAAAATATGCTGATATTTCAAAGATTATTCATGACAGCCTAAACTAAACTGATTGTGAAGAGTTAGTGGATTCTACCAGCACCATTCAGGAAGGTATCAAATACATTGGTGGCAACAAACTATGTAAAATACACAAGAAGGAAACTCCTTTCTGTATACTGAGAAGTAAAGCTCTCTAAATTAGACAAACACCAGACTCATTCTGAGAGATTAAAAACTAGCCTATTCAAACCTGTTTGCACAAACTTTGGAAAACTCAACGCTAAAGATAACAGTATTTTTTTTTGAAAGAATTTCCTTGATCTTTAAATTAGAAAGTCTTTTCATACCTTCGAGAATTTTGGTGGTAACTGTGAAATATGTGGGTTAGTCTTAATGAGGACAGGTGGAAAGTGGAAGGATCTGCTAAGATGCTGAAAGTGAGCACAGCACCACAAGGGATACAATGGAAGCCACTTGTCAGTAAAACTGGCAGTGAAATTTAGTGCCAAGAAACACAAAGTCATTTAGCTGACTGCACAGAGTTATACAGCAAAACGTGAAAGACCTGAGAAATACTTCAGGTCAAATCAGCTGTAAATTTTGTGATTGAGCTCCTACCCTTATTCTCAATTCATGTATCTTCCCGATGAGCAGAATGAAACATCAGACATTCTGGGACCCTAAAAATCAATTTCTGTTCCTCTACTGATCAGGATATTTTATTTATGTCATACTCCAAGCCATTCAATGTGACACTGTTTGGTTTCAATTTTTGGTTTACTCTACGAGAAGTGGGTTTGTTTTGACTTTATGTCCAAAATTCCCACATTTAATAGAATATACACTAACATTCAAGCAGCTAAAAAAGGAATTATGTGACTTACTATCAATAAAATAGTCATTTTTCTATATTCACTCTATTGTTTATCATGACATTACTGTTTGCTTTCCATGAATGCTTTCTGTAATATTGACTCAATTTATGTCAATCTGCATTTTTACACATCCTTGAACAGCTTGCACATTATTTTCTGAGCACTAGAAGTATTGTCAGTCTTATTTGCAAAATAATTTGCACTGAAAGCACCAGCTCTCTACAATAAAATTCAGAAACAATAGAACAGAATCTTATTTAAAGTGCTCCTGTGGACATAACTGAATAGTACATATCTGAAGTTTTGAATATTTGTCATTTGCAATATACAGGTATTTCTTTCCCAAGCAATAGGAACTGAGAACTCGTTTCTAAGGGTGCAGGTTCACACAGCCTATTGAAATCAGTTTTGACCTGTTAATTAATATTTTGTATCATAAGTATCAATAAAAACTAAATACTTAGTCCCTCAATTTCAAAATCCCACTTTCCACAGTTTAGAATGCTGAGACGATGGGAGCAAAAACCACACAGACATCTCCAGTTCTCCCTCAAAACATTGTCCATCAAAGAGCAGTGGTAGATCTGGAGACTGGTGTCAAGTTTCTCTCAATAAGAAATCAAGGAGGGATGAAAATCCTGTCCTATCTTCAAGATCAGCATTACTTTTGGTATCTTGGCACATGCCCCAAAATAGTCTCTTCATTATGGGATCTCCAGATGCTTTCTCTAGTAGAAAACTTAAAAACAGGAGAAGCACTGGAGAAACAAACATTTCTGCCTCCAGACAGCTCAAGGTACCTGTTCTTCAACAAATATTAAGTCACCTTCTGACTCTGAGCATCCACAAAGATTCCTGGCTTCAGTTCATGTTCACTACAGACCAGTAAAGCATTCACCATAGCACAAACTATTAAGTGTCAAATGTTGCCTGTTCATAAGGGTTATCTATTAAGTAAAAATGACCCCAGATCAAAAGGTGTATGCTCTGAGTTATACAGTCAGAGTGAACATCTATTAATGGAAGTTATTATTAAAATCTTTTAGTGTAGATCTTTTTGAATGGAAAACAGAGACATATGATCCTTAATTAGTCCAGAAATATGTCTAGTGATACTGAAAAACTAAAACTGATTTTAATGATGTTATAAATGCAGAGATAGAACCAGAAAATAACTTTTATGAATTTATTGAAATGAGAACAAGTAAAACAAAAAAGGTTCGGTAAGCTGAGGAGCTGGGGGTGTTTCCGCTCTGCACCGACAGACCGAGGACGCTGTGTGGATGGATGCACGATGACAATGTGTAAACGAATCCACCACTCTTCATAGTCTTTCTAATACATATTCATAAGATGGATGTGTTTTAGTGTGCGCAAGCGCAGTGGAGTTTCTCAAATCTTCTCAGCTTTTCTGGCATTGTTGGGGGGTCTCGCTAAAATGAGAGTCCGTCTGACAAGAGGTTTTTCCAGTACTTTTCCACATTTGCAATAACTGTCCATATCAGTCTGTATTTGCTTGACAAAAAACCTCCAAACCATTTTAACAATTAAACTACAATAAATCTCTTTCAACTTATGTACATAGCAAAACATCAGCAGCACCCATGCTCCTCATATTAAAGTCATTATATTTTTAACATGAATCACCATCATATTCTTCACAATGATGTTATGATAGGAGGGGTTTTTTTCTGGAAAAAGAACTTCTAGCTAATTCATACATCAAAATTAAGAGTAAGTAGTAGATGACTACTGACTGTTTTTACTGATTCAAAATGCCCTTCTTGTCTGTTCCAGTTACATCCTACAGATTACTCCTCAATGTCTGTAACTGTGAAGGCAAATATATTTTCAGTATATTTATTACAGAATGTTTTATCCTGTCTGATAATAATATCACTCTTACCAATGGCAAACTAAAAATCAAAGATGCTTTCTAAATGACCAGACACTTTGATTTGTTCACTCATTTATTTATAATAGACTTCATGTGCACCTTTAGCAGCAAAATAACTTGTTACTGCTTTACAGTATTTTTCTGAAGAAAACCAGATTTGGCAGGTAGTAATACTAATTTTTTTTTTTTTTTTTTAAGATAAACTTGTATTTCATGCTTCTCAGATTATTCCAGTCAACTTCCTCAGGCGCCTCTTTAACAAATAGAGCTTCAAGACAGATGCCAAGCATGAAGGCAATGAGCCAAGCCTGAGGCAACTCCTTCTCTATCTTACCTTTTCAAACTACAATCATTCCTCCAAAAGGCTGTTGTGTTATAGCTGAAGGAGAAGCAGCAGGAACCTCACATTTTTTTTCTAATAAATTCATAAACCACTGCCAACTAAAAACTAACCATCAGTTAATAAATAACTGGCAGCATTTCCAACTGTGCAATAATTCAAGACAAAATATATCAAAATCTTTTTCTAATTTAAAATCATAAATGGTTCTAAGTTTACATGTTAAGTATGGAATATGTTTTCTTATGTTCTCTAAGCTTTCCTCTATAGTGTTTCCCACAAAAATATTTGACTTGAGATATGGTTTTCAGTGGAAAAATAGGAGGGTATGACCTATATTTTCAGATAAGAAGAAAGTGACTTTTCTCCTTTTGTTCATCCAATAAATACCGTGCAGGATCCCTAGCCAGGGTATTAAAGTCTCCAGCTGAATGCTCTTCTCTGATGGAATTTGAAGTCACCGCACCAACTCCCGGAAAAATGCATTAACTACCAGGGTATTATTAAACTTTCCTACTGATGTCTTCAGTCAGAACCAGATTTGGATCTGGGCATATATAACAAGACTGGGCATATATAACTGGACATATAATAACAAGATCTGGAATCTGGGCATTTCATATCCCTGCTGAGAGTGTTAACTATCAAGAAAATATTTTAGTAGAATATAGTATCATCCTAAGCAAACCTGTTTCTAAAGAAAGTTTTGGCAGGACACAATCATTCAGTCTGACTTAATTCACCCGTGGTTCTGTAAAGAACTGAGTAACAGGAAAGGCAAAACTACACATAAATTCAGGCTAAATTCAGTAAATAAAATAAAAATTAGGTCTTCTGGAAAGTGTCAAAGTATTTTATTTATTTTATTTCCACATTTTGAAAGAAAAGAGATTGTGGGGTTTTGAAAAGACAATGTCTGGGCTCTAAACTGATGGGTAAAAGATTAAATGACATATTTTGTTTCAGGTGGTAAAAATATATTGTTTGAGTGACTCATTCCTTTTGAATGTTTTTCTTTCAGTTTGCCTGAAATTGACTCTCCTTTCTGTGTCCTGTGTTTCCATCTCAGACACCACTTGGAAGAAGACTAATCATCTTCTGATTACAATACTCAGGTTTCATCAAGGTTTCATCTCAATATATGAAAGAAATTTTTTTACAGTGAGAACAACCATTCACTGGAACAACCTCCTCAGGAACTTGATACAGTCTCTGTCACTGAAGGGTTTCAGGATACAATTGGATGGCTAGATATTCTCATCCAGGCTGTCTTTCCCATGAAAGGTTGAACCGGATGATCTTTAGGTGTCCCTTCAAGCTTGGGTTGTATGGATCTATGATTCTAAGATCAGAGGTGCTGTTCCTAGACAACAGTGGGATCTGACTCAGGCTCAAACATATTTTATGGGACTGCTCTGTTAGGTCTGATACCATATTTTTAATACTTAATTAATTATTTCAAATCAGGTCTTAACAGAGCTCCCATTCCCAGAATGTTTTACATCATGGTGACCAACTTATTGAGTATGTGCATTATAGATGAGGAATTTGAAGATCTGCTCATATTCTGGATAACTGCCTTAAACACTAAATTAATTAATATAAAGGTAATGACATTTCTTTGATACTTTTTAAAGTCTTTTCTTACAAATCCCTGATCTGAAAAATGTGATTTTGAGTCACACTGCGAGTGATGAATACATAGTCCTAATGATTAGCCACACAAATTTTTTGAAGACTCGACTGTATAAATTATGAAGTAGATTACTAGCTTCTCTCTTTGCAGCCTAACTCTGAACAATTTTTTTTTTTTCAAATAGACATTCCATTATAAAGCAATTGCTGTGTACTATTTCTTTATTTATATCTTTTTCAAGCATTCTTATGAAGCATACAGTATTCACCAATCCATCATTGTACTTTGCACTTATTAAAAAAAAAAATAAAAGGAACATACTTCAATTCAAATCTCCATATGTGGCCTTCTATTGTAATAAATAGATGCAGACAAAACCACAGAAATAACATAGGATCTAAGAAAATTACTGCACAATAGGTCTGACTTTTAAAACCAATTTTATTTTTTACCTGAGGTCTTACATTATATTATAAAATATTATATATGCAAAAGAATGTTAAAAAAAATAATATTTTATTACATTTTGTCTTCTTACTTTAATTTGGAAAAATATAGGCAAGGCATTTTCACTGTATCAAATCAGTCAGTAGAAATCACTGGAATTTTTCTGTATTTATATCCCTGTAAGATAAATTGAGTTCACTCCAAAATAATTACTGCAGACTAATTACTACAAAATAGTGCAGACTGTAGCAAACTATTAAAAATAAATCTACAGAAATAATTTATCAATCCCTTGGTAACACAAAATCATCTGTTATCATTAAATACTTCACCAAATAAACAGTGTGAATTTTCAAAGAAATTCAAGCTAGTTTAGATTGTTTTTCAGTTTATTTTAAAATTGTAAGAGTGCTTTTTCTGTGTAGTATGTTTTCTTTGTACTAATGATCTGTGTCATGTAATGCATTACATTCTTTGAGACTAACAAATAGTTCAAGTAACATTACGTTCACCTAAAAAAGATAATCTTGGCAAGTGAGACAATATATATTGCAATGTCGTACAATGCAGTTCTGAAGCTTTGTGGTGTCATTTTTCCTACAATAGTCAATTATTTTTCTTTAGCAGGTTTTTATCAAGTACTGTAAGCCATTTGGAGGAGCCAGCGATAGAAGCATTCTCCACATCCATTCCATCTTTCTCTAGCCTTGTTTGATCATTGCTTCACAGCCTCATCTGATATGTGAAGCCATTCCACCACCATTTTATCTGCTCATCTGCTGATTGCTTTCCTGACACTTTGCCCTCTACTAACACTTGCTCTGATTGTCATCCAATCTTTTGCTAAAATAGAAAAAGAGTTTCAGTTTTGTCTCTCAGATGGGTATATTGAATGTTTACTGCACATCAGCTGTGGAAGAACCTACCCACTTAGCTGTTCTGACTGTTGCCAATTACAGAGGAATAGGCTTAAAAAGGAAAATATATTAAAGATGATTATTTGAACATAGTCTGTTTATCAGGCATATGAACTGTGGACCAAATAATATCTACATAATTTTGATAGAGGTTTTTTCATATGGATCCTCTATTGAGTTGTTTTCTAGACAAGCCACAAATAAAGAAAGAAAGAAATAGTAAGGTTGCATTTTTAAAATAATATAAAGTTTTAGTATTAGACAAGTGCCATAAGCAAGTTATGGTAGATACTCACTTCATTTTGAAATTAATTTACTTTTAAGTATTTGCATCACTTTTCTTTCTGAAACTATCAATTCTAATAGGTACATTTTACAAAAGTTCAGAGAAATTAATTTCACAGTCACATGCAGAATCATAAAAAGAACTGCAATTTTTCAAATGTCAGTGTTTCTGTTTTGTGTACTTGAATACTCATACAGCTATGGAATAAAAACTCTGTGAAGGACTAATCTGCCCATCTAAAACTCACAAATTCATGTAAAATCAGCAAATTTCACCTGCTCAAGTCTTAAGATTTAACGTTAGAGACTAATGCATTTCATCACAATAAACGATAGAACATTTAAAAATTGCACAGCAAATATTTTTGTTTCAGAACTGCTTTAAAACTTCTTATCTAAGACTGGGCCAAATTTATAACACATACAGCAAGTCAGATAGTCTCTTCTCAGAAATCTGTCAACCAAAATAAACAAATAACAAAGAATAAACATCGAGGAAGCTGAGGTGAAACTTAAGTCTTCCAAATGCTAAATAAATATGCTTCAAGGCATTTTGAAAACCTGATAAGGCAATTAAGTGCAGCAGGTAAAATTTTGTTATAGACTACTTAGTAACTCTAGCAAAAAGACTGCTGCAGGTTATTTTTTTTTTTCTATCTGTGGTAAAGAGAAAACTCCTTATTTACATCTCACGTCCTGTTTAGCAACAAATACATTGAGTAAATTATGTAAATCAGTATACTAAAGAAATGCAAAATGCATACAGTAGTTGCATTAATGTTGTAATCTGCTGTCACTAACTGAGAAAATATTTGCCTTTTAATTGCAATGGTGTTCTAGTGGCCATTTAAATCAGTTAGCCTAATGACCAAACTACAGAATGAAAACATTCAAGCTCCCAGGGCTGAAGGATTCCTCCAAAAGTGTGAACAAAATCTGGACCACATAAACCAGAACATGTGGAACAGATTTGAATCACTGATAGTGGCAGGGTAGATATGAGTGTTGTGCAGGCAGCATCGGCTACATTTTTGGCACTCTGTTTACAATATAGGAACATACTGCTGTCAAAATGTGCAGCTGGATGAATTTCCCTTCTTTATTGACACATGTGGAGCTGGGTTGGATATCTTGTTGCAATGTTCAATACCTACTTGAAAAGTAAGATCCATCCTACTTGTTCAGCTGCTCCACCTAGTTATGAAGCTAAATAGAACAGTCACCCCATGGATTTTCATTTCAATGAAGAAAAGCAAATTGCCATTCTCCTTCATAAATGTGAAATACTGACACTGTAAGCTCTCGTAAGCTACCCATGTATTTATTTTTCTTTAGAGTTTCAAATAGAAATTGGCATTTCAGTGTGCAATGCAATTACAAGACCTAGAAAAGTGAATGAGAGCGCCTTTCTGAAATAATAAGGCCAAAAATGGCAGATGAAGCTTCATAAGTCATCATACTTTCAGGAAAATGCATATTGTGAGAGCAATTAAGACAACTAAGATGTTGCAGAAATTAAAGCAACAATTAATTCTTTCAACATACCAGAACATTTGAGCAATAATCTACTTCCTGTCCAGACATAAAACTTTAATATTTTTGTATTATTTCCTTGCCAGGACAACTGAAGCTTTTTTTCCAAATAAAAAATTCATGGAAAAAACACTCTCACCTTTATGTGAAAAATCTCAGTATTACTGAAGTAGACTATCTGAAGTACTGGTTTTGATGCATTGTGTCATCACAGACTTTTTTTGTTATTATTACTACTATATATTACCCTTGAAAAATTCTCTCTGTGCAATCATGGGAAGTTTTAGCAAAGCTGTTACATTGTGAGAAAGTGTATTATCTGGTACTCCCCTTGTGCAGGAACTGTTTCCCCTCCATATTACATGTTACCAGGGAAGACTCTTCGCCAGGAACTTGCACTATCTCCTACTCTCTCACTGCAGTCGTAACAGTGGGTTAATTTGCAGTGGCCAAGCTGTCTTCCAGTTGTGATTCCTGACACAAATACAGATGAGGAAGCTAAACCAAGTGGTGGGGTGGCATCTCTAGAGGGATTAGAGGCATACATTTACAATTAAAATAGGAGCTTTGAAAGGCCTGGTAGTGTGATGGTAGGATTATTCGCCTCCGTGGACAATGGCATCTTTTGAAGGAGTGCAAATGAATTTTTAAAGCAACTGTAACTACAAAGGCCAGAGTGTACTCTTTAAAGCAAAAAAAAAAAAAAAAAATTCTGAGGCATGTTTTTGAACTTTTCTTGTTCACTGTTCTCAACTTGTAACTGAACAATTGTCTTAACCTCTACTCAGATATATACCTTTTTTCTTGCATTTTGTGTTGTAGAAATTTAATAAAATGTACATCTTATAAATTATATTCTTCTACTACTTGTTATAATATTTAGAGTTGAAAAAAAATATATATATCAGTGATAAAAATAACATAAGCAGATTAAGCACTATTTAAAGACTTTATATTTTATTATTTATATGCACTTTTATAAACATATGTGGCACATTCCATATTAAAAAATATTGTTTTGTAAATTTAGAATATATCTTTAAAATGTATGTGCAAAGTTGTATTCAGTCAGTCTTTAAATTATACTTATTATACCCAACCAACATATAGCAAATTATATACTTATTATCTTATTAAATATACAGTTACTATATTACCAATACATAAACCTCAGACTGTTTCTACAATACAGGTTTCTTTATGCACTCTCAATGAACAAATTTGCTCAAAGTTAGAGCAATATCAGCAGTACAAGGAAAGTTGCATACAGATAAAGTTAAGAATACCATTGTTACCAATTTCCTTCTTTCTCCACTGTCTCTTCCCCCTTGCTTCCACCTAACACCCAAATGTGATATGCCTGCAAAAGAAAAAGCAACTATACAGAAAAGCAACTATACAGAATGCCACATGGGGGATGCAGAATACACTCCTCACAGCTAGGATCAAAGGAGTTGAAGCCGAAAAGAACAAATATGACAGTCAACACTACAGTCCTTCACACCACCAACTGTATGTTTCAAACACAGATATCTTTCTTCAGGCTTTAACAGCTGAAATATAACATGTGTTACAGTTCTTGATAATATACATTAACTTTACATGTTATAAATATGTGCATCATGTTCCCATTCTGAACTTGAAGTTTATTTAATTGTCGATCACTGATTTTGCCTATCAGACTGCAGAGGTGGGTGTGTTCTTCTGCTTAGAGAATTACACACTGGTCTTAAGTTACCTCGGTTTGCTCTTTCATGACCTAAACTTTGTAAATTCACCTTCATTTTAAAGTATTCTTGCTGAACAATTTGTCTTCTCTGACCCTTCATTAAGTTCTCCATAGTCTTTTAAAAGAATAGCCATGAAATGGGCAACATTTTAGCAGTACAGGGTCTAAAGGTATCCTAATATCTTTTGAAACGACGCAGTTTCAAAATTTATTGTATGCTAATACATTGAGAAAAGTACCAGAAATAGGACATCATCAATAAAGGGATTCCATTTTGAATCTGTACAGAATCTAGAGTCATGAACACAAGTTCTCTTGTTAGTGCTCAAGGTACCATATATATTTACTAACCATCAACTGCCTGTAGTGGAAATATTTCCTTCATCTTTCTTTGCCATAGTAGAAATATTTCTTTCAAGCTTCATTTAGTACATGCTGTCATTTCCATTGTTTGACTCAGCCACGTTTTGATTCTGATTTTCATAAATTGAGCAGAGTGAAGAATGTAAAAGCTTCATAAACAAAGTTGAGATGCAGATGGAAGCAAGCAAGCAATACTAGTGTCAATATGTCAAAAAATTACAGATTGTCTCTTGAGACAACCCCACTGGGCTCAAATTAATTACCTTTACTTACAGTGAATAATTATACAGATTTAATTTCACAAGAGGCTACCTACAAAGTAGGGTATTAAATGCCACTAATGAATGTAGAATCAGGCCCGCTGACAGAAACAGGAATGCAATCACTGTTCTATGTAAGATTTATTGAAATAAGTCAAATACTAGTATTCCAAACATACAATCTCAGTTCATATGCTTGAACTTTACTTGCAGCCATTTTCTAAATCTTACTTGCATATTGACTATTTACCTCATTTATTTTGTGAGTTATGTATGCTGCTTAATTCTGCTTAAAACTGTGAAATCATTGTGAGATGATGAAGCAAAAAAAGAAACAGGAATATGAGCATTATGTTTACAAAAGATTTTCCACATCTATTTTTTATTGACAAAGCACAGGTATCATTATACATGCAAAGTCTGAAAGTTTTAGATGACTCAATTAAGAGACTGATTCATTGCATCAATAATAATCAAAAATAATATAATCAGTTTGCAACATTTTAAAACAGAGGGTTATTAAGGTAATTATGAAATATATTTTGTTTGGGGTTTTTTTTTAATGATAAATCTTATGAGAGTTGTGCCCAAACTAACATGGTCTGTAGCGAGCCAGGTTCACTCTACCAAGAAGAATACAGGAACGTCACCCAGGTATGAAGAGAAGGAATAAAGAGAGGCAAAGCTTAGCTATAGTTGAATTTGGCAGTGGAGGTGAACGAGAAGAAAGGCCTCTATCTGCACTTTGTCAGCCAGAGAGACTAAGAAAAATATATTCCTACACTAGTGAGCTTTATGGCAAAGGACACAGAAATAAAGAAGGTTCTTGATAGTTTCTGTGTCTCTGTCTTTATTCCATATCCATAAATCTGTCCTCAGGCCTCCAAGACCTCAGTCTCAAGGCAGTCTCACATAGGGAAACATAACCCACAGTAGAAGAATGAAATAGGGACAACTTAAGCAAAACGGACATCTACAAGCCCATGAGTACTGCTGTGTTGTAGCCAAGATGGTTAGAAGTGCTAGGTGATATCATTGTGAGCCTTTGCTCTACTATCCTTGAATCTTCACAGTTTCTATAGTATTGGGAAAAAACAAATATGCCAGTCTTCAAGAAGATAAGTAGGACCTGAGCAACTACTGGATTGTTGATCTGATCTTAGTCTTTGGGAAGGTAATGCATCAAATTTTCTTGGAAACCGTATAGAAGGATAAGCAGGACAAGAATTTGATTGAGAATAGTCAGCGTGGATTCACTAAGGGCATATTGCACTTGTCAAGTGTGATTCTCTTCTCTGAGATAGGAATCACACTTGTCTAACTTGACTAACTTCATGGATGAGAGGAGAGCAGTGACCTTTCTTTACTTTGACTTCAGCAAGGTCTTTGACATAGTTGATACTTGGTGCTCTACATAGGTGATATATCAAATAAGCTTTGTTGGTCCACATGGAAAGGTTGAAAACCTAGAGAGACTTGGATTTCTACATTCTATCTGCTATGAGAAGAAATACAAGACATAAAATTACATGGTTTAAGTGGTAACAAGGAAAATCAGTAAGTCTGATTTGGAGTAAGAAACATGAAATTAATTCCTCAGGTGACTCAACAGAAAATTTCCCTTAGAAATTACAGAGTCCATGAATGAAACAAAAAATTTATTAAAACCAGTTAGACTAGATGGTAGAGTTTTGCAATGAAGATTTTTCCAAGCCAGTATTGACCCTGCCACAACCAAAATAAAAGTCAGAGTCCCAATTTTGGGACCTTCTCTGTCCTACCTACACCACAAAAAAACAACTTTTTTTTTTTTTTCTCCACATATGAGTATTTCTTTCTCTGTATTAAACTCTTTTTTTTTTTGCTTTTTTTCTTTCTGTTCCTTTTAAAATATGATGTGTTAAAGTTATAAGCTATGCTGCTATGTCTAAAGTCTACAGTTATTGGACACGATCCAGTTTACACCAGTGTAACTAAAAGAATTTTGGTTTTTTTATGGTGATAGATTTTTGTTTACAGTTCAAAAGGGAAAATGTAATTTGATTTACAGGGTTAGAGAAATGATTTATGTAGCATTTTCTGACTACTGTAATCTTATATTATACTCCGTGCACAGTGATCTAAGATCCCGTTTATAAGCCTAATATAACATCTAATAGGATATTGGACAATCAATCAAGAAATTGAGACACTGATGACTAGATTATACAAAATGTGAAAGATTCATGACTGAACTGCTGAGGTTGGGTTTCCTGGGTACTGTAAATATCAGGGAACACAGCCTACTTTGATGCAAGTTCATAAATTCAGTTTACAAATATGGAGTCATGCGGAAAAGAGAAATATAAACACCATGAGTAAAACATTTCTGTCCTAAGAAACATGTTTTTCCCATTCTGTTTTTTAACTAAGAATGCATTCCAAGACAAAGAAATACTGCACACAAATGAAAATAAATATATGCTAATAGATGACATTTTCCATTTGCACATTAGTTGTCTCAGTGTTACAAGCACTGAACATAAGCTTTGCCTTGTGGTATAACATGGGTAAAGCAGAAGACAGATCATACCTGATACTCATTTCTTGCAAGTTGTGATTCAAAGCATTTCTGACTAGCAGACCTGACTAGTCTTTAATTAATTTATAGACATCACTAATAGCTATAATTTTTCATTGACTGAAGTATGAAAAATAGTTCTTTATATAGCAGGAAAATGAGTAATACTGAACTATTTCAGGACATAATAATGTGACTTCAGGGTTAGGTCAAAGGCCTAGAATATGAGGGAGTCGAGGGCTGTATTTGCCAAAACTGAAAAGTGGTTGACCATTGTCACTGGACAGAGACTCCTGATTTTTCCTACTTCTTCTTCCTCTGGAAGTTTACTCTGTGAGGCAAGTGCTATTGCTTCCTATGTGCTGACACAGAGAAGCTCGACATTGAAGCAACACCTCTACATGCTTCTGTAATACAAAGAATAATTAAAGGTTACTCACATTTTCAAGTGTAGCTGAACCTCAGAAAAGTTTGAATCTCTGTTGGAATTTCTGTCATGGTTCTGGGTGGTCTTTAGGGGCTGGCATTAAGATTCAATGGGTTATCACATTGACTTGTCAACAAATGTAGCTTAACTAATGTCTTGAAAACTGTGAGAATGGATATCTCCGTTCTTCTGCCTGCATCTGCTCAGGGGGAATCACTTTGTAATAGTAAAATGAGAATTACTGCAGTCTCTGACTCTTCCGGTTAATTCCTTCTTTAGTGTAATTACCACAATTTCTCAAATTCCTAAACAGAAGACAAATGTTAAATGGGAAGCATAAGAGAATTGTCCCTTCTAAATGTTAGTTTGCCTTATATGTTAGATTTACTTCAAGGTAAATTTCTTCAGTGACTTTGTGCTTAATCTCTTTTGACAATAACAACTTTCAACAACAGAAGTGGAAACAGGCTTTGAGTAGAAGAGTGCCATATGTTACTACCATTTTTTAAGCAGAACTCTGCACTGAGCTAAATAAGATGCTTTGTGTAAAATTTTTACATACTTTGTATACAGTATGAGTTGTATATAATTTCAGCATGTTATCAATGGTTATTAGCACAAATCAATAAGGACATCTTGAGAATATCTTATAAAATAATTTGGATTTTCATATATTGTATTGGTGTTATATTTTATGGCATTTGGCTCTATAATGCCTCATTTTTTTTACTAGAAAATTAACATTATAAAACTGTCAGGTTTTTAAGTTTGTTTTCTTTGGATTAAGGGTATGTTAGCTGAAAATTTTCAGATACTTCTTAGTTGGAAAGGAAATGTTAAATGCTATATCACCATATTTTATCATGTGGTGTATGGTTTGAGTTTTTTTTCCTTTTTCTTTTATTCTAAGTACCTTAAATTATTTTTTCTTTGGCAGTTCTCCAGCAACATAGACTTCTAGACTTCTTAGTTGACTTGTTATGCCATGCACTGTTAGTCTAAAAGACAAAAAAGAAACCACAACCCCAAGGTTAACTGAAAGCAATTTCTAATAAGATACCATATTTATTTAATAAAGTCATAGTTATAACCCTATCTAACATAATATAAATATTTTATTGTGTCTAATAGAACATGAAAAGTTCTGCAATATCAGTGAGAATTTCTTTATACCATTCATGTTTTAAAATGTTTTTCAGTTTCAAATTACTTATGTATGATGGTTGAATTGACTAAGTTGTAGCAGGAAGGATACATCACCAGTCATAAATCTACAACATACTTTTAATGACAAAATTTTAATAACCTTACAAAAATTACTTGTGGTTTGTTTACTGCAGTCACTGTTAACAAAGGTTTTCTTGCTCAGAAACCGCACAAATACTAACATATTACTTTTGCTGGTTTATCTGGAAAATATTTAGATATTTCTGATTGCAGTTTTCTGAGAGTAATAGACCCTGAATCTGTTTCCTCTTGAATCAAATACCAAATATTTACATTCTTTGATTCTTTTAAACTTATATTCTCACACACTCATATACAAAATTAGTTTCAAGATATAGACAGAATAAAAAATACAAAACTTGTTCAATCAAGACTACCTGCAAGCATTTGGTAGGAACACCCATGTAATCACTGTGATTACAAAACAAGATTCAGAAGATATTTCAGATTGAGTGCTCTTCCAGAGCTATCACATGCTTACTGTGTTCCTAACAGAAGACTGCCTTTCCTTCAGCTATGACAAAAGCTGATACTGAATGTCATATAAAAATATGACCGTGGGGGTTTTTTGACATACATTAAAGTATAATGCAAATAGTTATGTAGTTATGCTACAATGTCAATTCTCTTCTGTAAAAACAAATAAACACTGAGACAATTAATTATTTCACCAGGATATGCAAAACATTGAAAATTTCCAGATTACTAATCAGACAGCTTTATTTTTTCCTTTGGAGTTTATGTAACGGTATTCTGTTTTTTTCAACATAATTCTTACACATGCAAAGTTAACCAGTACAGTTGTATTTCTCACTAATACAGTAAGACAGACATGTTCATCAGGTATGGTATGTAACAAATCATTTTCCTCTAGGCAGCTTGATAGAAGCAACATTATAATCAGATACATAAATATATAATTACACTCTATTATCTGCAATTGTGTTGTAGGAACCTTCTTACATGTCTATGTTAACATGACTGAATATCAGTTTTAAATTATGGTTAACTAAGAAAATAAAAAACCTGCTTTAAGCTTAACCTGAATTCTGCTTTAAACATTTTATTTTTTTTTAACCAGAAAAGATGGTTTTCTAAAATCTAAATGTTCTAAAAAAGTCTACAAGTTTTTAGAGATGCTAAAGAGATTTTTAGAGATCTAAAATGTTTTTACAGGTGCTTTCATTTTAGCTTAATTAAATACTTGTTTTTAAAGTAAATAAATATCAATCTATATTCTGAATCCATGAATGGATGCTGAGAAAATATAAGGCCTTTCACTGAATAGAATTCAAAGACAGTGATGGTATCCCTGAGATACCAAACAAAAACTACAGGATGTAAGAATAAGAAAGAAAAAAATTCAATGTTTTCACAAATCCCACATTCTAAAAATCACCTACCTGAATTAACTTTTAAAATTTTTATTCATCACTGTCCTGGTTCAGCTAGGATAGGGTTAAGTTTCCCTAGCAGAGAGGGGGAAGGGATCTTCAGCCGGGTTATTCATACCATTCTGATGTCAGATCTGGCTCGGCAGCATGGCAAGCTTTCCTTTGTGGCTCTGGCAGCGGGGAGCACGCGGTGGGCTGGGTGTGTTCACTGCAGTATTTCTCTGTATATCTTTTGTATTGTTTACTGTTCTTACTGTTTGTTGTTGTTATTATTGCTATTGTTGTTGTTCAGATTGTTTATTATACTGTTGTATTAAATTTCTTCTTATTTTAACCCAGGGTTTGTGCCCTACTTGTGTCTGAGAGTGGGGGAGGGACAATGGCAACGTGGCCTCTGGTGTGTGGTATTTGAAAGGCTACAGCACCAAACTTGAAAACAGTTACAGACTGCAGATTTAACAATCTGACTCTAAAACAGTCCTAGACAATGGCTGACTCTGAGATTTATACTTTTCAAATTATTAATGATTTAAACACAAACAGTGACATTTTATTCTTTAATAGAATCTCTAAGAATAATGACCAATAGAAAAATTGTTGCAAAAAAATGCCAGGTCACTTCCTTAAGAAAATAAAGGCATTAAAACCAACTTCTTTCTAAATAAATAGGAACCCTGTATACCTTTAAAGGATGTGCTGTGAAGTTATTATTGTTAATAATACCCTGGTAAGATTCACTATTTATTTACTTAAAATGTGAAAGAAAAATCTCAGATATACTATTAGAGCAAAAAAGACTAGTTACCAGATGCTCAAAGAAAGACCAACTTTTTCAAGCATATCCAACTCCCATATCTGAAAAACATTTAAGAGTACTTTTGTAATTATACATTCCTCCCTACTGACAGCTCTCATCTAAATGCGTCTGGCAAAGGTGTGAACATTGAAGTATGTGGTAGAAAATTTTCACATAAATCTCATGGAAAGAATGGCAAGTAAAAAGAAGTACTGTAGAAGGTATATATTTGAACCATAGCCAGAACCTAAGGAAATTTATTTTAGATTATAAACATTCATATCTTCTTGTTTCTTTGTCACCTTTTTCTGCAACAGAACACAGTACCTTTTTTCAAAGAGGAAGTCTGCTGCAATATAAGCAGTTCTCAAGTGAGAGTGATAATCTGTTCCCTGGGCATGTGAACTGTGTTTTTCTTTTTCTCTCTTTAAACATAATTTTGAACTACTCCAAATGGATTCTAATACAGATTTACATAAACAATGGTTAAAGCTGTGAAAATATCAAAGCTGAAAATAGGTTTCACCTTACCCAACTAATTATCTGAAGCTTAGGAATCCATTTGAAAGGAGCTGTCCAGAAGGTCCTTCTATGTCCAAGAAAAGTATTTCTCAAAGACATTTTGACCTATCGCTCATCTGATGTCCCAGATAAGTACAAAAATTCTCTGAGTTGGCATTCCTTCTTCATTAAGTGAGGATATAGGCATTTTAATAAATAATTCCTAAATTTTAGAATATTTGTCAAAATTTTAGTAGTCTGAAATTAGGGGAGATGAATGGTGGGTTTAGAAGATGGTGTTGGAGAGTTGTTTTCTTTTTAATAAATACAAAAAAAAAGATTTGGTCCTGAATTCTTCCCACAACAGTCTATCTGTGGAATGCTCATACTTGACCTAGGTTTTTTTCAGGTTTTTTAAACACAGTGCATTTTCATAGGCAGAATATACCTAAAGCTCTCATGTGAGCCCAAAACTAGCAAAAGAAACTCATCTTCCACACCTCTGCATCGCAGAATAGTGTCTGTTAAGGTATTTACTCACTTGAAGAGAGTGATTCTGGTCTTAAAATCTTTTGGGATTTTTAAATTAGGAATTAACACTCTAGCATAGCATAGTCCTTTTAAAAAAATAAATATTAAATATCTTCAGCTCTTTGGAGTCCACAGAATGAAGTTCACACTGAAGTAAAACACTAGAAGATGGTATGATCCCATATGACAACTGTTAGAAATGATATGGTGCTACATTGCTTTACAATTTTTTTTAGCCTGTTTATTTCTGAATGAACACAAGGCACTGACCAACCGACTTGAACTCACTAATTTTAGATTCTTACAGGTCAATAGCAAATTTCAAGATGTGTCAGCATCTCACAACATCAAATGGCACCAACACTGCAGTACATTTTCAGAACAGAAAGTTTAGACCTGTCTTGCCTTTCTGTTTCTTGAACTGGAGATTTTAGATATTGTAACACATATTGTACTGGAATGTGTATTATGTTTGACTTGATAACTTAAATACAAGTGATACAAAAGGTCATGGTATAGTTATTTATGTCTTCATTAGTAAGGGCATATGTTTAAACATTTTTCTCATGAAGCGTATTCTTCATGAAATACATTTTTTTGTATAAGAGGATTGGCATCTGCTCCTAGTTTTCTTCTGTAATATACATAGCTGCATGGCAACAGAGACATTACTGTCCCTCAGTAACTACATTTGGCAATCTATTTAAAAATGGTCTTATGCCAAAAATTGACTGAAACATTATACTGCTGTCCCATTCATTAGCTAGTGTTGAGAAAGAATGCTATTTTCTTCCTATTGTATTTTCATGTTCACTTCTATGCAACTAAGCACACAGTCACAACACATAACACATGAACTCTAAAAACTTCATTTTAAGATACACTTCCCTCTAGGAACAGACAGATGATTTGTCTAAATCTTAGACTAATCAAAATGTTAATTCTGTCTGCTTTTTCAGAAATAAAGATTGATAAATCCTCACCTTTAGTGGCATAGAAAGTATCTTCCTACACATCTGAAAGCACAGAGCAGTGCAACTAGCTAATAGATCATGGTCAATACATCAGCTGAAGAGCATGTAGTCAAAATAAATTCCTGTTCTTTAAACCAGAAGCTACTCCCTGTTCTCTGTTAGGTACCATAGATAACATCTTAGCCCATCTGAGTCAAGAGCTGTAACATGACTTACCCTGTTCTGCAGACAGTGAAAATTTACTTACAGTACTTTTCTCCAATAATGAAGACCTAAGCAGGCAGTGTCATGGTGCAAAATGCATGAATAATTAATTAAAACACTGGAAAGATGGGACAGGAAAAAAATAATTTATTTTCTAAGTAGAGGTAGATACCAACAAGTAGCCACTCACAGAGATCTCTGAGGGAACCTGTGCAATTCAACATATTCTCAAAAGAGGTGAATAATAAAGTGACAAGACTTGATATTGATGCTAAGCTTCTAAAGGTAAATCAGGACCAAGACAAGAAGCACATATGCTCTTTCTAATACTGGTAGATTAAATTCATTGTAAATAAATGTAAAATGCTATACACTGGATGAGGGAAATTGATGATAATGTTACATATGAAATTGTGGGCTCTCAACTGACACAGCTCAAGTGAAAACTTGGAACTATAATAGATAAAAGATGATCGCTCACTACTCAGCAGCTCTCAAAAATAATAAATTTTAAACTAGAAACTATTGAGAAAGAAAAAGGAAAAAAGGGGATTTATGCCACACTGTGATTCTATGGTTCAGTAATATCCTGATTACAGTGTGCAGTTCTGGGTACTGATCCCCTCCATCTATAAAAGGATTCAAAGGAATCTCTGAAGAAGTACAGAGAAAGGATGACAAAAGTACAGAGAAAGGATGACAAGAGTGACTTGAAATGGCTTCTGTGCACTGAACAGTGGAAATGGAGGAACAGATGACTAAAGGAGATATGAAAGAGGCCTTCATGGTCATCGCATGTCTGCCAAAAAAAAAAGAATTAGGTTATATCAGATGAATCTAGAGGATGGCAGTTATAAACAAAAGTCTTTAAATGACAGATAAGTAATTCGAAAAACAGCCAAAGGGGACTGAAGACAATAAATGCTTGTAAGGTTTGCAAAAGTAATTTGATTTTTCTTCCAAGGTTTTGACACTGAGGGCTACTAAGCACAAGGATACATGCTCTGCTATGCATCATAGACACTTATTCTGTTCCTACATTCTTGCCTAGACGTGACTTTTGTCACACTTAATGTCATGGGCAAAACAGACTCAACTTGGGGGAAAATAATTCAATTATCAATTAATTAATTAATTCATTATTTTGTTATTAGTTTAACTGACAAAAGCTAAAAAACCTTCTCTCCTCTTCTTCCCAGCCTCAATTTCACCCCATCACTCCTAACTCCTCTACCTCTCCCTTCAGAGCAGCACAGGGGGATGAGGAATGAGGGGCTGTGGTCAGACCATAACAGCTCCTTTCTGCAGCTCCTTTCTCCTCACACTTCTCCCTGCTCCAGCCTGGGGACTTGCCACAGTCTGCAGTTCTTCATGAACCTCTGTAGTGTGGGTTTCTCTCCGTGGACTATGGTCCTTCAGGAAAAGATTGGTCCAGCATGGGTCTCCATGGGCCACAGTTCCATCAAATCCTTTAAATGTTTCAAGCATTAAACTGGATAGGACTATGCTTTCTTCTCAAACAAGCGATTACATAAATTGCAAACCCAACATTCTCCTTTCTGCCAAAAAATAACTGCTTAGGCAGACAACCTAACTACTAAGGCTGCCCTAAAGCACACAGAAAGTAATTCAGTCAGACCCTAGAATAGAATTCATAAAAATTCTGATTTTTTTTTTTTTCCTCAGGTATGGGTTCTGAGATGGCTACAATTTTCCGTTTTTCTTTCATGCTACTGAAAAAAGTATCTTGTAATTATACATGGAAATTATTAGAAACTCAACTTTAAAGACTGAAAATGCTATATGACAATGATGATACTGATTTCAGCATTAGTTTAAGGATGGAAGGCCTTAAATGTCTTAGTTTGGTTGTGGCTTTCTCAGAACAATAGAGATAAAATCAGAAAAACTTTCTAATCTTTACTCAGGAGAAGTAACAACATTTCTGTATGAACAGTGAACCCACTGATATTATGTATCATTTTACAAAATTTGTCTCAGTTCACAGTACAAATACAAAGCTGAAAGGCCCATAGAGTTTTTTAGTTTCTTGCAGTAGTACTCCTCAGAGTATATTCTCACTAATACTACAGGAATACAACAAAAAGGGCAGGAAACAAAAACACGCTTACTGACAAGTGTATCTTGTCATAGGCTTGATGGTTTCAGCAGATTGACAGCACAACTACAGTCCAAAGTACTACAGAAACCAGTTCGAAGTTTGGAGGTGAGAGTTACCTCTTCTTCCCCATTGATCATTATGTCTACACAGCTACATTCACAAGTGATGCCCTGGGCCTCCTCTTCACCTTCTCAATTCCTATGTACCATGAAATGTCTGGAGAAGAGGGAAGGGAGAAGCACAGCTAACACAAATGCTTTCTCCTTTGTAACCCCACAGAGGATTCCATAACCATTGACCTTATCAGTGTTGTGCACAACATCCATGCTTGATCCTGTACTTTTAGTAATATTGTCTTAGATATGAGGTGCACATTTCCAGGCTGAAGAGCTCTCCACTCACATTTAGGAATACATGGATTAATCTCATAAATTGCTCATCCAGGATTTGATTGAACACTCACACATTTTCCCATCAGCTGGATGAGGAATCCTTTGACTGTGTTCTGACCTGAAATCTGAGGCAAATCTGTTTGTTCACTTATCTGAAGTTGATTAATTTCATTATTGATCGCTGCAGCTTGTTTACCACGGCCACAATGTCACAGGTTAATTCTACTTGCTGTGGTCTTGACACCGTATCTCCTAAATTATTGACTTTTGTCCATGGTACTCTCATGTTGTTTATTCACAGTAATAAATCTTCAACTTTGTTTACAAATAAACAACACAGCACTGTTTAAATGATTTAAATGTCACTCCAAGGAAAAAAGCCTGAAACTACATCAAATCTTTACCCCAAAGTAATGTTGCTTTCTGGTCCTCTTAGTATTCCATTTGTTCAAAAGTTATAGTCTGCTTTATGAACAACAGTTAATTTTCCTGATACTTTCAGGACTCTTGTAATAGAAAAGCCTGGTTAAGTTCTCAAAAAAAACCCAACCTGATCAATATCTTCTGTTTTATCTGAGTATTTCCTGAGATTCATGAGGATACCACGCTTGAAATCTATCTGCTCTATATGTGTCCTGTCATAAAACTTGCTACACTCAAGACCCACGTTATGGAGGCAGGCAAACATATCCCTTGGAGTTAATATCACTAAGCTAAAACAATCCTGCACTAAAAAGAGTTGGATTCTCCACTTCTGTAAATTATTATTTTTACTTCAATTAAAATTCTTATGATTGAGGAAAAAGAAGGATCAACATGAGCAAAATGACAATGCAAACAAATTCAGAGTACTGTGGGAACCTCCCCCTTCATCGTTCAATATTATCATTCAAAAATGGAACAACACTGTTCCATATTTGATCACCCAGTTCTCAATGGAAAGAATATAGATCTTTGTTATGCCACAAAACTAACTAGTCCTTATTTTAAAATTGCTCTTGAAGCAATAAATATTAGCAGTCAAATAGGTACCTAAATTCTTCAACAGTTTTATTGTGAATATCATAAATTAATATAGCCTTTTCATTTCCATGTAACTATGTTATTTTTTTTGAGACATTTTGCTGCTTTCCTTAAGGGAAACTAAGGTGCTTATTGTACTTACAGACACCATACCCAAGAATGATACATTTCTGTCCTGAACATCACTGCATTTAAATGACATTCTAATTTCTTTACATTCAGAAGTCAGAGGTCTCTACATACAACTTAAGAAGAAAATTAAATAAAGACTTCCCCCGATTTACATTTTCATATCCACTCAAGAGTCACCACAATGAGCAGTTAAACATCGTCTGTTGACAATTCCATAATGTATATGTACAAATGCCTACAATCAGAAAGAATCATAATAATGTAGAGTTTCACTGGACACAGTAACAAGCTGAAAAATTTCCAAAATCTACATCTAAAATATTTTACCTAACACATTTATTTGACAAACTCTCAGGCAATTCTCTGCTGAATATGTATTTAAAGTCAGATTGAAAAACAATTTAAAGGAGATTATAACTTTTAAAAGTTTGGGAGATGAAGTGGGACCCTTATTAAACAAATATTTACATGCTAGTAAAAGGCTACACATGCAACTGAAACAAAAATGTAGAGTTCCTCTTAAATTTAAGATTCTTCTTCTTGGCCTAAAAAAGTCAAAGGTCAGAAAAATGAGAGGAGTCACAGAAAGCATACAGTATAATCACATAAGAATGAAGTAAGATTTATCTGATCCAGGCATCTGCTTCTCACAGGTCTTCTCCCAGCAGTCAAACCCAAGGGCCTTACAGCTGGACTGGATCACAGATGGCCTGGAGCACAGTCAGTCAAACCAAGGGCCATCAAGCGTGACTTAGAGGTCCTGACCAGGGAGGAGCAAATATGGGTTGAGTAAAGTTTCTAATCATAGCATCTTCATGCTGAGAATGGCAGTTTTCTCTTTTGCAATGCTTTTTCCCCAGTTTTCCTACTGTGAAAGATGGATATGAAGACAATCACTTTTGGAAAGCATAGAATTTTTTGAGGATGAACTGGAAAGAACTAAGGACAACAATTCAGCATATGGAGTTGTGGAACCATTTTTTTAAGGATTTCTACAATTGTTAAAAAATCTGGTTATATTTACAGAGGGACTGCGAAGAAATGAGTTGGTGCTGGCTGTAAACAGAATAAATAGTATGGGAGGAAAAAAAAAAACAAAACCCTTTACTACTGTGCAGGTGATATGATGTAAATAATTAAAGATAGATATTGATTTTCTTTGAGAAGAATTTTTACAGAAATGAAGTCATACCTTTCAACAAGCTGTCACGTCTTCTGGTTTAGAGGCAAACCAGAAAGTTGTTTTTATACACCAATTCAACAAGCATTATTCAGACCATTGATAGACCAGATAAAGTAGGATGACAGTTGTCCTTCAAGCTGTTATTTTACCTGCCTCATTATAAATCAGTCCAGATCTTCTTAGATGAATAATGTCCATAAATGTTTGTTTGACTATTTGTGTACTCAAATGGGAGAGTACCTTCACTCATTTTCCAAATATATATACTTTATATCAGAAGTAGTTTGCTGAAGGCATATTTTCTCTCTAAAAAGTCATCCATTTGGCTACACAAAATTTACAAACTTCAATTCTACCATGTTAATCTAGGACTAGGGAGATTTCACGAGGTACTCCAAGGAAGAAATACATAGTATTTAAAAAAATATGCAGTATTCTAATATTTTGTATCCTTTCATGACCCTGTTTATCCAAAACATTTAGTTAAGACATGATCATTGTCATCTGCCTGCCAGAGCTCTCATTTCCTTCAGTTTAAGAAAGGGCTTTAAATTTTGTTTTCTCTTCTTTTAGGGCTCAAAACTTCCTAAGAACTCTTATCTTCTCAAATGCTTTGAAATCTATTTAACAGTGCATCTGAACCTTGGCAGATTTCAGAAAGCAATTTTAGGTATTGGAATGAGAAAGTTAATAGTGTGGAGGGGTGGGGAATGTTGTACCTGTAAAATCATGAGTCTTCTGCAGGGATTTAAACTGCCGTATATTATTCTTCCCTAGACAAAATTTTAAAGGAACAGAATAAAAAGAAATCAATGAAAATTTTAATAATTTAAGACAAAACAGGGTAATATCTGGACAAAACAGGGTTAGTATCCACAACACCCAACTTTTGGCATGAAGATGCTTTGCTGTAATATATGTTCCTTTTTCATATCCCCAATTCATACATCAGTTCATCAGTACACTCTTATTTCATAGCTAAAGCAGGAGTAGATGTAACTTTTGCTTCTCTTGCTGCATTTTTTTTTTTTTTTCTTCCCTGAATTGTACATGTTTTTTGCTTTTTCCAGGGTGGTTTTCTCAGGCTCCTGAGGGTACTACCAACCCTTCCTGACCCTGTTCGGCCTGGCCCGGGACATCACCCCACCACTGTCTGTGGCTCAGAACTCCATTTGAGCTCAGCCTTAGGTATACAGGGGCTGTCTGAGCTATCTGTTGGGGCACTGAGGGGGCCACCAGCTCCCCTGGGCCTCTTCCAGGTGTGTGGTGGCAGGGCCTGGCAGCCAGGGGCTGCCCCAAATCCCCAGCCAGGACCAGGGCAGCTGGGGGGTCACCAGGGCAGCCGCAGCCCTGGGCATCGGGCACTTCCCAGGACACAGGGGCAGGATGAGTGTGGGCTGGGACTTGGGCTCATGGGTGGGCCCATCTCGGCAGAGCCCATGGCCGGGCCGGGCAGGACTGTGGGGAGCTGGAGACCGGCCCTGCTGAGGCATTGCTGGGGCAGGGGCTGGGGGCCCTGGGGGGCTGACACTGGGGCCCTGGGCTGTGGGCAGGTGGAGGGAGCCCCGAGGGCTGGGCAGGGACAGTGAAAGCTGGCAGTGCCCTCGGGGCCATGACACATTGCATAATGAACTGAGAAAGATGCTTCTCCAGAAGAGATTCAGAGCAGCTCCATTCAGGGTTTTGAATCCTTATGTGCAGTCACCTTCTTCATGGGGTAAAGAAGGTTGCTATAGAAGTTACTGTCTAAATTATTATGTAGTTAGGTGCTGAGCATAATGTCTGCTATTGTCTCCATGGATGACTTTCTACGTTTTTGGTCTCAGTAAATCCAAATTTGTTATCACTAACAGAAAGCCCAAGGCTTTGTAATCCCCTGACAACTCAAGGATCAGGACCTGTCTGTTTGTAATACTTTGGCACATGCTAGAATTATTGTAACTGGAATAATACAACTTCTGGTTGCATTTTTTGTGAAATTGTTATTTTGTTAACAGTAAATTGCTGTTTACTGTTCCCGTGTCAGGTGAGTTCCAGTTTTGTCCATAACAAGATTCTGAGTTTAACAAATGCAAATTACTTTCTTTGGCCCTCTAATTTTTAAATGTAATATAAACACACTACCGAATCTGAACATAAGTGAATGTAAAGGCTGAGATCTAGTCACCCTAACTGGTTACCTAAATGACATTCAACTTTTAGACACCTCACATGGTAACTGTCTTAAGTTACCCATCTAAATGCATATACAGCCAAGATGCTTTTGAGAGTAAAACAAAATAAAATTTTAAAGCCACCTATCTAGCTTTTAGAATTCTAGTGAATGCAATAAAATTAGCATTTGTTGGAACTACATTTTCTGAAAAATACTTAAGTTATTCAGTCAGCTAAGATAATGAATTTTTTTTTTTTCCAGGACCCATCATTTGTAATTCAGTGCAAGAGTTTTACTGCGATTCCTCTATGTTCAAGCTAAAGTATAAAACCATAAATATTTCAAGAATAAACAGTTTAAATCTTCAGCATCTTCCTCCCCCACTTGATAATTTACTTTGATAAGAAAGGAGCACACAATAATTTGTCAGCCCTAGAGTGACATCTACAGTTCAGAAAAATAGGCAAGAGAGAAGTAAAAGTTACATCCACTCTTGCTTTAACTAGAAAATAGGAGTGTACTAATGATGAAATGATGCATGAACTGAGGACATGAAAAAAGAACACATTTTACAGCAAAGCACCCTGATGGCCAGGCAGCAACAAGAATACCTCAGTCCACCTGTCAATTCAACCCTTCTGTCAGTATTTCCCACCTCTACTTTTTTCTAACAGCTCTATAAAGTTTTAATCCTCAAATAGGAAAGGAACATCAATCAAGTGTAGCTGTGAAATAATCAGATCTGGGGGAAGAAGTTATCTGATGAAGCAATCTTTTTGGAAGATGGAGCACAGAAACTAATTGGAAGGACAGCTTGAGCAGGGATGCAAAAGATTCCGTACAACATATTGTGAGATAACAAAACTTTACCTCATCTATGTAGATAAAATTCCATCACATCACAGGTAGTTGTGCAGTCTGCAATATTTGCTTCAATGGTAATAAGCAGAACCAAGAATTTTGACACCAGACAACAAAGTTCTATTTTTTCTTCTAATTGTGTTATACCATTCAGATGTTATTTTATGGGATAGATATGGTTTCAGCTCATCAAAGTAAGAAAAAAAAAAATATAATCAGTAAACATTTCTGAAAGAGGAAAGTATTTAATATTGGCTTTAATGCAGTGATAAAGAAAATAATTTCACCCTACTGCTCAGGTCAGTGGTACCATACAAATACTGATTGGTGTATGTGACCTGATGGTAGTTCTGGAACTACACATATAATATTTTAACCCTGAAGACTCTTTACAATAGAGTAAAAACTTAGTCATATGCAATGAATTTGTATGCTGAAAGTTGGAAGAGCTGCAAAAGTCATTAGAATTGTCACTAGAAGATAAAAATTTCTAGTTGCAAGAAAATTAATGATCTGTTTAGACAAGATAATCGATGATAGATAATTCGGAACATGTGAGTCTATTGTAGGTCACCTACCTTTGAAATATCATTCTGAAATTATGTAGATTTCTTGTTAATGTCAGGTTGTGAACAGTAATGCAATATTTTACTTACTGGAGATAGATAACCTCTTTCCGTGTGGTTAGAACAGTTGTAGGAAAAATGACCAGTACATAACAAAAGACTTCTGCAAGACAAAACACACCACCTTTAAATTGTCCTTTTAAAAGTTCCTTTGGCTTGCTTTTCATGCTTTCAATTTTATTAGTCTTTAGGTATCTAGAAATGTAAAATTCTGATTTCTGTGTACTAACAATATTGTTAGTGCACAAATGTCTGTAAAAGAATACATGAAGAAAGAACTATTTTTAAAACATTCTGGAAAAGACAGGAGGAAGAACAGGGGAAGTACCACCATAAATAACCCACTTGCAATAGACTTACTGTCCTTGTCAGAAAAGAACATGATTTTAAAAGATTTAAACTTTGTGGACATGACAGATTTATTTTCACTGAACACAAGCCAAAGATAAAGCCAGTCTGAGTGAAGATGAAATGAAAAAAAAACTAATACATAACTATTTTGTGTCATTTTAACAATTTGGACAATAAATGTGTATGTGTCATAATTCACAATAGATACAGAGCTCACTCATTAGCATGTGCTCTAGCACAAATTAGGTAGGCTGCAACAATTGTAATCTTTAAAAACAAACCAAAAAAAATGGTATGAAAGGTAATATTTCTCTTTTTTTGAAATGGTGATGGAGTACACTAAATGTTAAGAAGTCCCACCATCACAGACAGAACACTATAAAAGACTTCAATATAACTCCCCCTCTCCATTCCATCACATAGAGTTCAGGAGCTGATCATTGATTCTTATTAATGTTAAAAGATACCAAAATAACAGTAAATTTCTGTTTGGTTTTTTACCTACTTTCTGGATTTTCAACTTTTTGATTTCTACTCTCTAATTTATTTGAACATGTAATGAAAAACTCTGTTTCTTTAAAAGAAAGGTCCTTTACATGTGTCTCCTCCTGAGTGTAACTCTTCTTTCTACTCATATATAGCATATTATTTGTTATAACGCTTTGGTGGAGCAAGAGATCTACTTACTCTATCCTTTCTCTGTTGTATTACTTCAAGGTGCAGGTCTTCTTTTCTGAGAGTAGTTTACCTTCCATTGCTTTGTTCTGGGCAACTTAAAAGTGCTTCTTAGCTTATAGTTCCCCACTTGAAAGGAACAGGCCCTAGAATTCATCACTGAGATTTCCACTTCCTATTATGAAGAACAAACAGGATGAATTAGAAACCTGTGTGCAGTTGCAGGGCTACAATCTGATTGGTATCACAGAGGTATGATGAGACAACTCACTCATCTGGAATGTTGCAATGAGTAGATATAACCTCTATAGGAAGGACAGACCAAGAAAGCAGGGAGAGGGAATTGTCCTCCATGTGAGAGACATGGATGAGGACCAGTCAAGAGCTTATGGGTTAGTCATAAAGGGAAAACCAGAGTGGGTCAATATTGTGGTGAATGTCTGCTACAGATTGCCTGAACAAGAAGCAGTAGTACACAACTTGAAAAAGCCTCACATTTTCAGCTCCTGGACCTCATGAGGAATTTGAAGAACCACTCTAATATCAGCTGAAGGGACTGACTACTCAGACCACAAGAAATCCAAGAGTTTTCTGGAATGAATTGATGATAAATCCTGGCAAAAGTAATCAAGTAGACAATGAGAAGAGGCACTCAGCTGGACCTAATACTTACAGAGAAGGAAGAACTGGAAAGAAGTTAAAGGCCAAGAGCAGCATGAGCTGCAATGACCATGAGATAGTGGAGCTCAGGATCCTGAAAGGAGAAAACAAGGCAAAAAAAAAATCACAGTCACAGACCTGAACTTCACTCAGTAGAGTAGGCTTTGACCTCTACAGGGATCTGCTTGGAATAATCGCATGGGATGCAATCCCAGCGCAAAGAGGCTTCTAGAAGAGCCAATTGGCTAGCAAGGATAAGCTCCTTCCAGGTTAAGAGCAGACCAACCCAATGACCGGGAAATCAAACAAAGATGGCAGAAGGCCTGAAAGGCTGAACAAGGAACTCCTGTCAAAACTTGAACATAAAAAGGAAGCATACAAGAAATGGAAGGGGAGTAATGTTATCTGGGATGAATACAAATACACTGTGAGAGCTTGCAGTGTTAGGAAGGCCAAAGCCCACCTGGAGTACAATTTTGTCAGGGATGTGAAGGGCAACAAGAAGAGTGTCTGCAAGCACATCAGCAGCAGAAGGAAGGGAGGGAAAATGTGGGTGTGCTGCTGAATGGGACAGAGTAGCTGTGACAAAAGACATGGAAAAGGTCAAGGCACTCAATGCCTTCTTTACATTGGTCTTCTGAGACCATTGAGAAGTCTAGAGCAAGAAAGTCTTACCTTTAGAGGAGGAGGATAAAGCTAAGGAACATTTAAACAAATGGAATATATACAAGCCCATAGGACCTGAAAGGATGTATCCATGAGTGCTGACGGAGGTGGCCAGTGTCACTGCAAGACCACTATTAATTATCTTTGAAAGGTCATGGTGATCAGGAAAAGCTCCTGAGAACTGGAAGAAAGCAAATGCCACTATTACCTTCAAGAAGGGCAAGAAAGAAGATCCAGAGAACTACAGAACAGACAGTCTTATCTGGATCCCTGGAAAGGTGAAGGAGCAAATTATCCTGGAAAACACTCCCAAACTTCTTCAGAATAGAAATTGTGGAATATTCAAGATGGATTTATGAAGTGGAAATCATGCTTAACCTATCTGATGGACTTTTAAAATTAAATGGTCAGCTCAGTGGATGAGGGGAGAGTAAATGATGTTGTTTATCTTGACTTTAGAAAGGCTTTTGACAATCTCTTACTAACATCCTTATGGACAAACTGATGAAGTGTGTGCTATAAAAATGGACAGAGAGATGGACTGAAAATTCACTTGAACTACTAGACTCAAAGTGTTATGATCAGTGGCATGAAATCCAGCTAGAGGGCAGTCACTCATGCAGAAAGCAGGTCTGCAAAGGATCTGGGGGTCATGGTGGAAACAATGTTCAACACAAGCTAGCAGTGTGTTATTGGCCAGCAAAGAAGGCCATCTGAGTTCTGGACTGCATTAGGAAGAGCACTGCCAGCAGGTCAAGGGAGGTCTTTCCCCTCTACACAGTACGGGTGATGCTATATCTCAAGTGTTGTATCTGTCTGAGCTCCCCATTTTAAGAAAGGTGTGAACTTACTTAAGTGAGTCCAGCACAGGGACACAAAGATGATTAAGGGACTGTAGCACCTGTCACACAAGGAGAAACAGAGAGAGTAAGGACTGTTCAGCCTGGAGAAGAGAAGGCTCAGGGGGATCTTACCAATGTGTGTAAATATCAGGTGGGAACAAGTCAAGAAGATGGAGCCAGACTCTTCTCAGTGGTGCCCACTGAGAGGCCAAGAGAAAAGGGTACAAATTAAAATACAGAAAGTTCTATTTAAACATAAGAAAAAGTCTTTCAACTATGAGGGTGATAAAACACTATAACAGGTTGCCCAGAGATTTTATGAAGTCTCCATCCTTACAGATACTCAGAAACCAGCCAGACACAGTCGTCAAAAACCTGCTCTAGCTGATCCTGTTTTCAGTAGAAGTCCTTTCCAACCTGCACTATTCTATGTGATATAAAATTGTTTTTTTGTGGACAGGGTAATATTTTAGTCAGATGAACATTTCCGATAATTGTTATCTATGTCTAAGAGTTTAACATGTACTTCTTTAGGAAGGGTACATGAAAAATATTCCATCCAATAATCAAATCAACCATGTGTGTCTTCCAACAATTGTACTTTTAGAGGAAGTTCATTTAGAGGTTTTTCTGGATACATAGATGTAGTAAGTGACTTTTCAAACTATTTTTTTTTTTTAAATCCAATTGGGATTTGTGCTCCCAGAAGAATGGTGAACACATGTAACATTTATTTTAATAGGATCAGTTTGGCACAGATCTAAGATATTTTTGATGCATTGCTCAGTACTATTCCTGCAAGACACAAAGTCCCTGGAGTAAATCAAAGGTACTTCAGAGAAGTTGAAATCTACTTTATGTAACTAAATGCTTGGAAATGGTATCTTCCTTTAAAAAGCAGAGAGCCATGCATTTCTGATAGCCCAAGACATTTCTTATATCTCTGTAGAGGAAATTGAGTTAAATAGGTACTACAGAATTTAACATGAAATCATACGAGACTAGGGCAGCTCTACATTTCTGTTGAGAAAATATCTACTGTTCTAAAGCTAGGGAGAAAGCACACAGGAAAGCATGTAATGGAAGGTGTACAGAAGAGATTAGTGCTTACTTTTCTTTGGATTATTCTACCTGGTTTTGTTGGGGGTGGTTTGTAACAACCTATTCTTAAAAAAAAAAAATTAAAAATATGATTTGTCTTTAAAACTATAAAAACACACGCTCATGGCAATTAAGAGTATTTTTCAGATGGAATAAAACTGTAGAACTCCATTAATACTCTATGAGATCATGAAGTTAGCATTTTAATTTACTTATAGACAACATATTTTACTTATAGAAACAAATAGTTTTTTCCTAATTGTAGTTTTTTCCTAATTGTTCCTAATTGTAGAAAACTATGAAATCTCAGATTCTGCTGTACCATGAAAAAGTATTGTCAGTTTTGCAGCAATTCTAACTAGTCTGTTTTGCTAACTTTTAATGTAACAACACATTGCCAAAAATAATCATTTGCCTTGGAGAATTAATTGATCATTAGCACAGTAATTACATATTTAATTAAAGTATTTATTCCAGTGACACTGACAAACATAAATTGCTTAGTCTTGTATTATGTATGAAGTGTTTTTCAAGTCTCAGAAAAAATAGTGTTTGCTTTTTGCTAGTAAAATGCATTACCTTACCTTTTTTTTAAGTCATAAGGAGAGACTCTGAAATATATAGCAGGCTGTCCACAGATGTTTTTTGAACCAGTTGTATCAAATACTAAGCAGCAATAAAATCTCCGAGCAAAAAGATATACAGTCCTACTAAAGACTGCAATTCTGTTCATAAATAAGACATGATAAATAAAAACCCACAGCAAACTGGTGATCAATATTTTTCAGGAAATTCTCCCTTATTTCTTTGGCTCAATATAAGGAAGATGAAGAAAAGTGTAAATGCCAGCCAAAAGTTGAATAGTTTGTGTTCCTACAAGAATCTGAATCAAGTAGGAGAACTTTACACCAACTTTGTTTGTCTCTTGTGCTGTAAATAAATGTTAAAAAACTGTAAAATATAACTTGCCTGCTCAGCCTAATAGCTTTCTACTACGAAATAAATAATTCAATCGGGTGAAAGCAGTAGATGTTCATTATCTAGATTTTAGCAAGGCATTTGACATAGTCTCCATTTTCTGTTGGAAGGTCCTTACAGTCTGTGCCTGCCTTTTTCAAGCCACCTTGTTTTCACCTTGTTCTTGCCCCACATTAGTTCCATTACCCTTCACTCTCCATCCTGTTAATCAGACTCAGGTCAGAAGGATGGGGAAAGTCAGTCTACCACTTGTCAGACCATAGCAGGAGCATTAAGTCCACTTTAATACTCACCACACCACAAGGATATTAGCAAGTTACAGCAAATGCCCAGCAAGCCCAGGTGAGCAGGCAAACAGAGCACAGAATACGTGAGGAAAGGCCAACACAACTGACTTGAGTCAGTCTGGAGAAGAAAGGTTAATGGGGCCACATCCTGTTCTCTTCAGCTGCGTTTCAGCATCCCTGAGAGAGGACATAGTCAGGATCTTCTCATAGCTTCACACAAAATTCATAAGAAACATGAAAACACGTTCAAGTGACATCTGCAAGCAATGGAACACACAGGACCAGCTGGGCCTAGTGGTACATGAGGCAGGTGACCTTGTGACAAAAGACAGGGAAAAGCCCGAAGTCCACAAATGTTTATTTTCCCTTGGAGAATGCTGGCTGCTTTGATCTTGGGCTGCCCAGATACAGATCTGGTAACGGAGCCGGGGTGAGCAAAGAAGCCCAAGATTCCTCCCTTGAAAGGAGGATCAAATCAGAGATCACTAGATGCTTTGATAGCAGAGTAATACCCATGTTGTTAAGACCAAAAAATGTACATGTCTTTCTAATGAGCTCTTACTTAGATGAAAACCCTGAAAATACTAGTTTCCAGTGATGTGACATGCTAAACCATATTAGCTGTATGCATATAATTTGTAAGACTGTAGTGAATGTTAACTAGTAAAGCAATAGTTACTTTGGCTGTCCTGAAAGGGGTAAACCAAGCATCTTTCTATGTATGATCAAGGCAGCTTTTCCTCAGCTTTCTTTAAGTTCATACCAAATTTTGATCTCATTTTTACTAAGAAGGCAGGTCTCCCAAGCATCGTACAGATGAAATACCATAGGCAGAAGTTCCACTTTTAATGAAAGCTATATTCCAATACCACATTAAGTGCACTTAAATGCAGTAAAACCAAGATGTAAACAATTTAAATCAGATACCTGAGATAGCCATAGCAGTTCACCCCAAACCTCAGCATTTGTGAGGACAATTAGCCGAATATTTGTCCTGCTTCTTATTTTCATCAAACAGTATTGCTACCAGAAAAAAAGCATCACCCAGCTACCTCATACATGTCAAACAGAGGGAGTGTAGCACAGTCATGTTGGTAAAGAATTCTCCAGGGCTCGTGATTCTCCTTTAACAGGACACATCTCCAGCAGCACTGATTTCTACAAAGCATTTGTGTTGTGCTTTTGTGTATTATTATACATCTGTTACTCCAGTCATACATAAAGTCAAATAAGTCTTCGTTTGGTTCAGAACAACTTCTCTTGAAACATACGTAAGCTTTGTCTGAACAAAGATTTATACTGTTAACAAAAAGAAGCAGAAGTAAGTACTACTTCCTCGTGTGGGTATCTTTCTGCAAAATCTTTGCTCTCATCTAGTCATTGCACACAAAGGCCACAAGATGGAAGTCTTGCCTTGAAAATAGTATGTTGACGCCTTTTCCTAAATAAGGGACTGGTTGTTTTCTTCGCGACATCAAGGATTTTCAGCTCCTATCCTATTTCTCTGAAATACCTTCTCATGTACAAGTAAAATGTAAGCACACAGGGTTTAAATCTCGCCCGGTTTTTATCATGAAAACACGATATATCCTTAGTAAGGAAATGAAGTTCATATATGAGTACTAACATTAAGAAATTCAGAAAATGTGCAGCTTACAAATAGCACGTGTATTTTAGTGGAGTAAAGCTCTTTCCTTGCAGGAAATTCATTATTGTAATTTGGGCCTGAGTCTCATTGTTTCTTGCGATAAAAATAATTATGATGGATTATCTGGAACAATCAACTGCTTCAGCCTCTACAGTACTAAAAATACACCGAGTGTCAGCAATTTTAAGAATCAAGGACAGGTTTACAAAAGCTTGATACAATCAAACACCTAATTGCAGGATCCTAATACCACTTTTCCAGTTCTGTAACTTATACTAGCAAACTAGAATGTTAGTTCAAACTAGATTGAGTAGATGTTTTTTTCTTCACATGTTTTGACAACTAGATGATTCAGTTTTGGAAATGGAGAGGTGGGGGTTAAAATATATTATTTGAATTAAACAGTTAGAGTCAATCAATTGAGAGTCAAGCAATTTACAGTCCAGCAATTCTTACATCTGTTTCCTAAACTAGGCCCCTAAAGGTAGATGTGCAGCTCGCATCTTGAGGGGGGGAAACAAACAAGCAAACATCTTACATTTGTATTTCTGTTGTGGTTTCTAATTCCACAAAGCTGAACTAGCTCTCTGAGCTTTTTTTCATTCCAAGTTAAATGCGCTAAGAAAAGTTTCATTTCTTTGCCAAAAGTGGTAGAACATCCTGTGATGAACAGTTATGCCAAGCATATGGTGAAAGAATGGAGTCTTCTCCCATAAATGCTGTGATACCCTAGTTCATTGAGATGCAGACCTGAATCATCAGGTACATAGGTTTTCTTGACAAATCTTGGTTTGTGGACTTCAGGAACCATTCTGTACATAATTTGTTCTCATCTCATTATATCATATTCTACTTTTGGTCCTACCTATACTGGTCATTGATGGCCTTGTTTAAAAGAACATCTTTGACTTAATCAAGTCAAAGTTTTTCCTGTATTCAGGTTCTCATAATAATCATCATGATAAGTATTGACAGATTTATTTATTTATTTTTTTTTTCCCCAAATGACAAACTCTGTGTATTTGGAATAAAAGTTTTAGACACTTTGAAGTACTGCTGAAAAAAACATGGTTTATGCTCCGGAGGAGAGAGGATTGGTCTACACCTAATCTATAACATGTGTTAGCTATTCTGACACAATGAGATATGGTTAGAAAGACTTAGAATTCTATGGTCTTCAAGTGTTAGTACTCTACCACTTCAGTCAAAGAAAAAAACCTCTTTTCTCAGTGCTGTTAACTAGGAATGAACCAAAGGCTGAGAAAGCTATCTCAGCTTTGAGGAATTAGGGAATGTAAGTAGCAAGCTTTAGGATAGAGCAATAGAATTTATTCTTATATCTGTTTCATAAATTTAACACAAATGTGGGTTTACTGGGGATTGTTATGGTTTTGGTTGTTTTTTGTTTTTTCTTCTCCCTAGTAAAAAATTCTACATTTCAGCAAATAATATATTCCAGAAGCATATAACCAGGAATTCACTAGGCACCTCTCTGTGGAGGTATATTGCCATCAGTAGTTTGGGATCTATAAAAAACCCCAAGTAATTATGGAATAACTTTACACAAAAATGTTCTTTTTTTTTTTTCAGTTCAGATAGTTTATATAAGCTTTAGATAGTTTAACTGTGATTCATTATTACTTCCCCCTGGAAAATGAGACTTAAAGTGTCTTTTCTAAGAAAAAGATAGCAAACATCATAAATAGAAAAAAGAGGTATGGCTTGGCCAAACTCCTATCACCCTTTAAACCAGGAAAACAAATGATATGACTTTCCTGTACTAGAAATGTCTACAACAGCAAATAATATGGCGCAACAATAGTTAATTTGTAAATCAAAGCATTTAGTGATGAGACTTTCAACATGTTAACTGCATGAGGTATGAAGGTTTTCACTTTTAACCAGATTTAGCCTGCTGGACCATAAAATTGTTCAAGGAGACCTGAAGGACCATCTTTTGTGTTGGATACTTACATCTCCAGCAGAATTTGAAGTGCATTTGCTGCTCACCTGGCTCTTGTAGTTTAGTTTCCTTGGAAAGAAATCCTGTTTATACTCCCCAAGGTTGCAGGTATTCATAGGAATCTAAGAAAAAAATTTAAAAGTTTCTGTGAAAAGCTTCATTTTAACCTGTGCTTTCATGTAACCTTTAACTTAGAGTAGAAAAAAAAAACTGTAGAGAAATAATAGCTTTTAAAATATAAAATTTATTAAGAGGATTTTTGTATTAAACTATTTCATCAGTGGTTTGATATTCCACAACAGATCATAAATATGATGTACAGATACCTTCCCCACCAAACACTCCACTTACATGGGTTAGAAATTCTCTAGTAACTAGGCAACCAATTAATTAAGAAAATCAATTAATTAAAAAAAAATTAGTTTTAAAATTATAGGTCCTTGAACCATGCACATTACAGACTGCCATCCCAAATTTAGAAATAAGCCTAATAATTACCCTAGTTGAATGATCTTTTTATGCCCCATGGTGTCCCTTTAAGTTACCAACCACTGGAAGAAGAGTAATTCTGAGGGAAAAAAAAAAAATTAAAAAAAAAATATCGTTTTAAGCTTCTGTTTGAAAACAGTTTTCTTTAAAAACCCTTAACACTATTTTTCTAATGAAAGCTAAACATCATTCTAGAATTCAGTCATATGCATCTTCAACCAGTTCAGCATTGATTCCTCAGAACAAATGTGAAGCTAATGATTGTTACTCATTGATTTAAAATGTGAAGCTGACCCTGTAGTTCTATTTTCTAAAGCAGTCATATTGTCACTTACTAGTCCATCTTTCTCTCCTCTCTCTGATGCTACATCTTTTCTTTTACATAAAAGATGGCTCTTGCCTCTATTGCCTTAATGGATTATAGACTTTTCAGAATGTTGTCAAATTGTATATGTCTGGCAGAAAAGTGGACCTAATCTTCTGCCAGAAGTTCTGGATTAAATACCTATACAAATATTAAAAAGCAGAATAGGTGTGTCAATACATAAAAAAAAAAAAAGCTGGTTCACCTGTTTCATAGGTTTGTGAGAAGACAGCTAAACTAGTCTATAAGAGTGAGGACACATTTTTGCTTTATGTTATGACTCCAACTGTATTGATAGACTAAAGCTATTCATCGTTAATTTATGAAAGCAAAATTAAGCAACATACTATACTCCGAAGTTTGTTCTTTGTCAGCTTTAAGTAGAGCAGAGTCACCACTCCTATATTGCCTCCTCAGAGAGCCACGAGTCTCTAGCTGAGACTCCCACCCTGCAGGTATACTCTGACAGTTTATAGCATCAGAATTAAAATGTACACAACAGAGATCACTTGTCACATCAGTGCTCTGTTGCTTAGCTCAACTGTGGTCCAGGCAACAGTAGCTAAAGCATCTGTTCTTTGGAAAGTAATTCACTTTTCAAAGTAATCTTCCAATGTTTTTTATTGATGTTATGATTACTTTTTTCCTTTTTATTATGCCTCAATTTCAACTAATAACAGCAGTAACTGTTGTTAAATTTTTACACTCAGCATGGGTAATGTTGGATTATATGTGGCAACACTTACATTTATATGTAACAGTCACTTACAAACCACCTTTGCAAGCAAACTCTTCAAATCAGAGAGAGAAGAAAATTGAAATTTCTTATAGCTTAAGTCACACATTATAAAGGTATTTGAGTTACACCAGCAAAAGGAACAGCTCAACATCTCCAAAAGGCTGAGAAATACACAATAGGGAAAAATAAATAATTCCTTCAATGGCTACATTTTTACACAAGTTTAACATGTTCTACTGTCAGATTGCAATGTACCAAACATTAAACACAGTTTAGCCAGTGACTAGATTAAAAGCAGTAAACAGTTTCAGAAGCTGATCTCTAATTTAATTTTTTTTTTCTGTCTTATTTCACTGAACTATTCATTTCATTATACAATCTATGTGGCTATGAGATTGACACAGCCTTCTAGATTTCCTGGTTGCCTAAGATTAGTGGCTCTATTTAATCAGATATTAGAACTAATTCAAGTATTAAGACCATCACTGACAAAAAGTCTTATTCACATCCCAGCTGCAATCAAGACTGCTATAGATACACAAGAGAAAACAGAAAAAACAGTGTGGATTTAGAAATCTTCTGTACCTGTTGGGCTTATTTTCTTACTTGGTCAGTTAGAGAATAAGGAAGAAATTGACAGGATATATGCATTCCCCCTTACTGGAACTGTTGAGAGTGCATGCAATATCTGTTTCCACATTTGCTGAATAATCATAGAATCACTGGTTGGAAGTGGTCTTAAAGATCACCTAGTTCCAGCCCCCCTGCCATGGGCAGGGACACCTTCCACTGGATCAGGTTGCTCAAGGCCCCGTCCAACCTGGCCTTGAACACTGCCAGGGAGGGGTGAGGGCACAACCTGTCTAGGCAACCTGTTCCAGTGTCTCACCAGCCTCACAGGGAAGAATTTCTTCCTAATATCTCATCTAAATCTATCCTCTTTCAGTTTAAAACCATTACATCTCATCCTGTCACTACAGTCCCAGATGCAGAGTCCCTCCCCATCTCTCCTGTAGGTCCTCTTTAAGTACTGGAAGGCCACTATAAGGTCTCCCTGGAGCCTTCTCTTCTCCAGGCTGAACAACCCCAACTGTCAGCCTGTCCTCATAAGGGAGGTGTTTCAGTGCCCTGGATCATCTTCATGGCCTCCTCTGGACTTGCTTGAGCAGGTCCATGTCCTTACATTGGGGCTTCAGAGCTGGACACAGTACTCCATGTAGGGTCTCACAAGAGCAGAGTAGAGGAAAAGAATCACCTCCCTCGACCTGCTGTACACACTTCTCTTGATGCAGCGCAGGATACAGATGGCTTTCTGGACTGTAAGCGTACATTACTGGCTCATAGTCAGTTTTCCATTCACTATTACTCCCAAGTCCTTCTCTGCAGGGCTGCTCTCAATATGCTCATCGCCCAGCCTGCATTTGTGTATGGGATTGCCCCATTTCATGTTCAGGACCTTGCACTTGGCCTAATTGAACTTAATGAGGTTTGCATGGGCCCACCTCTCCAGCTTGTACAGGTCCCTCTGAATGGCACATCCCTTACCTCCAGTGTATTAACCACACCACGCAGTTTGCTGTCATTGGCGAACTGGCTGAGAATGCACTTAATCCCACTACATGTGTCTCCTACAAAGACATAAAACAGCACTGGTCCCAGTACCAACCCCTGAGAAATGCCACTCATCACTGCTCTCCACTTGGACATCAAGCTGTTGACTGCAACTCTTTGAGTGCAACCATCCAGTTAATTCTTTGTCCACTGAGTGGTCTATCCATCAGATCCTTGTATCTCCACTTTAGAGGCAAGGATGTTGTGTGGGACAGTATCAAATGCTTTGCACAAGTCCAGGTAGGTAGATGATGTCAGTTGCTCTTCCCTCATCCAGCAACCTTGTAATCCTGTAGCAGAAGGCCACCAAATTCCTCAGGCACGATTCCCCCTTAGTGAAACCATGTTGGCTGTAACCAATCACCTCCTTATTTTCCTTGTGCCCTAGCATATCTTCCAGGGCATGGAACCACTCCATGATCTTGCCAGGCACAGAGGTGAGACTGACTGGCATGTAGTCCCCTGGGCCATCTTTTTTTTTTTTTCCTTTTTAAAAATGGGGGTCATGTTTCCCCTTTTCCAGTCAACAGGAACTTCACCAAACTGTCACGATTTCTCAAATATGATGGATAGTGGCTTAGCCACTTCATCTGCCAGTTGCCTCAGGACTCAGAGATGCATCTCATCAGGTCCCATGAACTTGTGCATATTTAGGTTCCTTAGATAGTCTTGAACCTGATCTCCTGCAGTGGATTGTTATTCTCCCAGTCCCTGCCTTTCCCTTTTGTGTCTTGGGTGCTGTGGCTGGAGTGCTTGCTGGTAAAGACTGAGGCAAAAAGTCATTGAGTACCTCACCCTTCTCCATATTCCAGGTAACCAGTGTCCTGTTTCCTTCTGGAGAGGACCCACATTAACCCTAGTCTTCCTTTATCACCAATGTACCTGTAAAACTTTTTAATGTTGCCCTTGATATCCCTGGCCAGACTTAATTCTATCAGGGCTTTGGCCTTCCTAACCTGATCTCTGTCTGCTTGGACAGTTTCTCTGTATTCCTCCCAGGCTACCTGTCCTTGCTTCCACCCTCTATAGGCTTCCTTTTTACACCTGAACTTTTCCAGAAGCTACTTGTTCATCTGTGCAGGCCTCCTGGCATTCTTACCTGACTTCCTAAGTAAAAGAAGTCATTTGCATAAGTAAAACAACTTCTACGTGTAGATCTGAAGCCATAGTGGAATATCTTGGTCACAAAGTTATTGTAAAGAGTTGATATTCATGTTTAATTGCCTTCCAGTTCTATCACATCTGATATTTTATTGCTCTGAGTACTCTTTGTTTGTGTAAAGCATTTTATAAAGCAAGCTATATTTTGCAGCTGATAATAGTAGTGTCTGAAGATAATGCTTCTAATTCTAATGTTGTAATAACAGCAGTCACTTCACAGCTGTCACCAACCTATTCCATTGACAAGAAAAAGATTAATTTCTCAAACTTGATGATATTTTAATGAAGAAAATTTGCAACTCTTTACAATTAAATTATGCCTGAACATCTTAACACAGACATCCTTAATCTTCCAGACCCATGGGAAACAACACTAAACAAATACCATGCTGAACACAGTGCAACACCTTGCTCTCCCTGTTTAGCTTTACCTTTCCAGGCCCATAACCAATAAAGCTTTTCATTAGTAACACACTGTATGGAATTTATACTCTATTGCCCACCATTTTAGGATCTTATAATGCTAATTCAGACTAAATTCATCAGAAGAAAAGCTAGATTTTCACATGCCTGCAAAAAGCAGTCAGTATATTGTCAGTATCAATAGCAATCAAAAAGTGTTGTGGGGCCTGGTTTAATTATTTTTTTTTTCCCTTTAGCTTGCTTTGACATCTGTATCCTGTTAGTGTCTTTTTCTTTGAATAACTCACTCACTGTGGGTAATTTCCTACCTTGTAATTTGCTGTTGTGTTCCCAAATGGAACTGAGTTTAGAAAGCAATCACATGGTCCAGTCCTAATTTGCTTTATGCTTTGTTTCTCTCATCTGCTTCCCTCCCTCCCCCTAAATAAATAGATAAAGAACAAAGTTTTAATTAGTTTAAGCCAATATTTATTACTTATTGGGGTTCCTGCTAGAATGCACTCAACACATGCAACCAGATGTCTGACAGCTTGAGGTCAGAAGATCAATTAAGCAGAAGTTACACTTTGGTTTTAATCACTATCTCCCATCTTAGAGAAGCAGAGATATACAAATGATTCTATAACTGTGGTAGCTAAGCAAAAAGTCTGAAGTTTTCCTAAACCAGTTTATATTGTAGCAAAACAAAATGAGCTATTTTTTCTTTTTTCCGTTTGTAATACTGCAAACCCGGAGTAGCTGTTCTGAAGCTGACAGAATCACTTGGTGTTTACCACCAAACCTAATCCCAAACATTTCACATCCTATTTCTGACAGCAAAAATCAACACCATAGCACATCAGAAAAATCATCAATGCAGTTAAGTTGTTCAACACAATATTTCAAGTCATGTTTGTATTTTGCATAGTCCAACATGTTTAGGCCTCTACACTGTTTTCATATCTAGATCCAAAAAGTAAAAATGCAGTAGATTAACCAATATTAGAGATCTCAGAAAAAAATTAAGACATAGAACTGGTAATGCTGCTGAGCCTGTAATATTTACCAAACTATAAAGAAAACTAAATATATTGGGTTTATAGCACAGTTGTTATCATATTCAGCCTTTTGTTGTGATAAAGTTGAGAGAAATAATGAGAATCATCAAAAAATATGTCCAATCTGTACTATGCCCCCAATAGCAGTGTAGTAGCAAGCCCACAATTAAGACTGGAAAGTCAGTGCAAAAATATATAGTGTAATTTATCTCCTACACTTGAGAACTTTTTTAAAAGAGTGCTCTTTGAGGCATAGAGCCCCACAAAGAATATAGAATCATAGGAAAACACAGGTTGCAAAGGATGTCTGGAAGTCTTCCAGTCCAATATCTGGCTTCAAGCAGAAGTATCTTCAAGGTCAGACTGCTCAGGATTTCCCAAGTTCTAAAAAACTCCAACAATGGTAGTTACCTCTAATTGAGAAAATATTTTTCCTCACATGCATTTAGATTTTTATTTGCTGCAATTTATGACCATGCTTTGCATCCTTCCATGGTGCACCTCTGACAATAGACTGATTCAATCTTCATAATCCTTCCTAAGGTATTTGAAGACAGTAAACATGAATCTCCTTAGTCTTCTTCAGACAAAACAAATCCAGTTCCCTCAGCCTCTATAACTGGGAGGTAGGCAGGAATCGCTGCTTTCCCTGAGCTCTGATTCTGGCCATAGGCAGAAAGCACTATGAGGTGCTGTGGTATCCAGTACTTGGCTCTGCATTAACCCAGGTGAAAGTAATTTAAGGTTTGCATACATGCTGTGCTTATCATCTGTATATAATTGCCTAATTCAAGGTCGCTGGATCTTCCTTCAGCTTCAAACAAAAGTTTCATTGTGGAGCTCACAGGCTTTTCTATCAAAACTGCCATGCTATCACAAAGCTTTGGGTTTTATTGTTATTTTTTTACTATAGTGAATTATCAGTTCTAATCTGTCTTCTTACTAACAAGCCTTAAAGCAACTAAAGGAAAAAATAGCTGCCAAGATGTCAACTAAGAAGGGTTCCTAAAGCTTTCAAAAAAGTAATTTCTGAGGTGGTACTTAATATTGTTCAAACAGCTGACCTTGAAGGAAATGCACACAACAAATTTCACAGGGAAGACAATGAAACCTGATTTTTATAATCTTAGAAGTATTATGATAAGGTATCTTAACCTGTATCGCAATCTTGATGAAGTGATTTGAACTTTCATCACAAAATGTATCTGATTCCAGTGCAGTGAGTTAAAAAATAAGCATATGTGTAAGTATGTGTTCCAAAAACAAAATCTAAGAAAGAGCTCACTAATATAGGCCAACAGGTACCTAAAGGTGTCTAAGGGATACACAGCAGTTTTAAAGCTGCAGATGACCAAACTAAAGCTTTTGTCATAAAAGTGCTAACTGGGTTCTCTGGTCCCAGTAGCCAAGTTTCAGGTAGCTATTATTGCACATCAGTTAATTTCTAATACTCATTCTTTGGCTATTATTTTCCCATGCCTTAACTAAGGTGCAGTAGTTTCCATCAGGTAACAAGTTCTCATGGTCATAGTGCATATTCATTCACATAGCTAAGGTTAAACTTGTCAAGCTTTACATGTCTGATAAGTAAAAAAAAAACCCCAAATCCCTCAAAATAAACAACCCCTCACACCCAAGCCCCATGTTCCTGCAGAATTGAACTTACCAGCACCTTTTTTTATAACAGCAACTTGTTTGGTGGTAAACACAGGCATTGGACTCTCACCATTCACTAAGATTTTTGTGGACAAAGAACCAATAGAATTTAAATTAGTAGGAAAAAAAAAAAATCATAGCCACAACTACATTGCAACTAATCTATCTATAGCTCTGTCAGCAGTGCCAAGAAAATACATCCATGTCATCTGCGGAAACAGAAATGGAAGAAAAATTAAAGTAGTCACACCATTTTCAAAGAGAGGAGTATTATTAACTATAAAGGCTATAGACAACTTTAATTGCTATGAATGGCAAAATGAAACCTTACAGGGAAAATACATTAAAAAATTAAAATAATGTGTGATGAAAATGAAGAAATTCAGCATATAGACTCAGTTACACATTAAATGCTTAAAAGGGCCTCAGTGTCCTCTCTTCACTGCTGTCCAAAGTAATATTTAAAGAAAATGATTTCCCTAAATCATTAAATACTTGTCTTTGTAACAATTATGAACAGTCAGAAGATACTGTCAACATGTGTATCTTCCTCTTTTATTCCATACTATTTTCTGGCATCTACTGAATGAGTTTAAATCTCTAATCTGTTCCTCTGTAGACTGTGAATTTAGGTAGACATTGATGCAGAAAGTAGTTTTGCATACATAATGTCTGACATACAGAAATCCTAGACGAGAGGCTGCTTTACAGACATTATCTTTATTTTTTTATTCTTCTTGCATTCCTGTGACCCTTCAAATTAATTCCCTGCCCACAGCAGCAGAGGTGGACTAGATGATCTTTGAAGGTCTCTTACAACACAAACAATTCTATGTTTCTACGGATTTGTGCCTTTCTTTAAGCATTAACATGACCTAGGGGCAGAAAATCCTTTCCTACTAGAAGAGGCCTCTCCTTGAATATGTCTTGGCCCCTGCAGTTTATTCATGCAGCCACTGGATGCCACTGCTAGCAATAACTTTTTTTAATATATAAACATTTGAATGCTTTCTATTTGCTGACCAGCTTTTGTCTTGTTTTCTGCCATCTAATCCAAATCCAGTGCTGTTGCCATCTTTATTTTCTCTGTCTTTTATACTCATTATACACTTGATGCCATTTAATAAACTAATACTTGTCATATATCCATTATGTCTCAATCCCAGTCTTCAGTCTAAAAATTGTTATGCTTAAAGACAATGTCTCATGTATGAAGCAATTATGAAAAAAAAAAAATTTGTGGGGACATACATATGTTTCCATTCTTTAAGATGTTAAAACACATTACCCTCTCTGTTTTTTTACTGAGATGCTTAAAAAATTCAGTGGAATATTGGCGGCTAAATATGTCTCAGTCATCAAGATATTTGTCTATATGGAATTAAAGAATGGTCACACATATTTTCATATCAGAGTAGAATAATTTCCAAAATTACCTTGTTTTATTATAGCAGAAATGGCTTCTCTATAGCAAGTATGAATACATATTTTCCTAGTTAACTTCTGATCAAATGATCAACATTTATCTAACAAAACTACACACAATTGTTTGTGGAATACCTAACATGCAGAAATTCCCTCAAAAGTACAGTGCAAACATTAGCAAATCATATGAAGTTACAGCCTCATTAACAAACACTACCGTGGCCTATAAACAATTTTGTTCCCTTAAGGGGACTAGTGTATAACTGCAGCATCATTTATATCACTACTGTGAGTTCTGAAAAATTCAGGAAAAAAAATCTCATTACCTCATGAGTACAATTATGTCAACAGAGCCTATGTTCTATTTGTACTGGCTGTGGAAAAATATTTGTTCAGAATAAAAAGGCTTCTAAAATTAATGTGTAATATCTAACTACTCTCAAACTAATAAGGATAAAAGAGAACCAGATGCCTTCACTAACAAGAATCTAGGCTCCATCAGAGAAAAAAGTAATTTCCATTCTTACATTTCAAAAGGAACTGATCATAAGGCCAGGAGAAAACAATGGTTTGGAGGACTACTGGTTAGGCAGGTAATGTAGCTATTTTGTTGAAGTGAGAATTATAGGAAACTAAGATCAAAAGCCAGCACTGTAGGATGGAGCAGCAATAAATATGAGAACAGTGTGTAAATAAATTTCAAAGAATGTGAGACTACAATGCAGATGAAACGTAATGGGCCTTTTTTTTTTTTTTTTTTTTTTTTTTTTTTTTTCTTTTCTCCCTTATTTACTTTTCTATGTAGAAAATTTTAGGTTAGAAATGGTATAACTTTGCTAAGGTACCATAAGTGAGTAGGTACTAAGTAAAATAAAAGCTACTGAGAAAATGGCATGGTATCTTATTCTTAAGCACATCACAACTTCTGGGTCAAAATATTTCAGATAATCAAGTGCAAAACTTACATCTGCAGATACCAGTCTTCACATAAACTAAGAACATAAACATAAGAAGATACAAGTGTAGCAGTTCCTATATGAATTTATTTGGAGATTAACTGCATTCCTTGTTACTACTAATGAATGTTTATCTTATAAGATGCTCAAAAAATTGTATCAAAGCCCTGCTAAGCACATCCTCCAGTTCATAGAAATACCAGTGAAGAACTTCTGCTTGTTAAATGAAGTTTTCTGAGAAAAACTGAAGGTCTGATACAGCAGAATTAGAATCTCACTACAGAGATGCAAAGGATAGTGAATAAACTACAGAAAAACAGCAAAAGTATTGGCTGTACACTACCACACCTTTAAATAGAATTAGTTTGTTAACCCAGACGCTTTTACAAGGATTATATTTAGTACTGCTATATAAAATTTCAGAAAAATCATTTGCTACTGTAATATAGTCTTACTGTTTTATATATTTTACATAACTAGCTTTTTTTCTTTTACAGAATGAAAGCTGGTGTTTAAAGTTAATAAAAACATTTACTCTGTTTTACAGAGATATAATCAGTAAACACATTGATAAAACAAAGGTGTTTTCATTCTCTATCCAACATCTTTGGCAAATTCAAAGAAAACATCAAACTTTCTCTTTTCTGAAAAAAAAAAAAAGCTCTTACTATAGTTTTTTTTTAAATTTTTGTTTTTGTTATTCAGATGTGAATGCTTGGTTGCTCTTTTCCCATACAGACCAAGTCCACTACAAAGCATAAAGAGACTAGTAGGTTGCACCTAGAGATTGTACAACTGGGGATCAAATCATAACAGATGTGCAAGAAATAAGAAGTATTAATATAAACCATATTTCTTTGAGCTTTTATTCATGTTTCACCCTTTACAATATTTATTTCATTAATCTCAGGCTCAGTTAACTTTTTTTTATTAAAAAAATAAAAAAGAACACAATCTCAAACGTGGCTAGAAGTCAACCACATTTGAGAAATGAACACAGAAGCCTATAGCAGCAAGCCTGATTTTTACTTTGGATTTAGTCAGCTTTCCACATGTTGCACAGACTTTTTAGTGATATGCCACTTTTTTTTTTTCAACTATTTATAAGCGACATCATTTTCTAGCTGTACAAGATAAGACACAGAAAGAGTAGTTCTACTATTCTTAGTAACTTTAATTTCTTTACAGAATAGTGTGGTTATTTAAATACAGTCACTTTCTTTCTACTAATTTAAACTACCTTTCCTAACTTCTGCTTCTTGTCTTCATGGCAGATTTTGCTTAATTTCTGTAAATGGAGAATGCATGCTTGGAAAATGGTACACTTACATCATTATTTTTCATCATTCTTTGGTTTCACTTTCCTAGGAGGATTTTTGTTAGGGCCTCACAACAGCCATATTCCTTACAAGAGAAAAAAAATGACCAGAGATGTGACAAGCTCAACCTGACACAGGAATAATTTCTGTTGGACTTCATAAAGTCTTTATAGCAGTTTCTGATCTTCCTATGGTTGAATATCTCATATTTTAAAATATATGATTTAATATTACTTTCTGGTGAGAGAATGCAGTACTTGAACTACAAATTCCAGAGAAAGATTATATAACCACAATGCACAGAGATGTATATCAGGGAGTTTGCTTTGGCTCCTTTTTCTAGATAGGGACTGACTAATCTATTGTTAAATCTGGCCTAATTTATCTCCATAAACTGGGAGATGTCTGAGATTACTGACAAGTCTTCAGACCTTATTTGGGATCAGAACTTGTAGAGTTCCTCCATTTGTGGTCTTCAATAGCTGGATAGACCCTTGACATATAAAATTCAACATGAGATTTTTACTCATCCACTTCCTCAGGATTTTTGCCTACAATTAATATCAACTTTATTAGCTTAGTTGTCAAAAGCAGTAATAATCTAAGTATTAGCACATCACTACCTCTCTTGCCGAGGATCCTGGACATCATCCAGGTATTCTGAGATCTATAAAAACACTGATGGATTGAATTTCACAGCTTTTAAGGTTCTTGAGATTAACATTTTGTCAAAATGGAGAGTTTTAAAACTAATCTTCTCCCTAGCTGGAATAAAAATTATCCCGATAACTGAATATTGTCTATGTTCTTCCTATAAATAAGCAGTAACAGTATTTAGTACTTGATTCTTTTTCAGCCTCCTGGACAGGATGGTTATTGTCCCACTACAGTAGCAAAACTGTCACTGCTATAATTTCATTTGTTCCAGTATTTTGCTTCTAGGTTATTTAGATATTTTGAAGTATTTCTCTATTTTAAGTGTTTAAATGTAATCAGGCAAGATTAGGTAAATTGTTCAGTGATCAATTCGCTTTTGTACATTAGACTGGAACCTAATACAGAATTATCTTGAGAAAGGTATGCTTCTGTCAGAAAAACATTTTCTTCTTAGAATGTCAAAAAAAGCTAAAATAACCTGAAGCCTAAGACTTGCAGCATATATACGTTCCTGATTGAAATGTTTAGTAACAACTTATCTTCCAATGTATTTGAAGGATTGTTAACTCCTTAACTAATTTAATGACCTAGAAAAATTTCCAACCTATTTTACCTTTTGTTTGTTATTTGTTATTTGTAATACAGGTTCAAATGTATACATGTTCTTAAACATAATATATCCTAAAGAACATAATATTCCTTAGGCAGTATGAAATAAACTGTTCACTGTCTTTCCTGTATTTCTAAAGACTTGAGAATTCTCTTCATATAAACCTTCTTATACAGGGCAGTCTTTAGTCTACCAAAAAGTCCTTATGATTATGTTTGAGAGAGCAAGATGAGGCTGCAGAGCATGTATTCTGAGATTAGTAAGAAGGCAGAAAGGATGGTTTGATGGGTTAGCCAACATAAGTTAAATTTTGCCATCTGAAAAATTAGGATCTGTGCATGACAAATAATATATATTGCATATAATTGCTTAATGAAAAATTAAGTATATTCAAAAGTTTATTCATATGATAAGCCAGGATGGAATGAAGGTCTGACCCGACAAGGGAGTCTGGAGAGTTGTGAATGTGCAAGATAATACAGGAACACAGTAGCAAAGCTAGAGGGATAACTGAGTTCATAATGATGGTACCTCCTGCAGTTGAGTACTCTAATATAGTTTGACATAAAAAAAGCCCAAAACTCAAAAACCAACTCAAAACTGACTGAGAATGAGATTGTTAGGTGAAGCAAAGCACCACAGAAAAGTAAAGTGACTTGACCAGCTCCCAGAGCATAGACATTCAGGACACATTCATGCACTTATGTAGATACACCCTGGCAAGATTCAGCAAAGATTGCAAGCATTTCTGAATAAATGCTTTGAGTTTCCCCAGATTCACTGCTTCTTAGCACACATTTCCTGTGTGCCAATGGCCAAATAAGGAATTTTGACATGCTGCTCCAAAATCGAGTCAAATGGTTATGTGAAATCCATCTATGTGAAATAGACAGTGCATGTTGTGTCTCCAGCTCTTTTTCTCAACACCAGTGGAGAGCTTTTTTAAAAGGACATCTTTTATTTGAGAGAACAATTCATTAAACAGAAGATAAATATTTGCTTAAGGAAAGTGAAGTTGAGGTTTGGTCTTTGTACTGAAAGTAAAGCAAGAAATTATGAACAGAGTTATATATAACTATGTTCAATTCATTGCTCAGAAATAGTAATTCAACACAAATACAGCAGATAACATAAGTAATCCTTTAAAAACCTGAGTAGGGAATCCATTAACAAAATCACAGAAAGGTGCCACAGAAAGGTCTGAAAAGAAGAAAGATTCACTTACTGTCAAATGCTAAGGGAGAACTGATAACAGACCTCTTTTCAGAAACTAAGCAGTCTTTTGTGTGAAAGTGTTCATATTTATGCTTCCTATTGTTAGATTTAAAAATTAAGAAAGGCCTGCCTATCAACAATGGGAACTGTTTACAATACTTTAGAACAAGTGATGCTACTAAGAAATAAATTTATATAAAATGGTAACAGGCATGTAAAGAAATAAAATTATAGAGCTGATCTAAATCCAAAACACATGGGCTGTATGCTACTCACTTTAAAAAAAAATGTTTGCAAATGTGTTTCTCAAAGTGTATGACCCATCTAAAAAGGTATTTTTAAATTTCAAGGTACATAAACAAACCAGTTAGTTTTATTGCTACACTGTCAGCTTACACATTTCTTCAATAAATTCTAAAAGTATCCTGGCAAGAAGCGCAATTAAATACCCTACCCTTTGTATTTCATTTATTTCTAAGTATCTAACAAAATTCTAAGGCTTGCAGAACTTAATGGCATGAAATATACATCACATGTGAAGCTCTCAAAGGTTTTCGTCTGTATATGCAATCTGAGTTTCAGGAAAAGTGTAAGCCATGTATCTCACAGGCATATCCTAACACGAGTCTATCATCTCATTCAAGATTCTGAGCCTGTGTAAGTCCTCTCAGGTGCCTCTTTTTCTTCAATATGTCTCATGGGACAAGATTATGCAATGTCATTTCACTATTCGCAGTTTCCTGAATGTTTGAAGTGATACCTGTTGTTGGTTCCAGCTTTTCCTTGTCGGCTAGTGACAATTTGGAATATTTATGAAGCGGTTTAGAGGTGAACTACACACAAACAAAGCTCTGCATGCATTTAGGGCTTATAAAAGCATTACTACAGCATGGTAACAGTAGCAGTATATTTATAAACTATCAGTACAGAAAATTCCATTGGCAAATTCCTTTCTAGTGGAATCTTTTATATTTTAACTTTTACACTGTTGTGTTGCAATACAGATGGTTCTGTCTCCAGCTATACTGTGGATGAGGAACAGGGAAAAGGCGTATTAGAAAAAATCCTAGTTTATTTTCACTAGCCTCTGAAAATTAGCCCACAGCCCATGAATTAAGGAATGTCCTTTAGTGTTTTGTTATCTCTACCACAGATTCAATTTGCCAGATTTTAGGAAGGTCCTTCCCAAAGGAAATAATTTCTAACAGAAATTGTCCATGACTATTTGTTAATAATGTAACTTAATACTAATAATATGTAGTAGTATTGTAAATGTTTATTGATGTACACACATAAGAGGAAGAGAAGGAGAAGGAGAGGGATATGTTCATATACGTGACTTCTGGTTCAGATCCAGTTCAGTCTCAACCTGTTTAAGAGTTTGAAGCTCATTCCTATCACAGTTATACAATGTTATTCATAGTCTTGATTTCTTCTCAATATTCACAAGTCTTGTAGATACATTAATAATAATAATATATGCATATTTCTTGAGAAAATTGAATATATCCTTAACACAATGAGCCCTTTCCCCTTCTATTGGCTGTCAGACCATCTCACAGAAAATATTGAAAGACTAATTTATCATTAGATTCTGGCGGGTTGCTAAATGTTACTGGTCATGCACTTTTCAGTAAACATTGCTTTCTCTTCTCTAAATGACATCACCACAAGATATAGTTTTGTCTGGTGATGTTTTTAAGTATCCAAATACAACCAGCCAGAACATGCTGAAATTATGTAATGTATCCTCTTAGAAAACACTATACATTATTAAACAGAAAAAGATTATTATTAGAGTAACATTGACAGTGGATTAATGACAGGAGTGTCCATGTCATTAACCCAATATCCAATTTAAAGCATAAGTAACATCAGCACTAAAGATGTCCTATCACTGTATCCCAGGGAGAAGAGATCAGCACCTCCCTCTCCACTTCCCCTCCTCAGGAAGCTGTAGAGAGCAATGAAGCCACCCCTCAGCCTCTTTTTCTGCAAACTAGACAAACCCAGAGTGCTTAGCCACTCCTCACAGGACATACCTTCCAGCCTTTTCACCAGCTTTGTTGCCCTCCTCGGGATGCAATTTTTAAGGCATCTTTGGTAGAGCCTTTTGGAATGTTTTGCTAGGTTAAGCAAGCACTTCATTTGCAAGATATCAAATACAGTATCATGTACCAGATTGTATTGGGTTTGGCTAGGATAGAGTTCATTTTTTTCACAGTAGCTCATATGGTACTGTTTTGGATTTGTTACCAAAACAGTATTGATAACACATTGATGTTTTAGCTGTTGCTGAGCAATGCTCACACAGCACCAAGGCCTTTTCTGTTTCTTAACCCACCAGCAAGTAGGCTGGGGGTGCACAAGAAGTTGGGAAGGGACAGAGCTGGGACAGCTGACCCCAACTGACCAAAGGGATATCATGTAATATATGATGTCATGCTCAGCAATAAAAGCTGGAGAAAGAAGAAGGAAGGGGGGACATTCAGATTTGTGCCATTTGTCCTCCCAAGTGATGGAACCCTGCTTTCCTGGAGAAGGCTGAGCACCTGCCTGTCGATGGGAAATAGTGAACGAATGCCTTGCTTTCCTCTGCTTGTGCAAGCAGCTTTTGCTTTACCTGTCAAACTGTCGTTATCTCAACCCACGAGTTTTCTCATTTTCATTCTTCTGATTCACTTCCCCATTCCACCAGGGAGTAGGTGAGCAAACAGCTGTGTGGTGCTTAGTTGCTGGCTAAGGTTAAACCATGACAACTTTAAAAATTATCTGGATAACTCTGTTTTGACTACTTCATTTGTATTATTTAGCTTTATAACATGTTTATTAAGGCCACATATATTAAAGGGAGCCTTTTGGGGACAGAAAATAAACCTGTCCAAAGATCACATGCTCAGATTTTTATGAAACTCCGATTTAAAGTTGTCATTCTATGAGTATATAATCATTACATAAATGTATCCTGGACTTTTTCTTTAGTTCTTTTATTTTCTGATCCTCCTCTCGGAATTTGACTTTAAATATTTTTCCCACTGTCCAGATAATCCCAAGTGTTGCATAAATGTTCTTCATATATGTTCTTTGTGGGAAACTTCCATACTTTAAACATGGAAAAGTGTTCATAATAATGACACCTAACACATATGGTGTAACCTCCTCTTTCTGCCTGGAGTTATACCTTCATTTCTTAAACAGATGCCTATGCCTGTATATTCTGGCTGACCTATCCGGCAGTCTCCATCCCTAAGTGCAAGACCAGACACTGTCTGATGTCTCTGTCTGCTGCTGAATTCCCATCTGCCTCATCAAGGTTTTCTCCTCTGGTGCCCTGACTGCTGCACTCAAACAGGAGGCTATTGCACCATGCCTGACTCTGCACTGGTGACTAGGTCTACTTTTGGACTAGATGCTCGACTTCCCTGGCTGGTTTCACACAGTGACCTTGACTTGCTGCTTAAACCCTGAGGAGTCTTACAGCAGCTGCTTCTGTTGCTGCAGCCTCCTCAGTAGCTGCAGTGATGTGTTCCTCCATTCAGTTTCTTCTGGTAAGCCTAGAAATGCAATGTCTCATCAAGCTTTGTACTGTAAGCTTTGAAACTCATTTTAACTGGTTTCTTAAAGCTTAAATTTCAATTTGAGGCCCCAGTTTAAATTACAAAATTAGCTTGCCAAACTGAATCAGGGATTTTCCTTCTTTGATGAAGATATTTTAAGAAAAGTGACTATGTTGTTTGGTCTTCCCTTTCAGCAGGTCACCATGCTCTACAATGTATAGTATAGAACCAGCCAAATCCAAAAATGTCTGGAAGTCCCCTTGTATTAATACTCCTCAGAGGTGCCTCCAAGGGACACAATATGGACTGTCCAGTAAGTTATAGTTACTACATTATGAAAAAAGAAGATAGTCTAGGACTTCTTAAGAGCAACACAGAATAATATATGATTAATCAGAAATAGTATGCAGGAAAAAGAATAACTTCACACACCTATTTTTCAAGTTTGTCTTCATGACCTCTAGACTCAAACTTCGACTTACATTGTCATCGCAGTCCATTTCAAGTCCTACTATTTCATGCAGCATTGAAGCTAGTAGCGTTACATTTGTTCAAATATGGTTAGGATACCATTTTCACATTTGCATGTCATAGATAAGTAGATATCACCAGATAAAAGATGTCAAATACCTCAGGGGTATACAGAGCTTTCATCCCATTTAGCTGTTTGAATGTTATACTGGAGAAAACCAATAAACCATAATGTTAATGAAAAAATATGTAAAATATTTCCACTGTAATTTCTTTGCATAGACATTGTAATAACATTCAGGGACTGATTCAGGGTCAAGATTCTCCTGTTTCAGATTCAAAGGCCTAGCTTATCAGGTGTTATCTGATCTCTGTTAATTGCTTATTGTCTAATCAACATTTATCTCAAATTGCACAGAGGTGCTTTGAGTACTTCAGAGAATATTCTACTACTTATTTCTAAGAAGATATTGGATGTCTTTCAAAGCTGTATTGTGGAATTTCAAAATGAGAACCCAATGCCACATACTACAGCAGGCAGCTAGAAGTTTGACTGTGAGTTGTAAAATTATGGATATATATATTTGCAGGTATCTGTAGTGTAACAAAAAGCAGGCATAACTCCCGACTTTACTTCCTCATTCAGTTTTTAAAATGTTTTCTTTTATTTGATAAATTACTAGTGTTGACAGAAAAAAAACCCAAATTCTTGGGATTAAATGTTTTTGCTTGTTTTGCAGGCTATGAGCTAAGAGATGTTGGTTTACCTTCCTAATAATGAAGAGGAGAATAGTAAAGCAGAGAAAATCAGGGTATTATCAGATACTAGAGATGACCAGTAAATACACTATGGGTGCCTGGATAATATATCGCACATTTCTTAACCTATCCAGATTTCACAAATCAAAAATAAAACTGGAAAGAATAATTTTAGACATATTTCTAATATAGCAGAACGACAAGAATTCATTTCTGACTGTACTATAACATCTAGTGGAAAAAAATACCAATACTGAACCAGAAGTTTCTGTAGGTAGGAAATCCTAACAGCTCCCGCTTAGCTGTCTCAACAGTCAGTTACTCTTACTGCTAAAGGTATTTATGCTTATCACCATTTTTTTAATTTATCCAATTTCATTTTCCATCTACTGGATCTTATTTTTATCTTTCTGACAAGTTCAAGGGATGTTATCAAAGCTTTAATCCCTTGAGATAGCTTATAGTTATACCTAAAATGTCTCTCAAAATGGGTTGAGCTACTGAAGCTTATAGTATTTTCTAGTTCTCTGATCATTTTCATGAGTCTATTTCAGTACAAGAGATTATTTTTCCAGCTTTTGTTGAGTAGTCCAGAACTGACCATACCATAGAAAGGTAATAAACTAGCTGCAGATCCACTGTGGATTACATACACCAAATATCATACTAACTTTTCTGGATAGATAACCCCCTACCTTCAAAAATTAACAGAGGAAACCGTTGCTATTTATTTTTAAAGCTGGGAAAACAAAACAAAACAAAACAAAAAAACAAACAAACAAACAAACAAAAAAAACCCCAGATCCATTAACGAGTTTATTGTATTACTAAAATATATGTATTTAAGGTTAACTTTCCATAAACACTTATATTGTTTTTTCCCTTGGGAGTTTACTGGTGATAATACTGATGCTTCATTAGGGAAAAAAAAAAAAAAAAAAAAAGCTTTGAATGGGTTGTTATATACCACCCAGGGTTTTACCTTCAATTTTTAGTGATATTCAGATACAATAATTCCTTATATTAAAATGGATTCTTTGACAAGTATCTGGGAAAGGTTAAAAAGTAGTTGTTACTTTTGCAATCAGATTAATAATAGCAGATTCCTTTGTAAGTAGACTGCAGTTAACATGATCTATCAGAAGTATTTTAGTAACTGTATTTTATCACTGTTTTTAAAATAATGATGTAAAATCCTTCAGGAAATGCATACAGAACAGCAACCAATAATGTTACAGATAATAAGGAAAGATAATTCTAACTTTTGTTTTGAAGTATCATACCCTCTTTCATAGCGATTTAACTTCCTTGAAATAGTAGAACTAATACTTTCCCTATGAAGGAAAGTATTAACTGGAATTTAAATATAATTCAGAAAAGATGTCATCAAAAGTATTTATTTTGATAAAAACTTTTTGGTTGATTGTTTTATGTAAAGGGCACAGGAATATTAAAAAGATTGATGTGTCTCTTAGAAGTCCAGCACTACTGAAATGCTTAGCACCTAAATAGGATTTGTAGTATGTCTGTCTACACATTTCCTTTTGAATCCTCTAGCAATGATTAAATCTAAGTTGTCGTTCAAATATGTTCTGTTTACTTCCTTTCCTTCCTGCTTAGACTAATTTTCTACTATTTGCAGCCTGCATTGACCTGAAACATGTAAAATATATTATTTAAATAAGCTGGACAGATTTTATTTTCTACACCTATTTTTCTTCACCAATACTTCTGCAGTAAAATGTTACTTGGTTTCCTCAGATCTTCATTCATGAATTCTCCACTCTCCTCCCTGCAGACTTTTCTTTTACATTTTTCTTTTGTGTGAATGTAAATTCATCTGAAGGAGAACTGATAGTATTTGAATGACTCCTACAGCATTTTCAAATATGTGGAATCTGGGTGTACAAGATTCAGATTATACAGAAGTATCACACTGCTAGTCTGATTTGAGTACTTCTCTCTCTTATTCAGAACAGGTAAAAGGAAGATAAAATATTGTGAATGGTAGTACTCATGGGTATTACAATAAAAAATGTAGAGACTGAACAGTTACCCTAAACATATATGGCATACTTTCAATTCAAACAATGCTGATCAACTTTTAGATTTTTGTTTAAAGAATATTATTGCCTGTTTATGATTCTCATTTATGCCAGATCAAACAAAAGTGCAAGAAAAGTTCAACAACTATGGTAGGTTGATAGCCTAGGCTAGTAACCTCCTCCAGACTAGCCATGACAATAGCATGAACAAAACCAAGGTTGAACCATTCAATATTATGCTGAATTTCACTAAGGAGTTGTATCAGCCACAGCTGAGCCCAGATGTATCAGCTGGATTCCCTAGAAAAGTGATAATGAGACTCACCACCTCAGCCACCAGCAGTTTGGATCCTTCTGCATTCTATCTTCAATCTTATAACTTCCCATTACAAGACTTCAGTATTTTGAAATATTATGCTTTTGCTTTCTCCAGTTTAATTCCCCATACTCTTCCCCTTGGTATCTTGTAAGTCTGGAAAATTTGAGCTTAATGTACCAAGATCAATATAATATAATGTAAAACCTGACTTTTACACCAGGAAATTATTTTTTTTAGGTTGCTTAATGATACAGTCTCTTCAATATAACTACATTAGAATACTACTCAGGCACTAGAATAAACATGTGTGATCATGTGCATTGCCTACATACCATCTTTTGAAGCAAAGAGGTTTCTTCTGACATTTGCAAGAAATGTAAAGATATTTTGTACCCCTGAGATACTGTGTCTAAGATCCAACTGTGAATCACCCATCTGTTTCCACAAAGAGCAATGACCTATCGAGATTGAATGCTGATTTCCAAGTCCTAAATGCAATACATTACTAAAAAAATGGAGCTGCAATCTGAATTGACGGTATGTCAGCTAGAATCATCCAACATCCACAAACACTCATTTAGGATAGCCTGCTAGTATGCTTGTAAGGCAAAGAATTTGACTCAGAGCTGTTATGAATTATATTTACTGCAAAGCTGGAATAAAATTTAAAAAATGAACTTTTTCACTTAAATACAACCAAGATATATTGCAGAAATTTGTAGAAATTTGTTAAATTAGAAATAAAAATGCATACAAGACTATACAATCTATAACTCTTCCCCTACAAATCATACAAACTCCTGTTTTGTGGTGAAAAAAATGTTTTCAGACAAGGATTTTCTGTATGTTTTTTTCTTTCATGCCATGAGCTTTACTTTGAATCCTTCCACCTGCTGTATTTAGATAGTATGCAGAGGAGTTTTAGCAGCTACTACAAGCTAAACTCACCATACACTACCGACATTGATAAGCTAATATAGTATAGACAGAGAAAGACCAATATAGATTTAGTTCAAAAGTATCAGCTAAATCAAAGCCAACTTGACTAGCATTGTGTCAGAATGTTTGTAACTAACTATGTTTAAAAAGTTATGTCACAATTAGGGGGACTCAGACAGGAGTTTAAAGGGTATAAGGCTTCCATAGACCTTCTATAAAAATATTGTTTCCCTCTCATATTTGTCACTTGATGCACCCTGCTTCTCTCAGAAAAAAAAATCATCGAGTCCAACAATCAGCCCTACTTTACAAAGTTCTCCCCTACACCATATCCTCCAACATCTCATCCAAATGACCCTTAAACACATCCAGGGATGGTGACTCTAACACCTCCCTGGGCAGCCTATTCCACTGTCTGACCACTTTTTTTTTTAGAAAATTTTTCCTAATATCCAGTCTAAACCTCCCCTGTTGCTATTTAAAGCCATTCCCTCTTCTGTCACTAATTACCTGTGAGAAGAGACCAGCACCAACCTCTCTACAATGTCCTTTCAGGTAGTTGTAGAGAGTGATGAGGTCTCCCCTCAGCCTTCTCCTCCTCAAACTGAACAGTCCCAGCTCCTTCAATCGCTCCTCATAGGATTTGTTCTCCAGGCCCTTCCCCAGCTTCGTTGCCCTCCTCTGAATTTGCTCCAGCACCTCGATATCTCTCTGGTATTGAGGTGCCCAAAACTGGACACAACACTCTGGGTGTGGCCTCACCAGTGCAGAGCACAGGGGGACTATCACCTCCCTGCTTCTGCTGGTCACACTATTGCTGACACAAACCAGGATGCCGTTGGCTCTCTTGGCCACCTGGGCACACTGCTGGCTCATGTTCAGCTGCTTGTCAATTAGAACCCCCAGATCCTTCTCTTCCAGACAGCTCTCCAGCGACACCTCCCCAAGCCTGTAGCCATGCAGGGGGTTGTTGTGGCCCAAGTGCAGGATCTGGCACTTGGCCGTGTTGAAGCTCATCCCGTTAACGTTGTCCCACTGATCCAATCTATCCAAGTCTCTCTGTAGAGCCTCCCTTTCTTCATGCATATTGACACTCCCACTTGGTGTCATCTATGAACTTACTGATGATACACTCTATGTCCTTATCAAGACCATCAATAAAGATGTTGAACAGAAATGGTCCCAACACCGAACCCTGAGGAACACCACTTGTGACCGGCCTCCAGCTGGATTTATCTCCACTGACCACCACTCTCTGGGACCGTCCATCCAGCCAGTGCTTGATCCAGCAGACTGTTCGCTCATCCAGGCCACGGGCAGTCAGTTCTTCTATGAGAATTCTATGGGTAACTGTGTAGAATGATGTTTGAAAATCCAGGTCAATAATTTCCATGGCTTTTCCCTCATCCAATAGTTGGGTCATCTTGTCATAGAAGTTGATCAGGTTTGTCAGGGAGGACTTGCCTTTCTTAAACCCATGCTGACTAGGCCTGATCCCCTGGTTGTCCATTATATGAATTTAATGGCACTCGAGATGACCTGCTCCATGACCTTCCCTGGCACTGAGGTCAGACTGACAGGTCTATAGTTTCCTGGATCCTCCTTTCTGCCTCTCTTATAGATGGGTGTCACATTTGCCACCCCCCAGGCAATGGGACCTCCCCAGTTAGCCATGACTTCAGGTAAATCATGGACAGTGGCTTGGCGAGCACATCTGCCAACTCTTTCAGCACCCTTGGGTGTAACCCATCTGGTCCCACAAACGTGTGCATCCAAGTGGTGCAGCAGGTCTCTGACCACCTCCTCTTCAACTGTGCTGACCTCAGTCTGCTTCCCCTTCCCATCTCCCAGCTCATGAGGCTGGGTGTCCAGGGAACAGCCAGTTCCACTGCTAAAGACTGAGGCAAAGTAGGCGTTGAGCACCTCAGCCTTTTCCTCATCCTTAGTTACCATGTTTCCCTCTGCATCCAGTAAAGGAGGGAGATTTCCCCTAATCCTCCTTTTGCTGTTAATTAATTTATAGAAACATTTTTTATTATCTTTAACAGCTGTAGCCATGTTGAGCTCTAGCTGTGCTTTTGTTCTCCCTGCATAGCTTTACAACATCTATATAATCTTCCCTCACTACAAAAAGATTTAATTACTTGAGCATGTCCAGAGAAGGGCAATGAAGCTGGTGAAGGCTCTGGAGCACATATCTTATGAGGAGCAGCTGAGGGAACTGGGGTTGTTTAGTCTAGAGATGAAGAGGCTGAGGGGAGACTTCATCACCCTCTACAACTACCTGAAAGGGGATTGTAGAGAGCTGAGGGTAAGTTTCTAACCAAGTAACAAGCAATAGGACAAGAGGTAATGGTGTCAAGTTGCACTGTGGAAGGTTTAGACTGGATATTAGGAAGCATTTCTTTACAGAACAGGTTGTTAGGTGTTGGAATGGGCTGCCCAGGGAGGTGGTGGAGTCCCCATCCCTGGAGGTGTTTAAGAGTCGGGTCAACATAGCACTTAGGGAAATGGTGTAGTTAAGAAGGGTCAATGTTAGCTTAATGGTTGGACTAAATGAGTTTCAAGGTCTTTTCCAACCTAGATGATTCTGTGATATATGTGAATGAGATTGGTTATGTTCTTCCCAAAAAGCTATTCTACAATACTTATAATTCTTAAGTATGTGCAAGAATTAATTGTGTTTGAAAAAAAGTAAAAGATCAAAGTAAATGAAAGTGTAAGAAGAATTGATCCTATCACCAGAAACAGAAGCCCTTCCCAAGACTTAGAAGATAATTCCACTACTCTATATGAGTAGCATATTTCATTTCTGCACAACTGGTGTCTAAGTATAACTGTTTATTGAACTATTGTGGAAATCTGTTCCTCTAGCATATCTCAGATTTTTCATTGTCATTATAAAATAAATAGCAGTACAGCATCAAAAAGATATTATGATCTAATTTGTGGCTAATCACTGGTTCTATACAAACTTAAAGAAGCCCAGCACTTCTGAAGGTTATGGGAAGATCAGAGCAAGGTATAGGAAGTTTTCTTACATTTGTGTTTTTTCTGAATATGTATTACAACATGCTTGCTTAACTTTATCAGATCAAAAGCGAATAAAAGAGAAGCATTTTGAAAGCACAGATGCCAGAAAAGTCAGATGACCAGAATACTTGCCTGTGCTAGGAAACAGAAGAGACAGAACACTTCCACATTATGTTTTTGACCAGAATAGATAAATTGAAACCTGACGGTAATCTGACTTCCATCTATTACTGTTCAGAGTTGCTGAAAAATATGAAACCAGCACTACCAAAATAAGTAATTGCAAAAATAAGGCTAATGGTCCCCACAGATACTATCAGAAGTGACTTGAGTTTAGCTGACCTTGTCCATGCCTGGAGGATAAATTAGATGAGATTTCAGGATCCCCTCCAGCCTTGAACTCTCATATTTATAAAAGCTCAATGCATTGCTTAATTTACAACATTCCTTGTTTCCCAGAGTGACATAAGGAACTGATAATAGGCATCACTAAAAGTATTCCTCCCGCCTTTTGACACTGCATACCAGCATCTATGGGCTTACAGCCAGGCTTTTAAACCACAACCACAATTCATCTTATGAAAGCTACATCAGACAAGAGTTAAAGTATTCTACTGTTATGCATAGCTCTCTAGTGAAGATCACTCCAGCTGCACTAAATGCAGTAAAATTAAATCTAATTCTTAGATTTAAAAAAAAAAAAAAAAACAAAAAAAACCCAAACAACAACAACAAAAAAACACCACAACCTAATTAAAAGTTTGTAACAATTGAATCCGTATATTTTATACATTCTGAGGAGACAAACAGACCACCAATGTAAAATCACTTGAGCGTCTCTGTAATTAACATGGGGTAAATGTGAAATTATTGAAACTTACAATATCTGTGAATTACTTAAAAGAACAAGTTGTTTGGCCCATCACATTATATAAACACAACAAATGAACATTTTCGGAAAGAGCTTAGTTGAAGGTAAAACATGAATGCTGAATGAAAGCAGTTCACCAGATTTTGTGAGACTGAAAAAATTACTTTACAGAGCTTTCTGCACAAAACAATAAAGCAAAATATACTTGGATATGGAGAAACATTAAACTAAAATGCTACTGTGGGAAAATCAACTAACTGATTAATAATTTATTATATGGCCAAGCAAAATTTTAAATTTATTTACCTAACTATCCTTTGGGGCCTTAAAACTACATATTTGCATTCATCTGTTTTTTTCTACTTGTTTCAGTGAGACATTTTGGGAGCCAGTGACAAAAGCTCCTTTCTCAGTCCCTTTCCTTATTTTGCTGTCTACTGACACCTCATATTCTCAATTGTGGAAGGCTTTTGTGAGCCTTCTCAAGACAATTTTGTAAGCAAACAAATTACACTGAGCTCTGTGCTTTTATCAGGTATTCAATGTGACAGTTTAGAAGATAAAGCCTCAAAAGGGAAAACAGCCTGCAGTGCTTTGCAATATTGTAAAATGACAAAACCAATATAATTAGGTTAAAAACAGTCTAAAAATATTACCCACAGCATTGTGTAGGAAAACTTCACAAGCCTTAGTAGCATGATATTTGAAGATAGTTCTGTATACATAAGCTATAACAGATACACCTTCACTTTTGAAGATTAAAAAAAAAATAAATTGCAAAGCTCAAATGTAATTTGTGTTAGCTTAGTCAAAAGAATATTTGGAGATGTAATTTCATTTGTAGGGAAATCTGTCTCCATCTAGATAACTTTTTCCTATCTAGGAAATCCCATCTAGGTAAAAACTTGAATTTATTTTTACTTATGCCTAATATTTAAAAAAAACCCAAAACTATATAATGTTATGATTAATATAGTCCCACAATGAAAAGTTCAAATAAATTGAGAAACTGAAGAATATTGTAGCTACTGCATATTCACAATATTTTTTCATGCTCATTATATTATACTATAGTTGAATAGAAAATAGGCCTGAGGAATTTTATCTCAATTTTGACAGAAAACATGGAATTCCAAATCAATTTTCCCAGAAATATTGTCATTCCCTAAATACTCAGGCTCACAAAAGTGTTGAGGACTCCTTGGTGCTTGAGGAAAGCCGTGGCTTTTTACATCAAACAAAAAGTGAAAACCCAAAGTCTTCAGACCTCAGTATTAATAATCAGTGCAACATGAGTGGGAACTCTCTGGCTGGAAGAATGATGATCGATCATCAGAGTGGGGCAGGGTTTCTTCTAGCTGGGGCTGCCTATTATCTGCTGTAACTGCTGTAACATACAAATGCTGCAACCAAGAAGCAACAAACCACTGCTGGAAAATATGTTCACTATTCCATGTGCATGACTATTAAGACTACACATGAGCAAAAGAATTTGTATAACATTGCTCAAACTTCATGCGTCCACAGCATTTTAAACCTATATTAGCTTAGTCTTCTGTTTTAGCCACTTTTCAGAAGTGGTGACTTGAAGTATACTATTGAAAGAGACAGGAGGTTAAGACTAGTTTAAGAAATATGAGATTTCTTACCAGATGGAAGAAATTTCAGTGCAGTAAAGGTGAAAATATTAAATACATCATATCTCATTTGATCTTTTGTAATTATTACAGCTAAATAGAAAATGAGAGGTGGCTAGAATCACTCCCTTCATTCTAGGAAATGGGTAGTCTCAGACATCCTGTATCGCCAGTGGAGCTAGTGGTCCAGGTGGAAATATGCAAAGAGCACCTGAATAAAGTTGGCTTTAAAAAAATACTAGCTTTCATTCTTTAAGAAATTTAGAATATACATAGCCTCAAGACTCCAGAACAATATTATAAAATAATATGCTTGTTAGCTTACATAGGAAATTATGCATCAAATAGTAAGTTAATTTTACCAAGGTATGTTACACTACAACTGTGTTCTGGTTAGAAAACTAAATGAGCCTGAGACCATTCTCCAGTGCTGAGGCCAGTTTCCCCTGACCAGCCTGCATCTGTAATATTAAACTGTTATCCTTTGAAACAGGCTCACACACAACCTTCCAGTTGGGAATGATTCCTGGAAAAGATCACGCTAGCTTGCAGACTACACACACCAATAATCTGAGGGAGTACAACTTGTCACAGGTCAGAAGCACATAAACTAGTGTTCTAACAGCTTCGTGATACAGGATATTCCCAGGGACTATTTAAATTACCAGTATAGATACCGCCTACAGACCCTGTATTTTTCGTCTCTAAAGTATAAATAGTACAAAAATTTAAAGTAATAGAAGACTGAATCAAATAAAAACTTTTCAAATTAGGGGAGCTAGCTTTGATTATTTTGCATAAGTATGTTCAAAGTTTGCTATATTCTTAGGATAAATGCAAAGAGTAATATTAGCTCAACATTAAAACCCACCACACTGAATTTTAGGAGTACTGGTTCAAAGGAAGCTAAAATAATTTTGTATCAAGTTTCCATGAGAACCTTTCAAATCTCCAGTAAATACATCTTAAATAAATGCTCCACATTTCAAACCTCTATTAATGCTATTTTACCCAGATTGTCTGGATACAAACATTTGTTTGCATTCCCACACTCTCACATAATTAAATGATATTTGCCAGGCTAATAAGCCCAATATCCTGTCTTAAATAGAGACTGTTTTCAAACTTTCACAGACTTTAAAATGACGCAGAGAACATCATCATAGGCAGATATGGGATAACTCTCTTAGAAGGGTCATATGATTGGCATATAGCCAGACATCTAAGACGCAACTGTGCAAATAATTGTTTTGCCATGATCAGGTAAAAAAGAATTACAAAAAAAAAAAAAAAAAAAAAAAAAAAAAAAAAAAAAAAAAA
>NW_020799095.1:72562063-72581065 GCF_003259725.1 Athene cunicularia
GAGCCCCTCAATAATCTCTGTGGCCCTTCTCTGGACCCTATCCAGTATGCCCATGTCTGTCCTGTACTAAGGAGCCAGACCTGGACACAGCACACCAGGTGTGGCCTTATCAGTGCTGAGTAGAGGAGGATCACCTTCCTCAGAATCACAGAATCATCTAGGTTGGAAAGCACCTTGAAGATCATACAGTCCAACCATTAACCTAGCACTGTCAGTTCCCAACTACACCATATCCCTCAGTGCTATGTCAACACGACTCTTAAACACCTCCAGGGATGGGGACTCAACCACTGCCCTGGGCAGCCCATTCCAACATCCAATGCCCCTCGACCTGCTAGTAATACTTTACCTAATGCTAGTTACTAGCCTCTAACTAGATTTTGTGCCACTGATCACCACCCTCTGGGCCCAGCTATTCAATACACCTCACTCTCTGCTCATCCATCCAGTATGCCAACAGCTTGTCTCTGAGGATCTTATGGGAGACACTGTCAAAGGCCTTAGTGAAGTCCAGGTAGACAATATTCCCTGTTCTCCCCTTGTCTATCAAGCCAGTCATCTCATCATAGAAATTGATCAGGTGTTTCAACATTACAGTGCAAACTATAACTTAAGACAGACACCTTATACAGTGCCCAGAGGAAAACAATACATTATTATACATATCAAGGCTCCTCAACCTAAAGAGCAATATGGAAGAAAAAAGTATATAAAATCCTCCTTGTTTCAGTACCATCTTGGTTTATTGGAATGCTTCCTGTCATTTCCTACTATACTTGCAACTCTACACACTTATTTACCTCCAAGTTTGTTGTTTTTTGTTTGGTTTTTTTTTTTAATACAAGTAAGTTAAACACTTTAGACCTGTGGGAATGCACTTAAGGGAGAATACCTTTACTCTCTACTGCCTCTCAAACACATTAATGACTCACTGGAAAGCTCAGATGTTCCCACACTTTTCAGCAGGGATTGAAGGGTGAAACTGAGAGGTGTGCACACAACAGGTACTTTTGTGTTGAATGAAAACTGGCCCAAACTTAATAAAACCATTATCTTTTGTAAAATTATTTCTTCTAAGAGCTTTTGGGTTTTTTTTTCCCAGCTTTATCTAAAGAAATATGTTTACTAACAAGTTTCAGTCTTGTGCTGGCAGAATTTTTCCCAGTGATTGTGGTTCTTCAAGTGGTCTGGATTTGGGCTCTGAAGAGACATCCTGGGTTCCTAGTAGAGTGGGAAAAAATTGTCCAGTTCCCATGATAATGAGCATTGAACATGTTTGGTGATAGCAGTAGAGGAAATAGATCTATGCATCAGAATAAGGAAGATAAAGGAATCTTTTGGGAAAAATAAATAGGTTCTTGAACAATACTGGAAACTGATGGAAACATATTTGGGGGATTTGTAAGAATAACAAAGCAGAAGGAAAAAGATAAAGGGGGAAAAAGACCTCAAGAATTGGTAGGGAGATTTGGTCTAGGTCCATGTCATGGTTTAAACCCTGATGGTAGCCAAACACTATGTAGCCACTTGCTTACCCTCCCCCTGACCGGGGGATGGTGGAGGGAATTGGAGTGGTGAAGGAAGATTCACAGGTTGAAATAAAAACAGTTTAATAATTGAAATAAAATAAGACAATAAGAATAAGAAAAAGTAAAACAGGCAATGCACAGTGCAACTGCTCATCACCTGTTGACCGATACCCAGCCTGTTCCCAGCTAGCAATACTGAAATACCAAGATCCTGAAATTGCAATCCTGGAAGTAAGGGAGAAACCTCTCCTTCCTGGCTGCCCTTTTATAAACTCAGCAGGACATTATGTGATATGGAATATTTTATTGGCCAGTTTAGGTCCAGTACTCTGGCTGTGCTCCCTCCTAGCTTCTTGTACACCTGCACACACGCAGGACATGAGGAACTGGAGAGTCCTTAGCAACAACTGTAAACATCAGTGTGTTATAATCATTCTTCTCATACCAATTCCCATACTGAATTCTGCACTATTCTAGCTACTAAAGAGAAAAATTAACTCTATCCCAGCCAAAAACAGGACAATCCAAATAAAAAATAAATTAAAAAAAAAAAAAAGAAAAAGTACAGAACAGAAACAGGTAAGTATAACAGAGTCAGGCTAGGAGACAGTTGAACATTGCGGGAAAGGCTGCTGGGGATAAAGGAGCATCATTAAGTGGCAATAGAATTTTCTGCATACAGGGACTGGAAAGACCAGCCTAAGAGGAAAACAATCTTTTCAAGATGACTATGGAATGGCAATAAAGTAACATGGGAAGGAGATGGACAGGAAGAAAGCTCCAGGTCTGTCAAAAGTTCAGCTTGTAGTGAATGTTATTAGCAAATATTTCATACCTTCTGGCAAAGTAGGTATCATCCACTCATGGATGCCATCCTCTTTCATACAGGGTGCTGTCAGCTTGACGTGACAGTTTCTCCATGATCTGGGTTGTTTGTCTCAAACAGCCTTGTGAAAATATACAATACTGTATTAAAAACATTGCTGATTTCATCTTGTGTGTGCAATTCAATCTGCTGACATGTTTGAACACATATTCCAGAGGACTACCACTTTCTTTTGTTCCCAAAAGGGACACTGCTCATTAAACGAGCAGCTGTTAAATATATATTCTGTTACTCAATGTCATTCCTAAGTCTTATTTACTATGCACTGATTGCACTTTGAAGGAGGACCTACTGAATTGTTAGTTTCCCTGGGTCTTTCCACTATCCCATCATTATAGCATTTGAAGACTGGCCATTAATATCTCTTTACAACACATTCTAAATGAGGGAGTACTCTAATCTCGTTTTGAAGATAGGATTCTAAGGACTTTAATAATTTTGGGTGCCCATTTTGAGAGAGATTGCTATTTACATATCATACATAGCTGTGGCCTTTGTAATTACTCTAAGGAATGTCACCCATGGAAGCAGGAGTTTATCAAAGGATACACCCTCCCACTCCCTTGCAGTTGTATTGACAAACTCCTTTGATAAGCCTTAAAGAGATGGACTGAGTGAAATCGGGTGTCTCTTTATCAAGCACAAGGAACGCTGATCACCAGCCATTGTACTTTGTGGCTCTGTGGTGTATGCCAGTCACCATGCATTGCTAATGACTTTGTGCCTTCACCATTGAACTGATAAGAGGTGACCGTTTCTGCCCCAGAAGCCGGACGATTGCTCAAGAAGCATGAAGTCAGAAAAAAAACTGTGGGAACAAAGGAAGAACTAAAGGTGAGCAGATATACTAATCAGTTGATAAAATGAACTTAAAAGGTAACAGAAGACTTGGTTCTGTGTGCACCCAGAACTGAAACACTGAAGACTGAGGAACAGGATGCTGCTAGATCTGTGCGCACCCACCACTGAAGAGCTGAAGACTGAGAACCAACAGGACACCACTGGATCCATGGTGGTGACTGTTCTTGCACCTCTATTCTGGATGCTTGCTTTATTTCTATCTTTTCCCTCCATTCTGTCCTATCGCTCTTCACTTTTAATAATAAAAACTGGTTTGGGTGTATGACATTTGACCCCATTTGTGTCTTAACTGCACTCTTGGGATCATATTGAAACTTTCTCTAACATTGGATTGGGACAAGGCACTGGAAGGATATAAGTTTGATCTCCTTCGTAACTTTCTGCTTTGTGGACTATGAAATTGTTGTCATGAGTCCTTCCTTGGACTCACAGGAACACAGGCCAAAGCCCAGGGCATGACCCTCTAGCTAATAGGAGTCTTCTGTAGTTGCAATTATAGAATTCTGTTCATAAATCTATTCAATGCATAATTTCTAACTTTTACAGAAAGTGGAGCAGGATTTCTTCAAAATCTTTAAATCATTGAAGAACAAGTTCATACTTTAAAAAGACAAGATTCCTTCAGTAAAAGAGCATACAGTCACAAATGTGATTACTATTTTACTATACATTCAATGGCAATCTGAATTCTGCTGTTCCTTAACTGAAGTGTTTTATTTTGCTTTAATATACATACATCGTGTAGTTGCAGTACATTCAATTGTGTGTTTGTCAGATGTTATTTTACCTTACTGATCTCATTTACCAGATGAGGAGTTCCTACTTTTTAAGGCCTGTTATAATAGCTTGCATGAAGCAGTGAGAACACCCAGGATATTTATTTAAATTGTTTTGAACTCTTTTCCAGGTCACTTAAGAGTTTACCACTGGATCTACGGTTCTTCAGTGTCTTCAATGAACCTAAGGCAAGTAAGTTCCCCCGGAACTGACTCCCTTTGTATAACAGGGAAACAGTTTTGAGTTTAAGTTTTGTAATGTTTAGCCTACAAAAGGGTTAATCCCCAGCTGCTGTTTTAAAATCTCCAAAACAAGCTGACAAACTGCAGGGTGAAATTCTTTTATCATCAGGAGTCCATTGAATAAATAATAGAATGCCAATAATTGCTGTTAAGGACCCATGGTATGAGAAAAAAAAATGACTACTTTAAACACTAGATTAGAATAAAAGAAATAGATTTCAGCTAGGCACATAAATCCTCATTTGGGTGCCTATTCCAACACTGAGCAAAGCTGGAAGCATGTGATTTCTAGAAAGAGGAGAAAGGCTTTGGCTCTATCTGCAGGCCTGCACCTACAGAATAGGTTTGGTGTCCTGGTGGCAGAAGAGAAGTTGGGAGCTCTGTCAAATGAAGCATCAAAGCTGGTTAAACCTGAGGCATGAAGAAGCATCAAGAGGAAGCAGTATTAATAGTGGATAACTCTCTGCTGTGGTGAATAGAGGTCGCCATCTGCCAGCTTGACCTGTTGTCTAGGAGGTTTGCTTCTTATTGAGGGCTCAGCATCTTCTGGTATGCCATGGAATAATTATCAAGGCTTATCCAAGCACTTGGACTACAAAACTCTTCTACTCTTTTCTCCACATGGGCACCAACAATACTGCCAGAGGAGACCTGGAACACATCAAGATTGACTACATAGTCTTGGACAGAGCGTAAAGGGTAAGGAAGCCCAGATGGTGTTCTCCTTGATCCTGTTGGTGAGGAGGAAGGGTTTAAGGAGAAATAGATGGATCCTGTTAGTCAGCCACTGACTGCACAGCTGGTATTGACAACAGAGTTTTAGTTTTTATGATCATGGGACTCCATCTGAGGATTTCAGATTGCTTGGACAGGATCCACCTCATGAAGTGAGGCAGAAGTATCTGGCCAACCTAGTTAGGAGAACTTTAAACTAGGAGGAGGGAGATAACAATCCATAGTCCAGTGAGGAACTGGTAGACTGCATTGGCTAACAAAGTATGCAGGGCGATGTGGACAAGACAGACCTTGTAATTGTCAGAACAGGGCTGAAGGGAGCACAATTCAAACATGTGCATATAAATAAGGAAGAACCTATGGGACAGCACTATGCAGAAAGTTTTCACCTTTCCCAGGAAATAATGGGTATAACTGAGAGCCTCTCTGAAGTGCCTATACAATAATGTGTGAAGCATGGGGGAGAAACAAACAAGTATTAGAGGTCTCTGTGCAACTGCAAGGTTATCATCTCATTGGGGAATATAGTGAGATAGCTTACATGACGGGACAGCTGCAATGGATGGATACCAGCTCTTTAGGAAGGATAGGCTGGGAAAACAAGGACAAGAAATTACCATTCATGTGAGAGAGCAGCAAGAATGCATGGAGGTCTGTCTGGGGACAGCCAGCAGAGGACTTGCTGATCAGGATAAGAAGGCAGGTTAATGTGGGTGATGTAGAGGTCTTCCACACTCTGCCTGATCAGGAAGTAGTAGCACATGAGGCCTTCTTCAGACAACAGGAAGAATGCTCATTGTCACAAGCATTGGTCATAGAATCACAAAATTATAGAATGTTTTGGGTTGGAAGACCATCTAGTTCCAACCCCCCTGCCATTGACAGGGACATCATCCCCTGGATCAGGCTGCTCAAAGCCCAGTCCAGACTGCCCTTGAACACTCACAGGGGCATCCATAGCTTCTCTGCACAACCTGTTCCTATGTCTCACCAGCCTCAGAGTAAAGAATTTTTTCCTTATATCTGATCTAAATTAAGTCCCTCCCCATCTTTCTTGTAGTCCCTCTTTAAGTACTGGAAGGCTGCTATAAAGTCTTCCCAGAGCCTTCTCTTCTCCAGGATGAACAACGTCAACTTTCTCAGTCTGTCTTCATAGTGGAGGTGCTCCAGCCCCCTGATCATCTTTGTGGCCTCCTCTGGACCCATTCAAGCAGGACCATGCCCTTCTTATGTTGGGGGTCTCACAAGAGTGGAGTAGAAGGGGAGAATCACCTCCCTTGACCTGCTAATCACATTTTTCTTGACACAGATCAGGAGCCAATTTGCTTTCTGCTCTGCCAGAGCACATTGCTGGCTCATAGTCAGTTTTCCATCCACTAACTCCCCCAAATCTTTCACAATGCTCGTTTCAATCCACTCAATACATCCAATCGGTCTGTACTGATACTGGTGACTGCCCCAACTCAGTTGCAGAGCCTTGTATTTGGCCTTGCTGAACATCATGAGATATGCATGAACCCACCTCTCAATCCTGTCAAGGTCCCTCTGGATAGCATCCATTCCCTCCAGCATGTCAACTGCACCACACAGCTTGGTGTCATCAGCAAACTTGCTGAGGGTGCACTCAGTCCCACTGTCCATATCACTGACAAAGATGTTACATAACACTGGTCCCAACACAGATCCCTGAGGGATGCTAGTTGTTGCTGCTCTCCACCCAGACATCAAGCTGTTGACTGCAATTAAGTGTGACTATTCAGCCAATTCCTTATTCACCAATAGTCCATCCATCAAATCCATGTGTCTCCAGTTTAGACACAAGGATGTCATGCAGGAGAATGTCAAATGCTTTACACAAGTCCAGGTAGGTGACATCAGTTGCTCGTCTCTTATCCAGTAACACTGTAAACGCATCACAGAAGGCCACCAGGTTCATCAGGCATGATTCACCCTTAGTGAAGCCATGTTGCTGTCACCATCATGTCCTTATTTAACATGTGTCCTAGCATAGTTTCCAGGAGGATTCACTCCATGATCTTGCTCGGCACAGAGGTGAGACTGATTGGCATGTATTTCCCCAGGTTTTGGTTTTTTTCCCTTTTTAAAAACAGGGGTTGTGTTTCCCCTTTTCCAGACAGTGGGAACTTCACCAGTCTGCCATGACTTTTCAAATACGATGGAGAGTGGATTAGCCACTTCATCTGCCTGTTCCCTTAGGACCCATGGATGCATCTCATCAGTTCCCATGGACTTGTGCACATTTATGTTCCTTAGATGGTCTCAAACCTGATCTTCTCCTATGGTGGACAGTTATTCATTCTCCCAGTCCCTGCCTTTATATTCTCTAAATTCGGCAGTAAGGCTAAAGCACTTGCTGTTGAAGACAGAGGCAAAAAAGTCATAGAGTACCTCTGCCTTCTCCATGTTGGTTGCAGCCAGGTCTCCCATTTCATTCATCAGGAGGGGTACAGTTTCTTACATGTTCCTTTTTTTTTGTTATATGTACCTGAATAAACCCTTCTTGTTATTTTTTATGTCCCTAGCCAAGTTCACCTCCAGCACTGTCTTCACTGGAGATTTTAACAACCCCGAAGTCTGATGAAGGGACAACACAGAATGACACAAGGAACCCAGGAGGTTTCTGGGTGCACTGGTGACAACTTCCTGACACAGGTGATTGAGGACCTGACAGAAGTAAGCACTTTTTGGACCTTATATAGGAAGAACTGGTCAGGAATAGGAAAGACAAGGATGGGAAGGTCAGGGACACCCTCAGAGGAAGATATGATATTCCAGTTCTAAAATAATTCCTTGATTTTGGCATTTTATCTCCCTAGATTGAATTTACCAAAGAAATTTTTGAAAACTTAGAAACACTGATTTCAAGGACAACCTTCAACCCTACCAGTTCAAAGAATGAGACTACATAAATATTTTGTAATAGAGTTTATGAGCATTTTGCCAGTTGTTTTACTGAAAAGAAGAAATGTCTTTGAAAAGGGCCTGCAAATTTAGGACAGCATTAAGTTTAACATTACTTTTAGTCCTAGCTAAAGAATTCATACCTTCACCTTGGAAATTTTGAATGCCATTAAATTATGCCCCTTTTGAGAACAAGATCTATTTTCATATCAGAGAACGGTAGGTCCCTATCCACATCCTAATGTTGAAAAATAGCCATCTTCCATTGACCTCATCATGGCTGGATCTCACTTTATGGAAAAAAAAAAATAAAACAATGAAGGTCACAGTTACTTTCCAGTTGCAGTTAAGAACTGTTTGTGTCCTGTGAAATTTCATTTCCAGCCTTAGTACCACCTTGCTAGACATTTATATGTTTTCAGTAATTTCTACGCAGAACAAAGCATTCATAAATTTAGGGCTCTAAACAACAATCTTATTGCTTGACTTGTCAGCTCAATCCTTCCAATGCTGAATAGAGCTAGCTTTAGCAATTATTAATTCTCAATCCCTTCCTTCTCTCTCTTCTCTTCACCCCTGTCCAGTTTGACTGCTTCATTTAATTAAATTTTTAAAACAAAATAATCTCTTTTAAAAACAAATCTTTGGTTTTGTCATCTTTAATTGATTGGCAGGTTTATATGCTATAGGAAACCCTGAATTATTAAACAGTAAGTTCAGCAACTTTAAATGAAGAATTATCAAATTACATGACTGCCTCAGTACACAGGCTATTTCTTAAACATGAAATCAAACTCTCATTAAGATATTCTTCACACATTTCCTTTTCTGAAGCAAAATACCTTAGTCTTATCTATTAAACTGATTGGCTTTTGGAGTCAGAATTTAATCCTGTCTAGTTAGACCAGGAAAATTCATAACATACTTAGTGCTACCTGAGGTGGTCAAGTTTAAGGGTGAACATAAACTCAATATTTTCCCAAAAATGTACAGGCTTATTTGGTAGTTATTTAAGAATAAAAGTCAAGAATATCACAGGGAGACAACACAAAATTAATACTTTTTGTTGTTTAAGGAAGTTGGAGTGAGGAGGGATTGGCATTTAAGAATTTTTAGAATAAGATTAATATTAAGAATCTTATACTGAGATTTCAAAACCTAGAAAGATAATCATGCAAAACAAATGCATATATTTTATGCAGAGCCAGTCAACTGAAACTTCTTAGCCTTTCCCTTCTGTGAGAAAAGGAAGAAATAGACAACAAAATGGAGAGAGGAAATGCATTGTCAGACATAGAAAAAAATTTCCTTTCCTATATTTGAAGGTAATTACATAACAGGAGAAAGATGATGCTAAATTCATACAGGTTCCCTTTGTGATTGGATAGATCTTTAAGGCATATCTACTCATTCAGATGTGAATATACATGTGTAACTACACAAACTGGCAGTCATGCAATGGCCATTGAAAAAGTTATTCAAAGCCCTTACTTCACAAATGAAAACTGAAATACTGTGTTAGGTTATGTTATAAAAGCTCATTTGCACACCCACAAACTAGCACAGAGACAGTAGCAGGAGGGCAGTCCAAATAATACACTAAGTTCATCACAAAACAGCCATTAACCCATCAAAGGCCCATTCACATACAGGATGTGAAATCTACTGATAAAAAAGCCCATTATAAGAGGGAGATGGTACTAGCTATTATAATTTTTTTTAAATTGATTACGGACTTTGAAAAACATAAAATAAAGGGTTTTTTTTTTTAAAAAAAAAAAAAAAGTCAAAACTTTGATGCTGAAACAGAATCTATAAAAAGAAGCTGTAGCTCAAATTAAAAAAATACTCTGTCACTGATAGGATTTTTTTTCTACTTATGGATTAATCCTCTGCGGATGAATTATGTATATCTTCTATATTTAATATTGGCACTTACTAAGGAAAATTATGATGTGTAACATCTTTTGGAAAAAATATGCTGAAGTATCCCTGTGAAAATGCTTCAATTAAACTTTTAATAGTCTCATCTTCAACAAATCAGACTTTCATGACAGCATCATTTTAACCTCTATTTTTAAACACAGAACAGATTACAGTATTTTGGGTTTTCCTCATTTGCACTGCCCAGGGCAGTAGTAAGCAAACACATGTAGCCTACAGCCTAGTCACATAATATAGGCCTACTAAACCATGTGAAACTTCCTTGCCTGCTTTAACCTAATCTAGATGGCATTAACAATTTGCACCTATATGGGCAAGCAGATCCATCTACATTTTCATCTGTAGCTTAAGTCCCTAAATATCTTTCTTCCAAAGCTGATAGTAGTGAGAAAGGCTTAAATATTAAATATTCTGCAGTTTCTCTGAATACTTCTGCTGTATTTTTGGTAAATCTTATTTCCCATCACTGAGAATGCATTTTAATCCAGCTGCCTGTCTAAACTGCCTGATTAAACAAGCTCTCTCTCAGCTTTTCTTCGTGGGCTGCCCAGGGAGGTGGTGGAGTCCCCATCCCTGGAGGTGTTTAAGAGTCGGGTTGACATAGTGCTGAGGGATATGGTGTAGTTGGGAACTGTCAGTGTGAGGTTAATGGTTGGACTGGATGATCTTCAAGGTCTTTTCCAACCTAGAAGATTCTGTGATATGAGAGGGATTCCAGCCTTCTGATCATTTTCATGGCCCTCTTCTGGACCCACTCTAACAGGTCCATATCTTTCTTGTACTCAGGGGCCCCAGAAGTCAGCACAGTACTCCAGATGGGGTTTCATGAGTGTAGTAGAGGGGCAGAAACATTTCCCTCAGCCTGTTGGCCATGCTTCTTTTTATGCAGCCCAGGCTTCAGTTGGCTTTCTGAGCTGCAACTGCACATTGTCAGCTGATGTCTAATTTTTCATCTACCAACGTCCCCAAGTCTTCTTCTGCAGGGCTACTCTCAGTCAGTTGTTCACACAGACTGTATAGATATCAGGAATTACCTGACTCAGGTTCAGGACCTTGCACTTGGTTGGCCTTGTTGAACTTCACGAAGTTCTCATAGGCTCACTTCTCAAGCCTGTCAAGGTCCCTCTGGATTGTAGCCCTTCCCTCTAGCACATCAACTGTACCACTCAGCTTGGTGTCTGCAAATTTTCTGAGGTTGCACTTGATCCCACTGCTCTGTCATTGATGAAGATATTAAGCAGTACTGGTTCCAGTACAGACTCCTGAGGACATCATCACTAAACTCCATTTGGACATTAAGCTGTTGACTGAAACTCTTTGGATGCAGCCATGCAGGAAATTCATTATCCATCAAATAGTCCATCAAACTCATATCTCTCCAATTTAGGGACATCTTTTATTTCCAAAAAGTGTTAGGTAAATCATTTTTGAATGTTACCATGGGATTAGAAAAGCAGTGGTTGGAAGAGTTTGTGTAGTCCCATGTTCCACTCAAAATGGGATTAAAACCAACATCTTAAGCTAGCTGTGTCTTCGCAAGTCTTCAAAACATTCAAGGATCGTGACTCAACAACTCCCTGGGAAACATGTGCCTGTGCTGAACTGTTCTCCCAGCATTTTTCCCAATGTTCAAGCCAAACAGTTTCAAGTAATGATTTCTGGCTGTTGTTCCCTATTATATTGTCAGGCACTACTACAGAGAGTCTGGCACCATCATCTCTGTAAACACCCTTTCATGTAGTTGTAGGCTGCTACAAGGTGGCCTCTTAGCCTCCTCTTCGTTAGTCTGAGCAAGCCCAGTCCCCCCACTACCAGCGTCTCCTCTTCGCTAGTGTGCTTCATGCCCCTAGACATCTTAAAGCTGTGTATGAGAACCTCACATTATTGTCTATTGAGCTTCAGTTAAGCAACTCTTGAAAACATACGTAATACAACATCATGAAGTTAAGTCTATTTGCACTTTGAGCTGCAAGATATTAATTACATTAGCACACTAATAGTAACCTATTTTCAAGACACTAATATATGTTTCAGGACATGGAAATCATAATATTTTACTCAAAGATGAAAGAGGAATGAGAAGTATTTTACCTTTAAGTCTTTGCTCTTCAATAGATAACTTGGGATATTCAGCACCAGTATTATTTGTCCATTCATCTAAACCTTTCTTAGTTACTGGCCTAATACTAGGGACAGAAGCGCCATAATTAATAAACTCTACACGCAGAAACTTCATATCCCTTTGTTTAAAGGAAGGATAATATTCAAGTTCTCCATTCACACATTGAAATACTTGCATGAGTATCCTTTGATACGGTTCTTAAAGATCATGATGTCAGCAGATCATGGAAATACTGAGAAACAGACATTGATATTCTGATTTTCATACATGCACATATTAAGTGTGATCTCAACAAACCTCTTGCTCCAGCTGTAGAATTATCAGGCGTCTGCAGTTTTAAAGTTGAAGAAAAAGAAACTTTGCTGCCTCTTTTTGCAATCTATTGGATAAATTAATAAATATGTGCACGTTGGGAAGAATGGTTCAAATTTTCTTTATAGACTGAAAAGCATTTCTGTCAAAAGCCCCTGTATTTCAGCTGTCTAGTCTTACCTTGCATTGACCTCATACAGCAAATTTAAATATCAGCTTTTCCCTAGGGAAAATATTAATCCTTATAAGCCTGAGGTCTAAACAGACTGTCAAATATTTTAAAATTTTGTTGTCATTTGAACTTCAAAAACTGTATATTCATTCTTTATAACATGAAATATTTTAAGTTGGCTACAATATACTCATCTAATAATTTTTTTCTTCCATACATATGTTTCTATATTTGAAGTTCAGGGCTTTCTGACCTGCGTATCAAGTGTCAAAGCCATATTTTATTTTCTCCAAGTACATGTCCCCAAAGTATCTGAACACACAAATTTTATTTTGGTTTTAGCTTATTAGAATAGCTTTGTCCTTCTAAGAGTTTCTTTCCCAAGTTCCTGAGTAGCATGCTACATATATGTGGTTACCCAACTCCAGTGTATGAAGAATACAGGATAATTCTGGAGCCTAATGCAGTTATTTAACTTGAATTCTCTGTTTAACACTTTCATCTCAGATGACTGCATTGTAAGAACTGTTTGGGGTTTTTTCCAGAATATCAAACACACCTTGTTTTTATTCTGTCCTCTGACTGAAGTTAATGAGATGCCTGTTTATATGTTGAAATAGCTATAAATCAAAATTAACATGGTTTTCATGAAATATCTTCAAATTATTCCTTCTATCCTGGTATCAATTTACAATTAACATGTTTACCTTCAGAGGGTCCCAAATCAAACTCTGTAAATGGATAATAAAAATCTACTATATTTTCCTACAAGACTTCCTACCAAAAACTCTCATTCTCACTTGAGTTTAATAACCTACTCAGCTACTCAGCTGAATGAATATACAAGATTTACATAACAATTCTGTAGATTAGTGTAGAAAAGGGTGATATTGTCTGATTCAAATTAAAGTAAGTTTTTTGCACTTTCTTCCATAATGAGCTAGGTAATGGTCTAAGACACAATTTGAGAAATAGTCATGCATCTTTTCATGTGTTGTCTCTGTAAAGTCAGAAATTAGTTATCATTACAGAATTAGACCCTAAAACTACAGCAGTCATAACAAGTTTGTAAAGTGGATTTTTTAACACAATATAATTGGGCAGATTGATTAGATTGCCTGCAGTGTTATTTATATAAACAAAAATGAAATTCACTATTGGGATCAAACATAGCAACAGGTCTAACCACTACTGTTATAAAACTTGTTAAGAAGAAACCTAGCATGGACTAATTATGAGATCTTGTAAAAAGTTTATCTGCTTTTTACAGATTTATCTCCTCCTACACCACCCACCACCCCCACCCCCAAAAGCAGACTTTCCTCAAAATCCAATAAAGAATGTCTATACAGTGACCTATGGAAAATAGTTTTCCTGGAACATCTACTTTATTCTGTAGGTCAGGCCTTAGGCTATAGTATAACTTTTACAGTGCAATGCTTGCCTTTCTAGATGAGGAGAGCATATTGAATCCTGGAATACATCTCAGGTGAGAAACATGCCAAAAAATGGGTTCCAGGTCTGAGGTACCTGACAAAACAGTTAACTCACCACATCATAAACATTAAAAACTTTTCAGATTTTAGACTGCTATAAGTAGTTTAGATAGTATACTTCAGTCCTCACCACTTTTGTAAAATGAAAAGTAGTTTGACCAGCTTTTTTCACTATTCAAAGTTGCACCCCAAAATAATTATGCAACAGATGGAGCTACATTTGTCTTCAAGTGCTTTCTGTAAGAGGAAAAGACACTTAGTTCAACACTAGAAGAGGTGTTAGGGGACATCAAGTATTGAGAATGAAGTATTTAGTAAGAACAACTGTGGCTGCTCATGAATTTTTTATTGAAGTATCGTAAAGAAAATTACATGTCCAATTTTTTTTATTTTTTAAAATCAATCAAGCAAAATGTATGTGAATTAGTAACAGAATGAATTCTATGAAAAAATATTATATTTCTCTGAAAATGGAGGAAAACTGTACTGCAAGGAAGGATTTTTGAAAAACCAAAAATTTTTCAAGGTTAGTAAATTAATAAAACACAAAAAAACAAAATATAAAAGTTGTTGCAGGAAGGGTTAACTACAGGATTTTTATCAGGTTTTGGTTTTCATTTGTCAAGAATTTGTCATGTTAGAAGATGGTTACAAATGGTTCATTGACATTTGTCCATAGCAAAATAATCAAAAGATTCTCTGGAATAAAATAAACATGTTATTTTGACATTTTAATTTCCTCAACTTTCCTGTGTAACCCTGCTTCAATTAGTGGTCATGTATTCACTTGAAGTCCATTTAGATAAACACCAGCAGCAGCTGATACTGCCTTCCAGCTGATACCCCAGAGGTACTTCTTGCCTTGTTTGCAATGATTTTGTAACATTTTTTGTCATTTTGTATAAAGAGTGCTGTAAAATAATTTAGTTTTAAACTCAGACTCTGGGATATATCATGGTTTGAATTACAGAACTATAAAGGCTTGAGTTTCAGAACAGGTAAAAATGCCCGGATAAACAGAATACCATAATGCACAGTTATAAGTGAATACCATTTCCTGACTTTTAGCTTGTTGACTCAGAAGACATTTCATTCAGAATGTTATAATGACAAATTGTTTTCATGGATATAATAATGTCCTATTAAAGTTCTAGATCCTTAAATTTTAGATAGACTGTAAATAACCTTCTTATAGATACTAACTGTATGGTCTGCCTAGGTATTCCTCTGTTCACTACATATTAGCTGAAGATAATATCCTCATCTTTTCTATGAAAGCATATAGAATATATTAGTACACAGGCAACTTCTTCGCAAAATAAGTTTTTTAAAAACTTTTACCTTGTTTCTGTCTATCAAACAATTCAGATAGTCCATCAGACTTCTTAACAACGGGTTATGCTTTGGTGTTATAGAAGTCCAGAACTATTTTTTGACCAAGCAGTGCAGAATACCATTTCAAAAGCTACCCTAGTTTTATATGAGGCTCTGAGAATTTCAGCATCTCATATCAGAAATATTATCACCGAAGAAGCGTGATAATACTGTATGTAATCCAGAGCGCTTAAACATTGAGAGGGCTCATTCTTCTTTAACAGGTCTGGACATCACATAATTGCTTAATTTTTTTTTTTTTTTTAGTCTTTGGAAGAGGGAAACATATTTTTTTCAAATTGTTACAGAAAATATTATCTCAAATTTGACCTACCAACACCTCAAGTGAAAAACCTTTCTGAAAAAACAGCTTCAAATGTTAAATTGATGTGAGACAATATATATCTGTGCTTAGATCTGAGATTAAAATTCTTCTGATAAGGAAGTAATGTTTTACACTTTGTACACCAATTATCCTTCAAGGATATTCTAAACTCTTTATGAGAGTAATCTACTATTTGTCCTGATCCACCTTGACAAATGAGGCCAAAATAAATATTTTATACTTCTCCAGATAAAGTGTTTTAAAAGAACATTAAAGATACCACTTCTTTTTTCTCCGGACCTTTCTTCACATATAATTACCACCCACCATAATTAGCCCCAGCTACAAAAGTTTATGTGAATGGACTTATTTTCCTTAACATAATATTTGGTTCATGAATTTGCATTGTTCTCAAATTTATACAGTTTACCTGTATAACTGCAGGTAAACTGACCAAGATATATATACAGACAAGGAGATTAAATTCAGTTCAAATAACTCAACAACAATTTTTCAAGGAATGCACAAGGTAATCTGGAAGTAGCCAAGTCTGCCCACTACAGATAAATCAGACTAACCTCATAATTTTTCAAATTTGAGGATACAGAAATATCTATTTTGAGATGAGCATGGATATATGATACATGCTGGAGATATCACCACAGGAACAGAAATCATTTTCACTATCTGACACCCAGAAAGATATGAGATACTGTTTAAGTGGGCCTACTGGCTTATCTGTACACACATTTAAGAAGGTTGTGGCAACAAGAAATACTTTAAGATCACTGGAAGCTTGTGTCTAGAGAAAGAGAGATACATTTAGAGAAACTATCAGAGAGGGGCAACCAATTTCCTGAAGAAGGACATTCCTTTTGCTATCCTTTATGCATATATAGAGAGCTAGATTTTAATGTTGCGTGAACAAGTGAAAATAGAAAATCTAAACTGAGAACAAAAATACTTGAAAGACTTTTTACCATTTATCTTTCAACTACCACATATTGTATTTTGTCATGAAACACACTCATTACTCAGAGCAGCTATGACTTTGTTAATCCAGGAAAATATGTACCCTTCAGCATACGATTATTCCCCAAAAGTCTTTGCTAAAGAAAAAAAAAATTTCTTTCATTTTTTCCAGATAAGTCTGATAGTGACTTAATGATGTTAATTGACCTCCGGTGTTTCTTTTCATGTGCCAGCTCTGCACTTCGTTTGACCTCAGGCTTGCAGAAACTAATTAAATAAGAGCACAGAGGCAACTTTAAAACTCAAAAGAGCCAAGACAGATAACAAAAGAAGACTTTCTCTAGTTTTTTCTCCTATTTCTTGAAGGAAGGAGTTCTATATTCTTAGTAAAATCCACAGACTGTCCTAGTTAATAAGATCATCTGGGATCAATTACTGCCAGGCATAAGAGTTCTTTACTTCAGATCTGAGAATGAGATAGCTGTATATTTGTCTCTGTAGAAAATGAACACTGGCATTCACCTTAAAATTTTAGGCATGCATCATTTTCATACATATTTATTTGGAGGACCTTCTGTCCACCATTTTTCTCCTGAAGGGGACAATTAGGGATGCAAATCAGCTTGTATAAAGAGTAGCACCATATTTAAAAAAAAAAAAAAAAAAAAAAAGACAGCTGATTTCAAAGAATTATGCCTGCATTTAGATGTTCTCTATGAAACCCAAATTTCTGCCTAAAGGAGGATATATATTCAGAAACCAGTCTAAACTTGACCTGCTAGGAGATGGTTCAGTCTTCCTCCCGTGTACTCTTGTGTCTTCCATCTTCCTCCAGCTCTTCAAGTCATGCAGCTATATAGTCAGACAGGTCAAAGTTCTGACACACTGGAAGCAAACAGATCCCCAAAACCAATCAGGTTTAGCTCAAGTATTACTTTAGTTGCCACACAAACATTGGTCCCAAAATACACAGGAAAGCTAGCATTTTCAGTAGCAGGAGTCTTAAGGTAATCTAAGTCAATCAATAATCAAACGCTATTAGGAAAATGAGATTATTTTCATTACCCATACACTGCAGGGTTCACAAACAGGCGTTTTGTACTGTTATTGTACTATACTGTGCATGGCACTTTCACAGGGTAGTGGCACTTCACAGAAGTATTTTTTTCACAGGATGCAAACAGGTGTTTCGCAGGGCAGGCAGAAGAAACTACAAGGTCAATGTGTTACAAAACAGGATTTACACAGCTGCATCCACTTCCATAGGAAGTCTCATCCACTCTTGATGTTTTACTGATATTTTTTCTATACCCTATTATTCCTGAACTAGGTAACCTCATCACAGGGCACCTACATACAAGACTGCCTGGTAAGGCATGAAGAGTGACAAGTGCTGTGGTGAATACATACTAACTCCTCCAAGACAATGTGTGTTCAATCTCACACTACTGAGCTGGAAAAAAAAAAACCAAAACAAAACCAAACAAACAAAACAAACTACCACAGAGTCACAGAAAGGCTGTACAGCAGCCACCTTCATTTCCTCATCTTCTGCTTGCAGCTGGTAGAACCACAACTAATTTGCACATCTCTGGTCTACCACTGTAGTCTTTGCACATTTCAGAACATACCTGAAAGTGCCACTTGCTATGATCATACTGGCTAGAAATATTTCTGCATACTGTACAATTGACTATCCATATAGGGAGGTAACTGAGCCACTGGAAAGGCCTAGGAATTGGTCCTAAATAATTTGTTTGCAATTGAACAACACAGGCTGCCTTCACAATATTGTCTCACTTGTAATAGAGATACATGGAGAAATGCTATTTGTTGGAACACATCCGGTTCCCTAGACTGAAGTAATTAAAAATAGGCTATCCTACCCCGAAGCTACTTACTACAAATGCAGCAGTTTTGGAGTGTCAGGGTAGAAATGTTGTATAATAAAAGCCTGTTTGGGATCGACAAGTAATCCATTATGTAATACACATTGTCTATATTGTTCTCCGCTTGGAATACTGCAGTATCTTCCTTAGAGCCAGCAGGTGGAGAAATGCTTCCATTTAAAAAAAAAAAAGTGAGAAAAGACAAGTTCAGCAGCTATGGAAGGAAAGCAGCTGCACTTTCCAAAGCTATTCCTTCCTTATAATCACAAAATCTATACCAGTTTTAGTTACCTAGGTAACCTTGCGAAATCGAGACTACTAGTAGAGACAGGAGGAAGTAAAAACAGACGTAATTTTCAAGTTCACATTCCATAAAATAAGTTAAGAAATGTCAGCTTTGATAGGATTCAGAAATTTAGATTTCCCCCCCCCCCCCCCCCCCCC
>NW_020799095.1:72581115-72610661 GCF_003259725.1 Athene cunicularia
CCCCCCTCCCGCCCCCAATGGCTTGTATATGACACTGCCATTTCCATGCAATGGCTTGGAATGACTTTGGATATCATAGTATTGCACAATTTTTTATCAAGAATACATACACTGAAATCTCCTGGTTATTATAGTTGGCACATATTATTTTTATAGATCACTTGTACTGGAATATAAGCATGGACACTGATACTAAGGAAAAGCAGCATCACACAGTCACTACTGAGAAGATTGTTCTGAAAAGAGCCAGTAGCTGACACATATTAACATTGCTGGAAGCCATCAATTAAAAATAAAGATGCTGAGAGAGATAGTGGAAACTCTCTTCCCACATTTTTGATCTATTGTCCTTTTAGGAAAAAAAAAAAAAGCCACATTGTACTGGAATAGAAGCACATTTAAAATGTACACAGAATTCATGTAAAGCAATATCATCACATCCCCTTCCTTAAACTAAATTTCTTGCCCTCCATAATCACACCATCCATTCAGTATCCATCTATTGAAAGCATGGAGACACAGATTCTGAAAATGCTTTGGATGAACAGACGCTATAAGCCAAGGAAAAAACAGAATAGTGTGTTATGTTTATTTGCAAATTCATATGCATACACTATATTGTTCTGTCATTTACAGAGCATGCACGGGATTGAAATACAGAAAGAAAATATCCATCTCCTTCAGAGAATGAGATCTATATTTCAACACAGCACTGCATGCTAAACTGGACTGGGCCGACAAAGTGTACTAGGAGGTTGACAATACTGGTAATAATAATTTAGATCTCTAGATAACCAGTAATCTTAAGGGTTCCAGTGTTAACTATAATTGCAATTTAAGCGGTCATTCTGCCTAATTATTATTGTTAATTTTCAGCCTTGGTCCATATTTGAAAAAAAAATTCAAACAGAAAAAAAAAAAAAAAAATAAAAGCCTTAAGTATATCAAAAAAGCCAGCAAATGGACCTTTAAATTAAATTTTAAAGAAATAGCAGGTAATAGTGAAAATTATTATTTAAAGAAAATCTTTCAACTGGAGAACATACATTTTTTTCAAAAATCCTTAGTGATAGGTACAGGTACCAGTATGCAGCTATAGCTGTGGCATCTGCTATACAGGCTTTCAGCTGGGGTCTTGCAGTAAAATTTAGGGAACAAAGCTGATTTTGTACAACGCGGTCTTTGTGTATTGATGTTTTACTAAATCCATAAAATACAGCATCTGACTTAACTGCTCAGTGATATAATTTATGAAGACACATTCGTACAAGATGTGTGGTTTTAGCAAAGTGTTTATGCACAGTTAAGAGATGTTGCATGATCAGTGCTCGGTTATAACGTGTGTTTCATTACCTCAGGTACTGAAAAAACACCTATGAGATTCCCAGAATATCTGAAGATGTATTCAATGCAATCACCTTTGGAAAAGTAAGCAACCAGATTTCCTGAGAGTTCAGAAGAGCTTTTTAACTGGTGCTGCCTTTCAGCCTCACATAAACTGATTTCCATTTCACACTTGATTTAAAATTAGAATTTTCATTAAAATATTTCTGTATTTTATTTGTGGGGAGTAAAAGGCACCTAACATGCAGCCTTTCCCTACAAAGCTTCAGAGCAGTGAAGACTGATCAGAGGTCAAACTGCCTATGACACCTTATCTTTCATGGGTTTTCACCATTTTGTGGCTTTTGTGACATGCCTATAGTGAAAGACCTGTAACCCTTCCAATGTGTGGCAGTGTCTGCAGCAAATGGTGCTGAATGAAGGCTGTCTTTGGTACATCTGCAATGCCTCAATAACCTAGAGGACCAATCATTTCACAATTTAATAGTCCAGCTGAAACTCTGAAGCATTTTGTATGGGCAGGTGCAGACAGAAATAAGCATAATTAGAATGTGCCCTGAACAGACTTGCCAAACTGGCTGTAATCTAGAAATGCAAGTTAGCCTGGAGCTACACCTGAATTCATATGCTCTGTCATGGCCATGGACTACACAGCTTATACTGGCTGTCAGTCAGATCTGCAGGTTTCCTCAGATATGCCCCCATGTAGACATACCTCAATAATGAATTAGAGGCATTTATCACATAATTGATAGCTCCTTTCTAGGTAAAATTTTCTCAGCAGTATTGAGGTTTAATTGGTTTAGATATTTTAGATTTCTAAATATAGAGAAAATAAACCTCAGCTGCTCTCTAGTCACCATAGCAACTGTAAGGTATTATGGCACTTATCTGAGACCAAATGTATACACATAGCATCTTCTATGTATAAAACTAATGTCCGAATCAAATTATATGTATGCAAAGGACATTTTTTTTTTCTATTTTTTACCTGTTTTACAGGTGACAAACACTTCAGTAGAAATGAATAAGCAGACATTTCTTAGAATTCTGTTAGAATCATAGAATTATTTAGGTTGGAAAGGACCTTTAAAGTCATCCAGTCCAACCACAAATCTAACACTGCCAGCTCCACCACTAAACCATGTCCCTAAGCACCACATCTACACATCTTTTAAATACCTCCAGGGATGTGACTCAGACACTTCCCTGGGCAGGTTGTTCCAGTGCTTGACAACCCTTTCAGTGAAGAAATTTTTCTAAACATCCCCTGGCGCAACTTGAAGTTATTTCCTCTTGTCCTACCACTTATTACTTGGGAGAAGAGACCAACACCCACCTCGCTACAACCTCCTTTCAGTTAGTTGTAGAGAGTGATGAGGTCTCCCCTCAGCCTCCTTTTCTCCAGGCTAAACAACCCCAGTTCTCTCAGCCACTCCTCATCAGACTTGTGCTCTAGAGCCCTCAGCAGCTTCGTCAGACTTCTTTGGATGTGCTCAATATCTTTCTTCTAGTGAGGGGCACAAAACTGAACATAAGGTGCAGCCTCACCAGTGCTGAGTACAGGGAGATGATCACTTCTCTAGTCCTGGGGCACTAAGTGTAGATGAAGCATTTTGGGTTTTGTGACCATTTTGTGTATTAGAAGCAAAACTTATAACTGCTGAACTATTAGTTAGCAACTAGAAAGGAATAAATTATATATAGGGTCCAAAAAAAAGCAGTTAATCCTACATGAACAAATAGGACATAAATGAACAGTGAAATTAACAGGTATACCAAGCCACCCACAGTAATTTGTTCTGTAAGCCTACTTCTCAGTAACTTGGTTTTTCAAACACAACTTACTTATGCAATTTTTTCCCTGCAGTCAGCTCATAGTAACATCTCACTTGAAATGCCATTATAGTGTGAGAAAGAGAGCAGGAACATGACTAATTTAAATAAAAAGCAATCTCAAATTATGTTTAAGACAAATTACAGAAATTATGGCTAAGATTATTTTTTAAAATTGATTCATTGTATTGGTCCATGGTATGCAAAGTCATTTAGTTTTAATAGTTTAGCTTTGCTTATTTTTTTTCTTGTAATAGTCACTAAAATAATTGTAAAGAAAAAAAGCTTTTTCTGAGCTTTTAAAATTTCTATTGTGATTAACCCAGTTCTATCTCAGATCAAGCATTTATCAGCTTTAAATTGCAACAGTGCAATTTAATGCAACTTAATACAGAATTATACATCAGGTTTGTATCATCATATTTGTCCTCTTCTGGGCATTCCCTTCAAAAGAACAGCAAATCACAAAATCTGTCACTGACTGAACTGGCATAAAGGCTTAGAAGCTTATTTCAATACCTTACGTTTCTGTTACATTAATGTACATCACTGCTCTCGAACACACAGTGTGTCTTCAGAAGAAGGGTGCCACGTGCAGCTCAAAATGACTGCTGAGAAGGCTCTCACACTCTCAGAGGTAAGGATTCCCATACTAGCAGCATCAGCAGCAATTCCTTATAGCTTTGGGCTATGCAGAAGGATTTCTATTGCTCAGAAAACAGGTACTGACTGCTTTGAAGTAACCTCTGTGCTAATGGTTCACACACTGTAATTTGGGAACCACTTATACATCAACATTATTTTGGAGAAAGGTGCAGGCTCCCTTTGCCCGTATTTAACTAAATGTGAATCAGTTCGTAATTGAACTGAAAGCTGTGTAGGCAGAGTATCTTAACTTGGGCTCTCTGCAATGCTAACATAGTTACTCTACTAAGTATCTTATAGTACAGACAGATTGAGCCCACATCTGCCTGCATCCGACATACTGATTGCAGGAAGGAATAAGCACCTAAGAGGAATGAGGAACCTAACAGTCTTTACTAATCTGGACTATAACCTCTAAGTATAAAGCTTGTATAAGTGTAATTTTAGGATAACCTAATCTGTCATGTGCTTACATTGAAAGTTTATGTGTAAATCCAGAGCAAAACTTAACTACTCTAAGCCCTATAAAAAGCCAAGTCTGCTTTACTTTTAGATATTTCCTACTTCCATGTTAATTTTTAACACAAAATTGGGTAGCTTCAAATAACTAGGATGGGATAATGTGCTTATCATTTTTATGAGAACTACAGGAACTGTTAAAGCACAATACTTGTCCTTTGTTCCCCACATTATGATATTCAGGGAGTTCCAACTGGAATGGTATTTACTGTTTACCAGCAAACTTCAGGAAAGTCTCAAATAAAATAAAGAGTATAAGAAAACAGAGCTCAGTATCTGAGGACTTGGTTATTTTTACTCTTAAATCTAAGAAAAAATGGAAAAGCTGAGATTAGAACATCTTTCTCTACAGAACTAATATCAGCCAGCTTCCTTTCATCTCAGAACACCATGAAGTAAAGAGAATTTAAAAGCACATCGACACTTAAAGAAGTTTGAAGATTCACTATAGTCTTATGCAAAAAATATACAGCTATAAAACCAACTTTACCCAAACAGCAAATAGGTCACAACTGTAATTTCATGTTAGCTTTAGGCTTCTAAAACTTAGAATACTCTGTCTCTCCCAATTATCAGATCCTGACCTGCTTCTCTAATTTATTTGTCTGAATAAGCTTTCTCATAACTTCCTGAGAAGGAGATCCATTCTGTGACAGGGCTTATTACTTTTGCCTTCTAAGCTGAAAACTAGGAGATGAATTGAAAGTTGTCACCTCCTAGACCAGAAATAAATGACCAAAAATCATGCTTACGTGTCATACAAATGAAAGTTCCCAGAATATATAAAAGCCTATGAGCAGCATTTTCAGGGCTTGGTGTTTGAGCACTAGCAGAATATTTAAATTCTACCTTCTAACCCAGGAAAAAACACAATGAAAACTTTTTCTCACTTAAAACAGCAGAAGCTTGTATGGGTTTTTTGTGAGCCACTGAGCATATGCTGCAACACAACAAATTCAGTCTGAGTCCAACCTTGTTCTGCCTCATCTCTGGGCTATAGTTGTTCATCTGTAAAGTGGAGTGACATGAATTCTTGATATAAGGAACCCGTATCGTACAGTGATGTATCACTGTGAAGAATTATTAATTTGAGTTCTTTACATGAAAAAGAAAGGTTACTAGTGCAGCTTCCACACACCTGCATATACATCTGCTATGGAATTAGGTAGGTACTGTTATTGCACACAAGTCAACACAAAAAAAAATTCAAAAAGTGCTGTCAGTAGCAACACTCAACATAAAGTTTTCTCTTAAGAATGTACATTTTCTAGCACAACCAATAAAACAGAATTGGAAAACAGATTAAGTAGATTTCTTAAGTCAAATGAAACGCTTAGTGACAAGGGCACACAGAGCACTTAGCACATGAGACTACCACAGTTAAAAACTAAAGTCAGTTACAGGCATACTCTGCCACTTAGATTGCATTAATTGGACCACCTAAGACTTTACATGGTATGAATGGCAGATAATACAGCTTTCAATTCCTTTGGATGGCTACTTTTACACTTGAAGGAATTCTGTTTAACTGTTACTGAAACACCGTGATTAACATGAGAAGTTAATAGATTAAAGAGTCCATACACTTTACCATCGAGTCAGTAGCCTACCTGGTGCATTAGGTAGGCTGGATTAGGTTAAAATGTTCGTTTGTGTTAAGTATTACAAAATGGTATTTTTCCATTTGCTACACCTCATTGTGAACTAAAAAACCTAATAAAAACAGTCTCCAAAATGTGTAATATATAGATATTCATCCCTTAAATTCAATCAACTATTACAAAACATTAGAAAAATCTTATCCTGAATATTTAAATAAGCAGTCTCTGTAATGGAATGGCTCAGTTTCGAAAGCCACTTGCTTCCTATGTTCTGTATTGCACTTTTTGTGGAAAGTTTCACAGCCTGCAACTCTCTTGGCTTCTTAGATGTCTGCATGAACACACACTGTAGTATCTACATATATAAAGCATTCTGAAATCAGATGCTGGTACAGCAGCCTTTTCTTATGTGTCCCACATTTAAGAGTGTCTCCCAAATAGAATTCATTTACATGCTGAAACTCAATGCCAGGTGTATCACTACAACTTCTTAATGTTTTAAACCAGATTTAGTCAAAGATGGACTGCTCTGAATGAGGTATTGTAGGCAGAACCTATATCTATGTCTTATTAATAACGTAATATTGTCTGTGCTGACAACACAGCACTGTTTTCATAGTCAACATTTGCATTCTTCAGAGAAATGCTGTTCAGCTATTTACTATCAATGGAGGAAGTCACTATTTATGAACATTGGAGTATCAAGAATTCTTAGCACTAATCTTAGATTTTTAAATACAAACAATGCAATAATGAAAATATTTTGTGATTTGTAACAATTTCATAATATAGTCTACTCTATATATGTTATTTAGACGCTGAGATGGTGAGTCTAAATAATCTTAGACTGATGATGCAAGACTTGTGCAAAAACAAAAGGAAGCCTATGGGGCTGTTCGCAAAGACATACCAGGTGATGATAATGTTGCTAGGCTGCAATCTTCTAGCTCAAAGAGAAGTTTCTTCTGGTCCTTGAAGTTGTATGTTCCAGAAACAAATCACCCTAGATTCTAGCACAAACTGGCCTGGCAGTTTGGCCAGGGCCCAGGGAACAACCGAGGCTGAGCAGAGCGACAGGGTGAAAAGTTCATCAGCAAGGAAGAAGTACCTCATCTGTACGACCCTGGCCCGGGAATTTGCGACCCCTGCCTGGATCTTGAAGAACTCACCGCGCGCAGTCGCAAGGGGAGGAGACCTGATTACCATGAGAAGGGAGGGGAGGCAGGGATAGACTATGTATATATATAGGCGTTCTATGAATATGCACTATTTTGTAACATATAAGCCGGACGGGAGCTATGAACGACTCACATGTTTTTGGTGGAGCGATCCCCCATGCACCCGGCGCCGAATAAACATACCTACTTTACAACTTCGCAGTTGTAGAGTCTTATCTTTGCAAAACAAAGCTCTAAATGTGATTTTTAAATCAGATTGAGACATTAAAACTGGCAGTACTGCAACAAAATATCGGTACTGGTGCAGTTTTATAGAACTTCTTCAGTTTAGCAAAATAAAAAGAAAAATTAAAATTAAGATATTGATCCTGGAAATACATAAATAGGTGTAACATTCTCAAGTGAAAATTCTTGTGTCAAAGAAGGATGGACAATGAAACTATTTGCCTAAATTAGTTTTGAAGTCTTAAACACTGCTTAATTTATTATATTGCTTATCTGAATTTAATGGATATCTTCCTTAAAATTCTTCTCTAGTTAGTATTTGATAGCGTAAAAGGTCCATTTTCAGTTCCTCAAGAGGATAAAGTTCTACATCATATCCACTTGTGTAAGCTTATATACTTTAAATACAAAGAAAATGAAACTACAATTTAAAAGTTTAAAAAGGAAATTGATCATCACTACCTTTTTTTAACTTTCATTCTGTAATGCAGCTTCAATGATACAATGATTAATAGATTTTGTCACCTACTTCAGCAGAGATTTCTGTCTTTACTGATGTCAAATATGATTTCTTATATTCAGAACTGAGCTCTCAAAGGTCACAAGGCAGTTTTTAGTATCTACTGAATCTCAAGGGGTCCTTTCTTCTCAAGGTTGTTTTGTATCAAAAATAGCATTCAGCCCCACAAGAAACGTATTGTTTTCGTGACCAAAAAGGTGTCATTCATTTGCAGGAAGATTAACTGAGCAAAAACAGTTCTGTGTTTGCTGAGGGATAAAATCTCTCTCTTTGCAGCCTTAGCTAGAAGTCTATCTCCACTAGATTCCATATTTTGGCCCCAAACCCTCCAATTTTAGTGAGCATAATGAAAGATGTTTTCTATGCAGCTTGTCTTGCAGAATAAACCTTGTTTATAAAAATAAGTAAGTAAAAACTTGAAGAAGCAAAATGAAATAGAACATTCTCATTTTTGAGTTGTTTGACAAAGTAGGTATGAAAATACTCAGTGAGATTAGACTGTTAAAGTGCATCAGTCCTATTAAGCATGCTTTCAATACACCTTTATGGAGACTTTGTTTAAGAATATGGATGGGTTCAGGATCAGTCCCAAGAAATACTTTCGTCTTAACAGTGCTTTGAGTGCTGACCAGACCCTCAGAATTCTGACATAATTACATTTTATATTTTATTATGGTACAAGATATACTAAAAAAATCAGGTATTTATTGACGTTATTATATCGACTGGATTTTATGGTAAACTGTGCATAACTTATTGCACAGTTGAGCTCGAGCGATGATGGTCCACAGGGATAATACACATACATACATTAAATAACTATATAAATTAGGAAAGTTCATTAGCAAATACAATTTTGGGGATTTAGTCTTAACCCCTTCTAAAAAGGCAGACATATATTAGCATAGTAGAAATAAGCTAGTAGTAGTAGAACATAGCTAATCTTTATATAAAAAAATTGAAAAAATGGCTCGGAACAGTGAAGTTCAGAGGTGAATTCCACAACGGGAAAAATGTGTCTCCTTCAGGCCTTTCAAAACAAAGCCATATTTAAAGATGGAGAAATATCAAAAATTTATGATCTTCCTTGGCAAGACATCCATCCATATCTCAAAAAAACAGAACTAGTGCTGTGACTGACTTCACTCTTTGTCAGAAAACAAGTAGAACTTTGCATACAAATTCCAAGTGAAATTTTGAGTATCAAACTGAGCTTGACTAAATTAGTGCCTGTGTTAATAACATCATTGTTTTACCTAAGGTGCTAAAATGTTGTGCTTGGTACACAGCAAGAAGCAGTTAAATTAACACAGTTCAAAAACTGGAAATTTGCTGAAATTTGGAAAAAGGCACCCAGCACTACAGCCATAACAATTTCAGGAACATTAATAAACTAAACTAGCCCCTGTCAATCATTCGCTTTTCTGTTGAAAAAGTAATACTAAGCAAAATGAGTAAAACCAGAATGAACAAATATTCACTTTGGCTTGAACTATGTGACTTAGAACTTAATCACTTTATAGCAAGGGAGGAAATGACAGGCAGAGAGTGATGAACTCTAACTAACCTGTTCTCAGTCAAAATAGTTAAGAAATGTAATGCCAATTAGTTTCTTTTCAGAGGTATCTATGTTCATACTCAGATTTTCTCTGTAATTGCACATGAAATTTAATCTTGTTCATAGATTTTTTTAAAATCTTCCTTATTTTGTCTGTTTTTCAAACTAAGTGATCTAAACTCAGCTATACATTGAATGACAGCTCTGAATTTAATTATGTTTAGATTTAGAACCATGGAAATGATAAAAAATCTGGTCTGCAGTATACTCCAATTTTTCTCAAAGCAGAACATTTGCTAATCATCAATGACAGCTCTGGACTTTAGGATGACACCTTGAAAGAATACAATCACACAGACAAAATATAAACTAGAGTTCTGCAAAACTATACACCTTTTAGGCAAATTAATAGTAGAGCGGAATAAGAAATGTTGCTTAATAGCTAAAAGCCTTTTTAGGACAACTGACTGAATGCTAGCTTCTCCATCTGAAAACTACACAGAAGAGCATTTCTGTTAAGAGGTTAGACAAACAAGCTGTGATATGCCATGGGGCCTGAATTCAGACAGGGGCTTGTAGGAGGTTTTAAGAAGTCAGGCTGTTTATTAATTTGGAAATAAGCTTGCTTGACAAATGTTGAAGATGGTCAGAGATTCCTCCTGGAGGAAGCTATACAGTTTAAACACTTTACACTGAGAAATCTGGTGAGTGGGAACTAAAGATGTGACCTGATGACCCCAGGAAAGGGTCTTTGAGAGGCTGAGCAAAATTAATGTGATTCTGATTTTTGTCTTTCTTATTTAGATCAGACACTGTGTTAGATCTTATGGTGAACCTAGAACAGGAAACTAGCAATACATTTAACTAGATTTTAAAATGTTCATTGCAGGTCCCTTGCAAGTTAGCTTAATGTAGAGTGAGGCTCCAAAAAGGAGATGGTTTTTATACCAGATACGTTGCTTGTGCTTCTTTCATATTCTCAGAGCAACCTTCCCTCAGATGTGGTGCGAGGTCAAAGACCTACTACTAGGCTGCCTTCAGCACTTGGTGTACTTGGAAAGAGAGATGCAGTGGTGCCATATTGAGAGGAAGAATGGTGTCATCTGGGGTGTGGACTTCCTCATATTTAAAAAATGTGAGGGTTCAGGACACATCTCCATTGGAAATGAATGTGAAGACATATGCTTTATCTATTCTTCTAAAACTGTAAAAGACTAATTGAAGTGTTGAAGACCACTGGACTGCACTAATTGTTTTTTCCCAGAAATAATTCAAACAAGAAGATTTGTTACTTCAGCTGAAGTGGACGCTCCAAATGAAAATTTAATTTAGCAAGCAAGAATAAACACCTTATGCTTTTCAATGTTAAGAAAATCCTTTGAAGTGAAGATGAGAAACATGACAAAATATAAGAAGAAACTTCCACTCTTTGAGAGGTATTTTAGGAACCTGTAGTACATAAATGGCCACAAAATACAAAATCTGGCCATTCAAGTCTGACAAACTGTTTCATAGTATATCCATAGTACATCCCAAAGGTATAAAACATACTGATGAAATTAAATTTCCTGCTTAAATGATATACTGATTGCTTTTCATACTAACATTCTGGATTCATTGTTTTCACTCATGTAAATGATTTATTTCCTAGAGATGTCAGCTGTGGCATATATTTATTTTCATCCTCTACACAGCAGATGTTCTATTTTATCTTCTTCCACAAACATCTCTAGGCTTTAACAGATACCTTTATGCAGCTCTTTCCTAAATGCTTCGGAGTGATCACTTCAAAACTCCATTTCTACCAGGACCGCTCTACAGCAATGAGTATTCATTTATATATAATCCCTCATTCTGATGTAGAGACCCAGTAATGGCAACACCGAGTGACCAACACTCACCTCATTACACCCTCCTTTCAGGTAGTTGTAGAGAACAATAAGGTCACCTCTCAGCCTCCTTTTCTCCAGACTAAACCCCAGTTCCTTCAGCTGCTCCTCCTAAGACTTGTGCTCTAGAGCCTTCACCATCTTCACGGCTCTTCTTTGGGCACACTCCAGCACTTCAATTGTCTTTCTTGTAATGAAGGGCTCAAAACTGAACACAATATTCAAGGTGTGGCATCACCAGTTCCAAGTACAGTGGGACGATCTCTACCCTAGTCCTGCTGGCCATGCTATTGCTGACACAAGCCAGGATGCTATTGGCCTTCTTGGCCACCTGGGCACACTGCTGGCTTCTATTCAGCTGGCTGGCAAACAACAGCCCCAGATCCTTTTCCGCCAGGCATCTTTACAGCCATTCTTCCCCAAGCCTGTAGCAGGATCTGAACTCAGTCTTGTTGAACTTCACACAATTGGCCTTGGTCCATCAATCCAGCCTGTCCAGATCCCTCTGTAGAATCTCCCTATAGTTAAGCAGATCAACACACGCACCCAACTTGCTGTTGCCTGCAAACTTACTGAGGTTACACACAATATCCTGGTCCAGATCATTGATAAAGGTATTAAGCAGAACTGGCCCCAATACCGAGCCCTGGGGAACACCACTTGTGACCAGCTGCCAAGTGGATTTAACCCCACTCACCGCAACTCTTTGGGCCCGGCCATTCAGCCAGTTTTTTACCCAGAGAAGAGTACACCCATCCAAGCCATGAGCAGCCAGCTTGTCCAGGAAAATGCTGTGGGAGATGCTGTCAAAGGCTTTACTAAAGTCCAGCTAAACAACATCCACAGCCTTTCTCTTATCCACTAAATGCATTACCTTGTATAGAAGGAGATCAGTTTAGTCAAGCAGGACCCACCTTTCATAAACCCATGCTGACCGAGCCTGATCACTTGGGTTGTCCTGTCCTGTACATGTGATGGCACTCAAGTTGGTCCACTTCATAACCTTCCCCAGCACCAAGGTCAGGCTGACAGACCTGTAGTTCCCCAGATCCTGCTCCCAGCCCTTCTTGAAGGTGGGCATCTCATTAACTAGCCTCCATTCAACTAGGACCTCCCTGGTTAGCCACGACTGCTGATAAATGAAAGTGGCACCTCTGCCAGCTTCCTCAGTAGCCTTGGGTGGATCCTATCTAGCCCCATAGACTTGGTATGTCTAAGTGGTGTAGTAGGTTGCTAATCATTTCCCCTTGGATTATGGGGGCTTCATTCTGCTCCCTGTCTTCCAGTTGAGAGGGTTGGGTACCTGGAGAACAATTGGTTTTACCATTAAAGACTGAGGCAAAGAAGATATTAAGTATCTCAGCCTTTTCCCCATCCTTTGTCACTATGTTTCTCCATGCATCCAGTAAAGGGTGGAGATTATCCTTGGCTTTCCTTTTGTTGTTAATGTATTTATAGAAACATATTTTATTGTATTTTATGGCAGTAGCTAGGTGTCCTGGGTTGCAGTGTATTATATTACCATCCTCATGAGCTGTTGAAATCAGGTAGGGCAGTGTTTCCTTGCCTCCTCCCCCCAGACTGTCTTTCTGTTAATGGCTCACCAATGCCATGCAGCATAACCCAGAGATAACTCCCTCTGGACCATCTTCTGTTAATGAGCTTAATCAACATTTGGCCTCATGAGTCATTATCCCATTGTGAGATGCTCCACCCAGAGAGAGGAACCAAGCATTCCATCCTGGATATAATCTGAGATTCTGAATACCAGAGACCCTCCTTTTCCACTGGATTTCCAGAGTACAGGAGCTACTTAGCCACCACTGGACTTTCTGAGGAAGAGCAGACCTTCTTTCTACAGGATCACCGCTTCAGGGGGACTGCAGCCACCATTCTACCAGACTGCTACCACCCCCCTGATTAACAGGGTGTCAGGTTGTATCCTGACTCTGTTAGTTTAACCCAGTGTTATCTGCCTTTATATTTTTTCCTCTCTTTTTATTTCCCTATTAAATTGTTATTCTGACGGTGTCTCCCACTAGTTTGCTTTCAAACTAGTACACTAGGTTAAGTTACAGCTGAGCTTTGCCCCTTCCAGTTCTCTCCCTGCATAACCTCACAATATCCTTGTAGTCCTCCTGAGTTTTCTGCCCCTTCTTCCAAAGGTCATAAACTCCTTTTTAACCTGAATTCCAGCCAAAGCTCTCCATTCAGCCATGTCTTCTTCCCCGCTAGCTCATACTTCAGCACATGGGGGCAGCCTGTTCCTGTATCTTTAAGATTTCCTTCTAGAAGAATGTTCAGCCTTCCTGGACTCCTTTGCCTTTCAGGATGGCTTCCCAAGGGGGTCTCTCAACCAGGGTCCTAAGCAGGCCAAAGTTTACCCTCTGCATGTCCAAGGTGGTAGTTCTGCTGATCCCTCTCCTTATGTCTCTGAAAATCAAAAACTCTATCATTTCATGTTCACTATGCTCAAGATGACCTCCAACTATCATATCACCCACAGTCCTTCTCTGTTCACAAACAACAGGTCCAGTGGGGTACTTTCCCTAGTTGGCTCACTCCCCAGCTGTGTTGTCTTTCACATACTCCAGTAACCTTCTAGCCTGTTTCCTCTCCACTGTATTTTATTTCCAGCAGGTATCTGGTAAGTTGAAGTCCCCCATGAGAACAAGAGCTAGTGATTGTGAGAATTGTCCCAGCTGCTTATAGAATATTTCATCTGCCTCTTCATCCTGGTTGGGTGGTCTATAACAGATGCCCACCATGATATCTGCCTTGTTGGCCTTTCCCCTGATTCTTACCCATAAACACTTGACCATCTTCAAACTCTAGACAGTCAAAACACTCCCTAACATACAGGGCTACCCCACCAACTCTCCTTCTTTGCCGATCCCTTCTGAAGAGTTTATAGCCATCCATTGCAGCACTCCAGTTGTGTGAGTCATCCCACCATGTTTCCATGAGTGTAACTATATCATAGCTGCACAAGTGCTTCCAACTCCTCCTGTTTGTTGCCCATGCTGCATGCATTTCTGTAGGTGCACTTCAGCTGAGCTAGTGATCCTACCACCTTTTGTGGGGGAGAAGCTCTAACTCCTGTGTGACTGTTCTCAGACATATATGTGATTTCTAACACAGCAATATCCCTTGTGTCTTTGCTGCCACATGGATGTCCATCCCCTTCCTCCATCTTCCTTCTGAATACTTCAGTTTGCTTAGATGAAACATGATCAATTAAGGAAGTCATGTGCAAGTCTTATGAATTCATGTTAATCATTCACTATGAATTGTGAGATCCCAAGTTCATACTTCTCTTTTCAACAATACCCAAATGGTGTAGAAATACCCAGTGTGGTATTTCTACAGGGTGTCTTCTCACTGTACTTAGTGCTAGTTAGATCAAAGAAAAATTCACAGTTATACTTCTAACCTCTACCATCTTTACTTATGAAGAAAATCATGCTTTCTTTAATTTTCTTTAGGCTAAACAACCTGAAGACCTCCTCCTAATAAGTAAAAACTATTGGAACACATGTTGTACTTGAAACAGGATGGTTAGTTCATCTTACAAGATAAAGAATAATGCAACTGCTCTATCATAGATATGTTGTGGGTTTATCTTCAAAATGATAAAACCCCCATAATATTTCTTTGAACACTTTTCAAGTAATGGGCAATAAAACTGCTAAAGCCTCTCCCTGTGGCAGCACAGCCTCCTCAAAGTGTCTCAATCAGGACTGTCTGACATCTAATACAATTACTAAAATATAGACCCTAGAGTATAGGCAGAGCAGCCATAAGTCTTGGAAGACATGTCCTATAAAGTTCAGTTGTGTAAAGAGAGGAGGAAAGTGAGCACTCATCCACACCACAGACTGTCCCTGAAACAATAAAACTTTCTACTTCACATACTTGTGAGGAGCAAAAGACCATTTTAAGCTGCAGTAGCCACAGTCAAGTTCATTTGGCCAGAGACAAATGCAAATTCCACTCTGCACAGAGAGGAGTATCAAACACAAAACCAAGGTCTACAGCACAGCTGAAGAGACCTGCATTCATCTTCAGAGAAAATTCTCCCTCACGTTTTCTCCCTACCTATCTTCTCACCCTGAGTCCCATCTCCCGAACATGAAGAGCTTCTGTTCACAGACCTGCTAGGGCTCAGGCTCCCTTGCTTCAGTCTTTTTCTTGCTGTGTCCACCCTGACTGCAACAAAGGGTGGTAAAGAGTGTCTAGAGATGGTGGAGAAAATGCTCTAGAGATGTGTCCTGTGGGCAGAATACACAATCATTCAAGTTCCCAGAACAAAATGATGTGAAGCATCTGGATCCCACCCAGACATCCATCTCCATTTCAGCCTGGGAAGAAGGCAGCGCTAAGGGTCCTTGCCTAACTTCAGTTTAAGCAGTAATTTAAATACAACCTTAATCTTAGCCTGCTTTTATCTACTGCCAAACTCAATGCCAACAGAACAAAAGCTTGTAACATATAACCTCAGGATGTTTGTAGTAAATATTTGTTTTCAGGGCACTTAGTTTTTCTCAGATTTATCTGCTATGCTATGAGAAACATCTTTTCTACTTTATGCTCATGTTCTCTGAACTGTAGCTGCCTTGACATTTCAGCTCTATTATTGTTTGGCCTGAACCTTTGATCCTCACAAGAAGCACATGAATGCCTGACCTGTAAAGAATGTAAGCACATGTATTGCAAGGGGATTGGAAGAAATACCTATATCACTTTAGACACATGCTAGAAAGCTAAATGAAGTTGTGACTTTCGCATAAACTGCTTTAAAAATTAATGTGGATCCTGTATACTTTTCTTGCTCAGAACATGTAACATAGTAAAAAATAATCTACTACAAGAAAGAAGAAATGGAAAATCATACAAACCACTTGAAAGGTAGCAGGCAGGAATTTGTACTAAGATAGCTTCCAGTGTACTCTTAGACAAAAATAAATAAATAAATAAATAAACAAACAAATAAATAAATAAAGTATCAAGGATTCTCTGAAGAGCTGACTGAAACAATAAAGATGAGATTGAAAGTAAAGAGTACTTTCTGTAATAGATGAAAGTAAGACTGCTGGAAGGAGATAAATAGAACCTAGTAACTTGTAAATGGGAGTACTCAGACTCAATCTAGTTGTTATACCGGGGTGGGGGAGGGAGGCAGTTAGAAAAGAAAAAAGGGAATAGATGTTATCTTTCACTGAGGAGGAAACTGGTACTCACATGTGGCTTTAACAGCGCTGCAAGTCCCTGAGTTAAAGGCCTAACTGCATATAGAAGATGCAATCAGATCACAGTAGAATGTGGAACATGTAAGAAAACAGGCAGGGTTAGGACAAAGGATAGGCTTTCTGAAGTAAAATGAAGTGATTCTGGGCAAACAACATGGCAGGTAGAGTGCTGTATCTCAGTTGCAGTCTTTAATATGGTATTGAAGCAAAACTTTTAGAATTTTCCCACAGGAGCCCTGAAAGACATAGGAGGCAAGAAGAAAACCATGCTTTTTGAAATGAAGAATGCCAGAAATTCATATTCAGATAAAAATTTTAATATGATCACAAGCCACTCTAAAGGATCATGATGAAATATACTTATGTCTGTAGCTGGATATTAGTATGACAAAACCAGTGTAAGGTGAAAAGGTAAAGTACTGTGCCAATTTTTTTTTCTGAAAGTCCTGTTACAGTATTACAAAAGTGTAATTTCAAACAAAGCAGCAAGTGTCCTCTGAAAACTAGTGGTGTATAGCTGTGCTTTGGTCATGCAAAGGGCTTCATACAGTTGCCAGTACTAACTGGCATGAAATTTTCTATCCAAGGCCATCCACTGGCTTCATGCACGGCCTGCTCTGACACCTCCACAAAGCAGTAGAGTCTGGCCCCTGGACTCTGCCCTCAACTGTAGTGCAGCACACAGATACAGGTATGGTGCAGAAACAGAGTATCAATAGCAAATAACGCACAGGTTGCCAAGCATGGAGGGATGTTCTGTAAAATTGTGCCTAAGATTAGGCTAACTGAAATATTTCCCCACTTAAAGTGCTTAGAGTGCACTTAAAACTATTGCATAGCTGAGTGGGTAGGAAAATCAATTGAAACATTCAAAGACCTAAACTGGGACAGGCTTAGAGAGATTTTATTGTGTCACCCTCTTCTACAGTATTTCATTGGTATGTGATAGATGATATTTATCATCACAATTACAAGCTTTGTCACAACTTTACATCTAGCTTCTTGCCTTTTTGTACTTTAATAAAATCAGTTTTATCCATTAACCAGCCTTAGTCCATCAGTCTATCCCAAAATGAGTTAAAAACTGTGAAAAGGGTGTTAATGACAACAGTGTGACTATTAAGAGGAATGACTACCACCACCTTCAAGGGGCTGCTTGAGCTTGAGTACAGTCCTCTGAATCTCCTTTTCAGAAAGTGTTCATACTTAACTTTGTAGAAGCTTAATAGCATTTAAACTATTCATCAATTAGCAATACTTTGCTTCAGAAGATGTAGATGAGAAAATAAATATATATTTTTGCAAGTATTTTCTTCCTTGAAGAGAGAGAATAGGTCTTCAAAAAATTCTTTCTTCAATGTATAGTATTACCCTCTTAAAATGGAAAAGTTACAGGAAAACAAAATACAAGTCTTATTTAACTTTCTTGCTTTCTTTTGTCTGTCCCCAAAATCCCCACTCCTAAAAGAATTTAGCTTTTCATAATAACTCTGAACTTTACCAGCATGAATTTTATCTGCACCAGAACTTTCATCCTGAAATGGAAATCAAGTAAAATGTTTAAATAACATAAATAATGCTTATTAGACTATTTTACATTACTATTACAGCCAGAGCAAAGCCTCTCTAACACTTTCAAAGTATCAAGCCCACAACCTAGAAGAAATCTTAAATCAAATTCAAAATTCAATTCAAACTGAACATCTAAACATTGCCACTGACATTGGTTTAGATTGCGACTTCTATGTTAACCCATTTTATTTTTTTTTATTCTTCTGCATATCTTCTGAAAGCCACTAACTAAATATTCATGAGGCACAAAAATGAAAGCATGGCTCATCATCTTCACACACTTCCTGCTAAGTTTTTCTTGACATGTGCTCTGAGAATTTGTACTGCAGAAAGCCTGAAGTCTCCACGCTACCTTAGCTTTCAATTCTTCTGCTTTCCAATTGTCTTAGCCCTCACACAGTTCCTTTGCAGTTTTAAGAAAAAAAAAAAAAACAACACTCCACAGTACTCTAAAACATATTTATGTTAAAATGTGTTGCTTAGAACATAATCTTTGAAAATAATGTATTTGATTACATATTCTGAGCCAGTTTTCGATGTCTGCATCTCTAGTATATATATTCCCTCTCTTTCATTATAGAGATAACTATTCCAAATAAGCTCCAGATCACGCATGCAATTAAAAAAAGGAGCCATTGTTAAATTTAGCCTTCAGTAGAGTCTGGAACAACTGTTTCACATAAACTTGATGTCTTGGCATCTATATTTAAGTTAGATAGAGTAGCTGGTGGGCATTAAAGCAGCTACACAAATGGATTCAAGATCTCACAAAAGCATATTTAATACTTAGGATAAATGTTGGATTGATAGCCCTGGAAATAAGTACTTGTTTTTCCACAGAACAAGATAACAGCAACAGCTGTATGCAGTATTCATATGGGCATGAGAGGGATCACTGTTATTGTGGAATCATACTTCACTTTACATTTAATTCAAACCTCACCATTATGCTAAGCCCCCAGCAGAAAGCTTGGCTGCTGTGATGCAGACAAGGCAAGGAAGCATAAATTTCAGAAGGAACAATCTACCCGATAAGATTAGCAATTGGCCCTGAAGTCAAACTGAAGGAATCTATAGACAGCCTTGTGCAAGATATAATCTCTCTTTGAAATGTCCACATGATAGCAGAAATATAGGAATGTTTTCACAGCAGAAAAAAATAAGGAAAGCTTCTAGGACTGGTCACAAAAACATTTAGCTCAAAAATTATTGAACGTGATTATTCAGTGTCATTAGTCTTCTACTGAACACACTGAGGCAGCTTCCAACTTTATGCTCGTAAATCATGAAATATCTTTTGAGAAAGCAATTAATTTTTATTAGTATGGTTTGAGTCAAGTATTGACTCAACCTCTTGTCCATTATCTAATTACTATAAATCTGGGATATTTATGCTATAAAAATATGTATATTCTGCCCTGTTTAAACTGTTCTATTTTGTGTATGAGGATTATCTGAAAAGGCAAATAATTATTACTTTAAAAAACCCTCACATTTCATACTGCCTCCTGTTGTATTTTGAGTTTCCTTCTGAAATTACTTAAATGAATAAAAGTCAGTTGTATAGGTTGGATATATGTGAAATTCATGAAAAATAAAAATAGGAGCAATGTTGTACTTTTATTATATCTGGCATATAATGACTTTTAAGGTTCAGGTAAGCTGTAATGGAAAGCGTTTCATCAAGTGCCTTGTGGTAATTTTAAAATTAGCATAAATCAGAGAGTTTCATATGAGAACACTAAATTATACTATCAAAAAAAAACCAACCCTGCTTAAATCCTTTCAAGGCTGTGGTATCCACTGCACAAATATTAAAACTCACCAATTTGTAAAATCAGGCTGTGATTTACAGCAAACCTTGTATAAACTTATCTCTCATGGTGACCTGCAGAAATGAAGAAATCTGTTACTTCAGCTTCAGCAGGCAAATAAACACCTTTCACTGCTGATATAAATAAAAAACACATCAAAGAACTCTTAGTAGAAATACCTAGATTTTTAAACTCTCATTACTCCAGGGGTTATCAGTTTAGATTTCTTCATTTATCTTTAATTACACACCAGGCAAATCATCCCGCCCAATTCTTTATTTCTTTTTTTCCTCTTTCTTTTCCTTTTCTTGGTGGTGGGGGTACACAGTAGAACCAAATACTTCATATATTCTTTTATGTGTCTTTTCATTGAACGCCTAACTGCTTTACATATATTAGCTTAGTTTAACAACTTGCATGTAAAATAAAGGTTTATGGAAATCTGTGTGCCTTATTTCCAGTTGTGGATAGACCTTAAACAGTATTCACAAATCTGCTCAACCAGCATGCCTGTGCAAAACTGACTCTTCTTCAAAATAGTTAGAGCACTTCAGTACATCATGTTCAACTGTTGATATGTTCCCTTATCGGAACAGATTTCTTCCTAGCTTTTTCCTAAGAACAATGTTCCAGGTTGCCCTTCATGTTTTACCTTAAGCCCCTCAAAGCTGCTGTCCCAGCCACTTCTTAAGTTCTAGTTCTACCTACCCAGTTTTCTCATCAGTTTCCCATGAGGAATTCTCACTAAACCTTTCCTCATAGTTAAGCTGGTTTTCCCTTCAACATACAGAAAACTCCTTCTCAGTAAAAGACAATACATTTTTCAAATTTCAGTTCATTTTCATCCTTTTTCTAATATTACAGAAGAATTTGTTCTCCTTTTCCTTTTATCTGAGGTGATTCCGATGGGAAAATCTCATGCAAAAATGCAATTCAGAGACTTCATGAAGCAATCTTAGAGTTAGAAAACTTTAGGCCAAAAGGTTGAAGACAAAATGCCTCAAAATGATATTTTATAGTGATAGAAAATATTGGCTCCCTTATTACAGGTGGTACTGCTCAATCAGATTTTCTTGCCTACATAAAGTCATTTAATATATACATAATATTTTAAATTAATGCAGGTTTTGATTCTTTATTTTTGCACAAAGAATGTATTAACCCAAGGTCAAGACTCATGAGATGAAGTAAATAAAGCAATGACTGAGCTTTTATCCATTTTGGAATATTTACAAAGTAGTATTTTACATAGGTTATTTGTTTAATCTATATTGGTAATAGTGCTGTTCTAATATCTGTAGTCTTTAGCACTATCTTTTAAGTACCTGGGAACCATCACACATTTAGAATGATTCATAGGGTTTTTTTTGATCTTCAGAATATGTTAGGAAGCTTTCCTTATCTTACCACATCCATATTCTCAAAATTGCATGTAGTATACAAACCACTTGCACCAATTAACACATCTTGAATTTTTTTAAGGAGTGTTCAACCAAAACAATATTATTAAACCATTATGTATCTTATGTCTTCTATTCTAAAGCCTAAAACCAGTAACAATTTTTCCACCTACAGAAAAAAATATTTTGATAAGCATTTGTGTTTAATTATTATTTCTTGGAGATGACCTTAACATATCAGCTCTGTTTTCACTGCAAGGTAAAACACCTTTATCATTACCACAAAATATCTTATAGCACCGTTACAAAGCAAATCAAAATACTACCTCTGAAAATGCCATGACTTGTTAGTCACACTTCCTGTGTGAACAAGGGGAAAAAAAAAAAAAAAAGATAAAATATACTAGTGCTTGCATAAGTTAGTAGGATCACACCTTTCTTGGAGGAGTACCTCATCTTACTCAGAAACAAAGCTTGTATGCAAGCATAGCATCAGACCACAAACTTACTGATAATAAAGACTAAATTTAAACTACTAGAACTCTTGACACTGAAGTATAGCAACAAGTTGTACAGAAAATTAGTGGTGCAGTGAATCACAAAAGATAGCAAATGTAGAGAACTAATTGTCATTTGATATTTCTAATGCACATTTTAATGTCAATATTAAACTAACTCAGATAATAAAATTTCACATACATTGTGACTAATTTAAAATAAATAATATGTTTTACAAATACAATTTTCTATAAGAAAAAAAATAGTAGTTTTAAACCTGTTTTAAGGCTCTCCATTTCCTACATTCTTCCAGTAGGTTTAACAGCTCTCTATGAAACTTAGGTTTTATGCCTAATTCACCAGCAAAAATACGTAATTATTGAATATCGCAACCATGCACAATGCATGTTGTCACAAAAAGTATTATCATCTCCTTAAATATCAACTAAATACCATAGAAGGTTTGAAATTTTATTTAGTAAGTCTTCCTGACACTATTTTAACAATATTAGAAAGAAATGTCATCTGGGCTCCTGAAAAGGAAGGTTTCTGTTCTATCTATGAATTCTTGTGTTCTTTTTAATTACGAAATTTCTACAAAATTCAGTTCATAATAAAAAATAACTATTTTCATTAAAATCTTTCACACATTTGTTCCTAGGGGTAACCAGTGTATTAAAGAGATCAAGAAGGCAACCTTCCAAAAGAATGCATTTTTCCCCGATATTTACTTCAGTCTGTTCTGTGTTAAATGTACTTATAGAAACACATGAAATAGTCATAAGTATTTGGAGATAATGTGGTAAAAATTTCACTGTGTCATACACTAGGTATTCAGGCTCAGAAGGAAATGTACATCTGAAGCAGTGCTGAAGATGTTGTTTGCTTGCCAGGTCTGCTAAATGTCAGCAGAAAAAGAGAGGATCTGCTTCTAAAATCCCTTAGCAACACATAGAAGTCCTTATACTCACCTTCCATTCAGTAAGTACACTGAAACTGGGCCAAAACTATTTGACAAAAGGATGTAAAATGGAAAAGAGTAACATTTGTTCTTTGTGATAAATATTAGACAGCTGATACAGAGTAAAACTCCAGTATTACTTTCTTATGTAGGAACTTGGATTCTCCTGCATTGCTCCATCTTGAAGTGAAATTATCAAAAAGCTATGATCAAATAGAAACTAAAGGCTGGAATATCAAACACAAGGTGCTGCTGATGCTCTTTCTTCCATGAATGATATATTTACATGAAGTTACAAAAAATAATTTTAAATTCTATTGCACAGCATTTGCATTGAGCACAACTTTTTCAAACTTGATTACTCAAAAGTCTTGTAATATACTCAGAAAGTGATGTTGACAGCTCTGTTTTCAAATTCAATGTTTGTAAACAAATAGCTCTATGATTTACTTCTGTATCAGAGTGAAACACCATCTGTATTCAACACTGTGAATAGCTACTAAGGAATTTGCGTTTGATGAAGAGAAACCCAGTTCCTGAGAGAACAGCATAAAAAATATGTATTTAGAAATCTTCTCCTGCATATTGAATGTCACTGTAACAGATATAGAAACTTACAAATAGACAAATTTCTATCAGTGTTTCAATAGATAATGTTGACAAGGGAATCAGGCTAAAATTTTTTAAATGTGAGCAGGAGTGTTAGGTGCCCAAGTCCCGTTAAAATCAGCTGCACATTAAACTCATAATTCTACAGCTGCTCTTCATATAGCTGATCTGCAGCTTCATTGTAGGAGCAAAAACTGACTCATCTCATGGAGCTCACTTCAGAAGAGTGAGCTAAACTATCATATTTGCTTTCCATAGAATAATATTCATCTGAGTCTATTTAAGCAGAAGATGAGCTAAAGCATGATAAAATTAACAGGGGAAAAAAGCAAAGGATATATGCTTTGTTATGCTTCAAGCTGAGATGTCACCTCCAAAATCAGAGTATATATCTTTATATTCCAGTGTTTGTACCAAATATTAAATTTTAAGGCTTTCCTAAATGAAGTGATGTTAAAAAAAAAAAAAAAAAAAAAAAAAAAAAAAACACCTGATAACATTCCTAGTAGCCATTTGCACCAAGCTACATGGACTTCAAGTCAAATTTCTGTGAAATTATTGGAAGCTAAAACTAATTAAAAAAAAATAGGATTAAGTAAGCAAACCATAAAATAGTTAACTTGATAGATAATTGATTTCCTAATGGCCAGTGGAGCATTACCTTGTCAATGAGGATTTCTGTCTCAGTTCCTTGTATGCAAGCACAGGCCTTCTCTCATGTCTCCTAGTTGTTCCCCCTCTGGGCTTTTGAGAGCATCTGTGAATACTTCCTACAATAGTATTCTATTTAACGTTGGAAAAGGGGTGGGTTCTTTTGCTCAGACTAAATTTTGGGATACTCAACACCAAGATTTATGGAGGGACTACATCAGTGAGTCACCAAGCAGCATTTCCTCACAGCCCTCCCTAGTTCTGTCAAGAGAAGCAGTGTCAAGCTTTAAGCATTTAACACGGTGTGGGCCATGAAATGGCAGAGAACTGCTCCAACCACTGCTATGTCCCAGAAGCACTCCTATGGTCTGAAGCATAAGCTCATCTGAACAAAAAAAAAAACAACAAAAAAAAAGTTGTTATGTATCTATATACACCCACTCAAGTGAAAACACATGTATATGCATACACATATGTGTATATACATCTGATAGCTGAAAAAAAAAGCATTCAAATCAGCCACATGACGACTGTAAGGTGGGAAGTCTGGAGATAGAAGAGATGAAGCTTCATGAAGGGATTCTCTTGTTACCTGGCAAAGATGAGGAGAATTATGATTACACAGGCCAGACCTGTGTTGGTTGTAGGGCTGTATCGGGTGTAAACGGCAAGGTGTTAGCAGCTGTGGGGCTGCAGGGCTGACCTCTGTGAGAAGAGACCAGAGGCTGCCCCGCGCCGGACACAGCCAGTTCCAGGCGGCTCCCAGGGCCCCAGCGCAGGGCACAGCTGAGCCCCTCAGCCCCGGGCGGGCGCCTCGGGGAAAGTGTATTTAAGAAAGGGCAGAAATTTCCACATAGTCAGAGGAGGGAATGATAGAGTGAGAAACAACAGAGGGAGCGCCAAGGTGAGCACAGTAGAGAGAGCAGTCAGACTCCCAAAAGGAATGCCGCCCATGGAGGGCCTCCCCCGGAGCATATTAAAAGACCAGTGTAAGGGAAAGAATGTTGTTTTCACATATTCAGCCTGACGGGAAGGGCAGGAGCTTGCGTGGTGAGCTCATGCATATTAACTTCTCCGCCCTGGAGAAAGCCAAGGTTCATTGCCATGAACATGTGATGTATGAACACATACATGAAGGGGCGTATCGGTAGGTGGCTTGGGAAATCTGTACAGCCTGTAGTACTCAACCGATGAGGAATCAGGAGAGAGAACTCACAGTCGGGAGAAAGGGATACAAACCATTGCACGATGGCTGTTAGGTGCGTCCACCTGGTGGGGTGCCCAGTCTTGCAAGAACATAATAAAGAGCACTTCACACCGCACCCTGTCTGAGCCGTTGATAATTGGTAACTGAGCGTTTCTCACAACCAAGAAGGAAGAAGCAGCAGAAATAACTGCAGTGTACTGACCATAGCCTCCTGAACTGCTCATTGCCTCACTGAAGTGACCTGTGGCAATTATAAGGGGAGAGAAGAGGTGTCCAGAGTGAAGTTGAGTGTGAGAAAAGCAGAGGAAAGGTAGTTTTTATCAGTTTTTTAAATGTTTGGGGTGGGTTTGTTGTTTTTTTTTGTTTCCCTAATACCCAAATCAATAATCAAATATTTATGCTAATTGGCAATAAATTAAATTCCTCACTTCAAGACTGTTTTGGCTGTGGCTGTAGTGACTGAAGTAGGAAATAGTTGACACATTGCTTTGCCTGTTATATCTGAAGTGATCCTATCTGAAAAGTGCTATCACAAAGGCCATTCTGTGATACAGACATGGAAACACAGAAAATATTGACTCCAGTTTGAGTGACCGCTTTAATCCACAACAGAGTTTCAAGAGCAAAATTTAAGGGCCTGGGCTGCCAAAACTATAAGTCTGGGAATATAGCAGGGGCCAGATGCAGATCCAATAGCAATGACTGTTTGCCACTGGCAGCCATTTTGTGAGAGAGGAGTGTTCTTTTGGTATTCTGAGTTAAAGTAAAAAAGAAGAGAATGAGGTCATTCAGTATAAGATTTATGCTAAAAGAATTCAAGAAAATTGTAGCTCTTTAGGACACGTATCTCCATACAGCTCTACTCGGACCTCTGCAGCATGCCAAACATTTGTAATTGCATATCAGAGGTGTTTCCCTGTACCATCTCCTCTCTGCTACTGTTTCACTGTACCATCTACTCTTGTCTTATGAAGATCCAGAATCTTCCAAAACTAGTTGTCATAGTGAACAAATTATATTTGGTTAACCCAGGTTGATTCCACAACAGTCTACTTTTGGTATTCTAAATGCAAGTGCATGTAGCCAGATAAGTAACAAAAATGTTTCAAAATAAAAACCTGAATATCTAACTGAATGTAAATATGATGAGCTATGCTCATCCTCACTCTTATCTTTACTGCCTAGCAGATATGAGACATAGCAATAGATTTTTTAAAAGCTAAAAGTTAAAAAAAAATAAAATAAGGCTAATAAAGCTGTAGATGGGCAAAGTTTGTTCTTTTTAATTAATTAAGCTTACTCCTTTCTGGTTTAACTTTAATTATTAAAATAAACAGAAGCCTTATAATCAAAGGATGAAAAACAAAACATTTGGGACGCAAGGCAAAATAACAGTTTCCAAGAGAAAGGAAAACAAATACCAAAATTTTTCAAAGGGTATATTTAGAAGAAGCCCATATGACTGATCTTTAAAGTTCACACACATTTAAAAAAATTTAACTGTTGTTGAATTTACACATATCCAGCCATGTACTTATTATGTAGTATAAGCTGTGCATAACTCAATGGAAAACACATTTAATAAAGTGCATCTGCTAGAACTTGTCTTGCAATATGAGCTTGCTTCAAGGAAGAGCTTACTTTTTTTTTTCTTCACCATCCTAATAGACACCTTCTATTGAAATTCCAAGGTCAAAACAAATAAAGATTCAGCAAATGCAAAGACCTTGAATTTATATATATATATATATATATATATGATTAAATCTACTGCTATGAGTAGTTGCACTGAAGTTATTGAGATTCTTTAACTGTACTGAAGCTAACTGTATGCAAACTGAATAAAGGAGTAGGGATGAAAGATGTTTGTGTATTTACTTCCAACTGTAACAAAGCCAAACTTTATACTTTTACTTTATACTCTTTGATTTTCCAATTTTCTCTTAAAACACAAGAGATTAAGTTGAAAAATAAATAGGTCAATAGAATTAATCTATGAATACAGAGTCTAATACCAGTTTTATTTCAGAGGGTTATAACGTATGTATAGGAAAAGGTTAGGCATGATAGGTCTTAGTACATTTTAACAAAAATATTCCACACTAAAAGAAAGCCATAGAAAATGTAAGAATTAATTACACTGATCTATGTTTCAGAAGCTTGTACAACTGAGTTAATAAAAAATCTTTGTAGTGGGTCTGTCTAGATCTTATTATAGCTATTTCTCTCTTACAGGCTCTTGTTTTAAGGCACAAAGAGGACAAAAGACTTTCAATCTCAAAAGTCATGTTTTACTGAAACATAAAGTATGATAGTTACTGTCTTAAATACAAAACTTGCAAACTAGGAAAGGTAGACCACAAACAGAAAGTGTTTATATGAAATATCTCCCTTTTGCCCGCTGTGCACTTATGGCAGGTCTTACTTTCAGTCCTGGAGCTGGTCAACTCAGTGGCTTTTTGAATTGCAGCAAACTGCACATTCCCCTCTGATCTCTATCCACCACCACTGAGTCACAACCAGCCAATGCCTACCTGTCTGTCTAATCCTTGCTTTCCATGATTCTGTTGTATTGGAAATTGTAATTGTGAATCAATGTAGTATTATTAACTGTTGCATCACTCCAGTTCATGTAAGTTGCAGATTTAACTCAATGCTGTTGATATGCAGAACAGGGTGGGATGGAAGTTGCATTCTGTCACATTCAAAAATTTTAACTATACTTACTTTGTAAAGTTAGACAAAAAAAAAAAAAAAAAAAAAAAAAAAAAAAAAAAAAAAAAAAAAAAAAAAAAAAAACCACTAAACTTGGCAAATTATGACTAAAATTGTATAAGTACTGACATTACATGACAAATGAATCCCACAAATATAAAGGGAGTATGCAGCTCAAGGCGAAATAATCAGGCATCTGATGTCCATTGAACCTTCAGTATGACTGTCTGGTTTCAATGTCAACACAAATTTCTTTCTAGGGTATTTCATCAGACACACTGAAATTATTTGAAGTGATTCAGACAGAATCGGAATGTGGGAATGCTTACTGGTGACTAATGGCTAATACAGAAAAAAAATCCCATTGTTGCATCTGAAGGTCTAATGATGCATGCTTGGGGTTAGTTTTCATTATCATGCTCCGAACCACACATGCAATGTTTCACTGTAAAAAATGGTCTGCATAATTAAGCTTTGAACTCACCATAACAATAAAAAAATTCTTCAGTTTCCTATTACATGAGTGTATTTCATGCTACAAAAGTGATTTCATCTTTATCTGAGTCCTTCAGTGTGTTTGTTAAGTAACAAATTTTAGTCTAGATATTAGGAAGCATTTCTTTAGAGAATGGGTGTTGGAATGGGCTGCCAGGGAGGTGGTGGAGTCTCCATCCCTGGAGGTGTTTAAGAGTAGGGTCAACTTAGTGCTGAGAGATATGGTGTAGTTGGAACTGTTAATGTTAGGTTGATGGTTGGACTGAATGATCTTCAAGGTCTTTTCCAACCTAGACAATTCCATGATTCTGTGGTTCTGTGAAATATTCTCTGTTACTCACTACTTTTATAATGCCAAATCAGATTACAAGGAAGGATGAAAAAGACAATACATACTATACTTGCATTTATTTTCCAAGATTGTAGGAATGTGTAGGAGTACCTGTTCTTACCAAACTGAGATTTTTATTTTTTTTCATTAGCAAGTTGTTCTTATTCATGGTTAGTGTAGAATTTCAGTCTTCACAGGACCTTCTGGTTTGGTAATCCTTTACTTCAAGTTCTTAGCTAAGAAGTTCATCCTCACAGTTAGTTAGATGCAGTTTTACTGTTTTCTAAGCATTTAACCACTAAATAGGTACATTAATGAAATATTTTTTACACTGAACTATTTTATTAATCTGTGTAACACTTGATAAAATAACAACCAATATAAAAATATCAATATTCTTTGCACCCTTGTATTACTGAGCTGATGAACTGCAGACATTCTAACTTGAATCACAGCATTACACATGTAAGACATCAGTTGAACCTGATGCTTCCACCACTACCACCTCTTTAAATGTACCCCTGGCACAGTCCTGAGTGTTTGTTTCTTACATATACATGATTGCTGTTAAACCTTATGTCATCTAATTTGTCCTGCCCTTACAGGTGTGCAATTCCATGGTTTTCCTGCAGTGATGCTTTCACATAATTTCATTTTCTTATGAGTGTTTCTATAATATTTTACTGTTACTAGTCTTTCACAGTGGGTTGTTTGTTTGTTGTGTGTTTT
>NW_020799095.1:72610711-72722490 GCF_003259725.1 Athene cunicularia
AACACCTGATAACATTCCTAGTAGCCATTTGCACCAAGCTACATGGACTTCAAGTCAAATTTCTGTGAAATTATTGGAAGCTAAAACTAATTAAAAAAAAAATAGGATTAAGTAAGCAAACAATAAAATAGTTAACTTGATAGATAATTGATTTCCTAATGGCCAGTGGAGCATTACCTTGTCAATGAGGATTTCTGTCTCAGTTCCTTGTATGCAAGCACAGGCCTTCTCTCATGTCTCCTAGTTGTTCCCCCTCTGGGCTTTTGAGAGCATCTGTGAATACTTCCTACAATAGTATTCTATTTAACGTTGGAAAAGGGGTGGGTTCTTTTGCTCAGACTAAATTTTGGGATACTCAACACCAAGATTTATGGAGGGACTACATCAGTGAGTCACCAAGCAGCATTTCCTCACAGCCCTCCCTAGTTCTGTCAAGAGAAGCAGTGTCAAGCTTTAAGCATTTAACACGGTGTGGGCCATGAAATGGCAGAGAACTGCTCCAACCACTGCTATGTCCCAGAAGCACTCCTATGGTCTGAAGCATAAGCTCATCTGAAAAAAAAAAAAAAACAACAAAAAAAAAGTTGTTATGTATCTATATACACCCACTCAAGTGAAAACACATGTATATGCATACACATATGTGTATATACATCTGATAGCTGAAAAAAAAAGCATTCAAATCAGCCACATGACGACTGTAAGGTGGGAAGTCTGGAGATAGAAGAGATGAAGCTTCATGAAGGGATTCTCTTGTTACCTGGCAAAGATGAGGAGAATTATGATTACACAGGCCAGACCTGTGTTGGTTGTAGGGCTGTATCGGGTGTAAACGGCAAGGTGTTAGCAGCTGTGGGGCTGCAGGGCTGACCTCTGTGAGAAGAGACCAGAGGCTGCCCCGCGCCGGACACAGCCAGTTCCAGGCGGCTCCCAGGGCCCCAGCGCAGGGCACAGCTGAGCCCCTCAGCCCCGGGCGGGCGCCTCGGGGAAAGTGTATTTAAGAAAGGGCAGAAATTTCCACATAGTCAGAGGAGGGAATGATAGAGTGAGAAACAACAGAGGGAGCGCCAAGGTGAGCACAGTAGAGAGAGCAGTCAGACTCCCAAAAGGAATGCCGCCCATGGAGGGCCTCCCCCGGAGCATATTAAAAGACCAGTGTAAGGGAAAGAATGTTGTTTTCACATATTCAGCCTGACGGGAAGGGCAGGAGCTTGCGTGGTGAGCTCATGCATATTAACTTCTCCGCCCTGGAGAAAGCCAAGGTTCATTGCCATGAACATGTGATGTATGAACACATACATGAAGGGGCGTATCGGTAGGTGGCTTGGGAAATCTGTACAGCCTGTAGTACTCAACCGATGAGGAATCAGGAGAGAGAACTCACAGTCGGGAGAAAGGGATACAAACCATTGCACGATGGCTGTTAGGTGCGTCCACCTGGTGGGGTGCCCAGTCTTGCAAGAACATAATAAAGAGCACTTCACACCGCACCCTGTCTGAGCCGTTGATAATTGGTAACTGAGCGTTTCTCACAACCAAGAAGGAAGAAGCAGCAGAAATAACTGCAGTGTACTGACCATAGCCTCCCGAACTGCTCATTGCCTCACTGAAGTGACCTGTGGCAATTATAAGGGGAGAGAAGAGGTGTCCAGAGTGAAGTTGAGTGTGAGAAAAGCAGAGGAAAGGTAGTTTTTATCAGTTTTTTAAATGTTTGGGGTGGGTTTGTTGTTTTTTTTTGTTTCCCTAATACCCAAATCAATAATCAAATATTTATGCTAATTGGCAATAAATTAAATTCCTCACTTCAAGACTGTTTTGGCTGTGGCTGTAGTGACTGAAGTAGGAAATAGTTGACACATTGCTTTGCCTGTTATATCTGAAGTGATCCTATCTGAAAAGTGCTATCACAAAGGCCATTCTGTGATACAGACATGGAAACACAGAAAATATTGACTCCAGTTTGAGTGACTGCTTTAATCCACAACAGAGTTTCAAGAGCAAAATTTAAGGGCCTGGGCTGCCAAAACTATAAGTCTGGGAATATAGCAGGGGCCAGATGCAGATCCAATAGCAATGACTGTTTGCCACTGGCAGCCATTTTGTGAGAGAGGAGTGTTCTTTTGGTATTCTGAGTTAAAGTAAAAAAGAAGAGAATGAGGTCATTCAGTATAAGATTTATGCTAAAAGAATTCAAGAAAATTGTAGCTCTTTAGGACACGTATCTCCATACAGCTCTACTCGGACCTCTGCAGCATGCCAAACATTTGTAATTGCATATCAGAGGTGTTTCCCTGTACCATCTCCTCTCTGCTACTGTTTCACTGTACCATCTACTCTTGTCTTATGAAGATCCAGAATCTTCCAAAACTAGTTGTCATAGTGAACAAATTATATTTGGTTAACCCAGGTTGATTCCACAACAGTCTACTTTTGGTATTCTAAATGCAAGTGCATGTAGCCAGATAAGTAACAAAAATGTTTCAAAATAAAAACCTGAATATCTAACTGAATGTAAATATGATGAGCTATGCTCATCCTCACTCTTATCTTTACTGCCTAGCAGATATGAGACATAGCAATAGATTTTTTAAAAGCTAAAAGTTAAAAAAAAATAAAATAAGGCTAATAAAGCTGTAGATGGGCAAAGTTTGTTCTTTTTAATTAATTAAGCTTACTCCTTTCTGGTTTAACTTTAATTATTAAAATAAACAGAAGCCTTATAATCAAAGGATGAAAAACAAAACATTTGGGACGCAAGGCAAAATAACAGTTTCCAAGAGAAAGGAAAACAAATACCAAAATTTTTCAAAGGGTATATTTAGAAGAAGCCCATATGACTGATCTTTAAAGTTCACACACATTTAAAAAAATTTAACTGTTGTTGAATTTACACATATCCAGCCATGTACTTATTATGTAGTATAAGCTGTGCATAACTCAATGGAAAACACATTTAATAAAGTGCATCTGCTAGAACTTGTCTTGCAATATGAGCTTGCTTCAAGGAAGAGCTTACTTTTTTTTTTCTTCACCATCCTAATAGACACCTTCTATTGAAATTCCAAGGTCAAAACAAATAAAGATTCAGCAAATGCAAAGACCTTGAATTTATATATATATATATATATATATATGATTAAATCTACTGCTATGAGTAGTTGCACTGAAGTTATTGAGATTCTTTAACTGTACTGAAGCTAACTGTATGCAAACTGAATAAAGGAGTAGGGATGAAAGATGTTTGTGTATTTACTTCCAACTGTAACAAAGCCAAACTTTATACTTTTACTTTATACTCTTTGATTTTCCAATTTTCTCTTAAAACACAAGAGATTAAGTTGAAAAATAAATAGGTCAATAGAATTAATCTATGAATACAGAGTCTAATACCAGTTTTATTTCAGAGGGTTATAACGTATGTATAGGAAAAGGTTAGGCATGATAGGTCTTAGTACATTTTAACAAAAATATTCCACACTAAAAGAAAGCCATAGAAAATGTAAGAATTAATTACACTGATCTATGTTTCAGAAGCTTGTACAACTGAGTTAATAAAAAATCTTTGTAGTGGGTCTGTCTAGATCTTATTATAGCTATTTCTCTCTTACAGGCTCTTGTTTTAAGGCACAAAGAGGACAAAAGACTTTCAATCTCAAAAGTCATGTTTTACTGAAACATAAAGTATGATAGTTACTGTCTTAAATACAAAACTTGCAAACTAGGAAAGGTAGACCACAAACAGAAAGTGTTTATATGAAATATCTCCCTTTTGCCCGCTGTGCACTTATGGCAGGTCTTACTTTCAGTCCTGGAGCTGGTCAACTCAGTGGCTTTTTGAATTGCAGCAAACTGCACATTCCCCTCTGATCTCTATCCACCACCACTGAGTCACAACCAGCCAATGCCTACCTGTCTGTCTAATCCTTGCTTTCCATGATTCTGTTGTATTGGAAATTGTAATTGTGAATCAATGTAGTATTATTAACTGTTGCATCACTCCAGTTCATGTAAGTTGCAGATTTAACTCAATGCTGTTGATATGCAGAACAGGGTGGGATGGAAGTTGCATTCTGTCACATTCAAAAATTTTAACTATACTTACTTTGTAAAGTTAGACAAAAAAAAAAAAAAAAAAAAAAAAAAAAAAAAAAAAAAAAAAAAAAAAAAAAAAAAACCACTAAACTTGGCAAATTATATTAGGAAGCATTTCTTTAGAGAATGGGTGTTGGAATGGGCTGCCAGGGAGGTGGTGGAGTCTCCATCCCTGGAGGTGTTTAAGAGTAGGGTCAACTTAGTGCTGAGAGATATGGTGTAGTTGGAACTGTTAATGTTAGGTTGATGGTTGGACTGAATGATCTTCAAGGTCTTTTCCAACCTAGACAATTCCATGATTCTGTGGTTCTGTGAAATATTCTCTGTTACTCACTACTTTTATAATGCCAAATCAGATTACAAGGAAGGATGAAAAAGACAATACATACTATACTTGCATTTATTTTCCAAGATTGTAGGAATGTGTAGGAGTACCTGTTCTTACCAAACTGAGATTTTTATTTTTTTTCATTAGCAAGTTGTTCTTATTCATGGTTAGTGTAGAATTTCAGTCTTCACAGGACCTTCTGGTTTGGTAATCCTTTACTTCAAGTTCTTAGCTAAGAAGTTCATCCTCACAGTTAGTTAGATGCAGTTTTACTGTTTTCTAAGCATTTAACCACTAAATAGGTACATTAATGAAATATTTTTTACACTGAACTATTTTATTAATCTGTGTAACACTTGATAAAATAACAACCAATATAAAAATATCAATATTCTTTGCACCCTTGTATTACTGAGCTGATGAACTGCAGACATTCTAACTTGAATCACAGCATTACACATGTAAGACATCAGTTGAACCTGATGCTTCCACCACTACCACCTCTTTAAATGTACCCCTGGCACAGTCCTGAGTGTTTGTTTCTTACATATACATGATTGCTGTTAAACCTTATGTCATCTAATTTGTCCTGCCCTTACAGGTGTGCAATTCCATGGTTTTCCTGCAGTGATGCTTTCACATAATTTCATTTTCTTATGAGTGTTTCTATAATATTTTACTGTTACTAGTCTTTCACAGTGGGTTGTTTGTTTGTTGTGTGTTTTTTTGTTTTTTTTTTTTTTTCTTTTTTTCTTTTTTCTCTATTTTAAGTCTTCAGTTTTCTTGGTATTAGAAATAAAACATCAAGATTGGAAAAGTTAGAGCCTTTTTATGGATGGTAAACAAAACTCATATGGAACAACAAGAAATATCAGATCTTGTTTATCAGGGATGATCCTTTTTAAAACAGGAGGAGGGAGAGGAGGAAGGGTCTAGGCATAAGTTGGGCATAGATACTAATTCCTCATAAAAAAAGAAAAAAAAAGAGATATTATTTTAGATAGCAAATATAACATGCACTCACTCTTATTTTTTCTATTCTTTCTAAATAAAGCAAATAAAGCCAAAGAGACTGACTGCTTCATATTTGTTTTAAAACCCAGCAAACTTACTTGGCAGCTAAAAACTCTGTGATTCCCATTCTCTCTCCAATAATTTCTTCAATGAATTATGACAGTGTCAGGAGGTGTGAGTGAAACAATCTGAATCCAGACTATTGTCTAACATGACTCTTAATGGCTTGTCACCTATACTGACCACTGATACTGCAGTAGGAAGGACAGATGTTAATTCCAACCTTAAGTCTCTACTCCAGCCTCCCACTTGGTCAGCTGTGAGATGAGAGTGGGTTGCTCAGTGCCTTATTTAGTCAGACCTTGAAAGCCTACAAGTATGAGGGCTGCACAGCCTGGTGGACAACCTCTTCCACTGACTCTTTTCAGAGTAAAAGTGGTTTTCCATATATCCAGTCCAAATTTGACTTGTTTCAAATTATATCTATCACTACTGTCTTCTGCAAATCTATCCCTCACTCCCCTTGTTTACTTACAAGAGAACAAAGACAAAACAAAAGAGGTCTAAAGCCCATCTGGAAATTAATCTGGCTTCAGCAATCAAGGATAAAAAGAAATGTTTCTATAAGTATGTGTGCAGCAAAAGAAAGACTAAAGAGAGCCTCCTATCCCTGCTAGATGCAGGAGGAAACACGGTAACAAGTGATGAGGAGAAGGCCGAGGTGTTTAATGCCTTCTTTGCCTCAGTCTTTAATAACAAGACCAGTTGTACTGAGGGAATCCAGCCTCCTCAGCCAGAAGACAGAGACTGGGAGAGCGACCCCCCCCACAAGCCAGGAGGAGACAGTCAGTGACCTGCTGTATCACACAGACACACACAAGTCTATGGGACCGGATGGGATACACCCGAGGGTGCGGAAGGAGCTGGCTGGGGTGCTCGCCAAGCCGCTTTCCATCATTTACCAGCAGTCCTGGCTGACTGGGGAGGTCCCGACAGATTGGAAATTGGTCAATGTGACGCCCATCTATAAGAAGTGTTGGAAGGATGATCTGGGAAATTACAGGCCTGTCAGCTGGACCGGCGCCCGGGAAGCTGATGGAGCAGCTCATCCTGAGTGCCATCACACAACACATGAGGGACAACCAGATGCTCAGGCCCAGTCAGCATGGGTTTATGAAAGGCAGGTCCTGCTTGACAAACCTGATCTCCTTCTACAACAGAACGACCTGCTTATTGGATGAGGGAAAGGCTGTGGATGTTGTCTACCCTGACTTCAGTAAGGCCTTTGACACCATTTCCCACAGCATTCTCCTGGCAAAATTGGCTGCTTGTGGCTTGGATGGGCACACGCTTTGCTGGGTAAAAAACTATCTGGATGGCCGGGCCCAGAGAGTTGTGGTGAACGGAGTTATACCCAGGTGGTGTCCGGTCATGAGTGGTGTCCCCCAGGGCTCAGTGTTGGGGCCACTCCTGTTTAACACCTTTATTGATGATCTAGACAAGAGGATCAAGGGCACCCTTAGTCAGTTTGCAGATGACACCCAGTTGGGTGGGAGTGTTGATGTGCTCGAGGGTAGGGAGGCTCTGCAGAGAGACCTGGACAGGCTGGAGCCATGGGCTGAGGCCAACTGGAGGAGTTTCCATAAGGCCAAATGCCAGGGGCTGCCCTTGGGCCACAACAACCCCCAGCAGTGCTACAGGCTTGGGGAGGAGTGGCTGGAGAGCTGCCAGTCAGAGAGGGACCTGGGGGGGTTGATTGACAGCCGGCTGAACAGGAGCCAGCAGTGTGCCCAGGTGGCCAAGAAGGCCAATGGCATCCTGGCTTGTGTCAGCAATAGCGTGGCCAGCAGGGACAGGGAAGGGATCTGACCCCTGTACTCGGCACTGGTGAGGCCGCACCTCGATTTCTGTGTTCAGTTTTGGGCCCCTCACTACAAAAAGGACATTGAATGACTCGAGCGTGTCCAGAGAAGGGCAACGAAGCTGGTGAAGGGTCTGGAACACCTGTCCTATGAGGAGCGGCTGAGAGAACTGGGGGTGTTTAGTCTGGAGAAGAGGAGGCTGAGGGGAGACCTCATCGCCCTCTACAGCTACCTGAAAGGAGGCTGCAGGGAGCTGGGGATGAGTCTCTTTAACCAAGTAATAAGCAATAGGACAAGAGGGAATGGCCTCAAGTTGCACTGTGGAAGGTTTAGACTAGATATTAGGAAGCATTTGTTTGCAGAACGGTTATTAGGCGTTGGAATGGGCTGCCTGGGGAGGTGGTGGTGTCCCCATCCCTGGAGGTGTTTAAAGTTGACATAGCACTTTAGGGATATGGTGTAGTTGGGAACTGTCAGTGTTAGGTTAATGGTTGTACTAGATGAGCTTCAAAGTCTTTTCCAACCTAGACGATTCTGTGATTCTGTGAAACCATTTTGTTTCAGAGAAATGAAATCTGCATGCCATCAGTCTCTATTCATTCTTCTGTCCAGGACAACTCTCCGATTTTCATTTCAGCATGCAAGATTACTTTAATTACTAGAACTCTGAACTTTGTTCGAGAACTGCCTCTAAAACTTCCCATCATTCACACAGTCTTTGTGAAAGGGAGGTTATAAAAAATCAGCACAGTACAAGATACTAGTTGACTTTGTAATTAAATGGGATGAGTATGTGTCTGAAAGACTGTTGTGGTTTAATCCCAGCTGACAACTAAAACACCACACAGCCACTCACTCACTCCCCCTTGGTGGGATGGGGGAGAGAATCTGAAGGGGAAAAGTGAGAAAATTTATGAGTTGAGACAAAGACAGTTTAACAGGTAAAGCAAAAGCCACCACACACAGGCAAAGCAAAACAAGTAGTTCATTCACCACTTCCCATCAGCAGGCAGGTGCTTAGCCATCCTCAGGAAAGCAGGGCTCCATAATAATTACTTGGGAAGACAACCATATCACTCTGAAATCCCTCCTTCCTTTTCTCCCCCCAGCTTTATATGCTGAGCATGATGTCACATAGTATGTAATATCCCTTTGGTCAGTTGGGGTCAGCTATCCCAGCTGTGTCCCCTCCCAACTTCTTGTGCACCCCCAGCCTACTCACTGGTGGGGTGGGGTGAGAAGCAGAAAAGGCCTTGACTCTGTGTAAGAGTAACAGTAGTAACTAAACTCAGCAGTAACTAAAACATCTCTGCATTATCATCACTGTTTTCAGCACAAATCCAAAGCACAGCACCACACTAGCTACTATGAAAAAAATTATTATAACTCTATCCCAGCCAAAACCAGCACAATGACTAAGTCAGCAAAACTATACTATAGTACTTTTTAATGAGACCTACACATTTGCACAGCTCCTAAGCCTTGGTTATAAGTCAACCACAAAATTAATTCCCATATGAAGAAAAATATTGGAAAACTTCCTAAAGAGGTTAGTTTTTCTTAAAAATCTATTATTATTTAACTAGAAAATAGCCAGGAAAGAATCAGTAATGAATTGCAGAGTCATTCAGGCTAGAGAAACCTCAATAGGTCTCCAGTCCAACTATGCTCAAAGCAGAGTCAGCTCTGAGGTCAGACCAGGTTGCTCAGGGCTTTATAAAGTCTGGTCTTGAAAACCTCCAGGACAGATATTCCACAACACTTCTGGGAAACCTGTTCCAACACTTGTCTGTCCTGACGTCATTCCTACTCCTTTAAACTGGATCTTCCATATCCTTCAATTTATATCCATTATCCCTTGTCCTCCTGTCATGCACATATGTAAAGAGACTGTCTCCATCTTCTTGATAACCTTCCCATTGGCACTGGAAGGCTTCTATTATGTTCCCTTTGCAACCCACCTCCCCTTTACTTCTCAAGGCCAAGGAAGCCCAGTTCCATGAGCCTCTCCTGGTGGGTCATGTGCTTCAGTCACAGTTAACTTCGGCACTAGGACACAAACTTGAATAAGTAATATGCAAAAAGGTTTTGTTTCAGGTGGAAAGTCAGTGTAGGAAGAAATTTCCATCCAAATACAATATTATTCTTGAAAAAGTGGAAAATTGAGATTTTTAAAATACGTTTGCATAGAAAGCACAAAGCCCCTGGTTGTGTTGTATGTAATCTAAAGCAATTAATGGTAGCCATGCTATAGGACTGTCTTGGAAAATAAGAATATTCTGCTTGAACCCTTCTTGGGTCCTTCCAAATAATTAAAGTAAAGAACTGGAGGTTAAAGTGTGCTGAAAGAAAAGTATTCTTTTAAAGGAGAGAAGTTAAATACTGAAACAGGTGTCCATAGAGGCTGTGGCATCTTAATCCATGGAGATTTTAAAAAAGAAATTAATAATCAACTGGACAAGACTCTGAGTAACCTTATGTTCATCCTGTTTGGAGTAGTGTTATGGTGGGTTTATCTTGTCTGACTGTCAGATCCTCATTCTCTCTTTTTCACTTCCCTTCCTCAATAGGACAGGATAGAAAATCAGAAGAAAATACTTATCAGGGGTCAAGATAAAGACAGGGAGATCATTTATCAGTTACCATCATGGGCAAAACAGACTTGGCCTAAAGAAAACTAATTTAGGTTATTGCCAATTAAAATAGAGTTGAATGGTGAACAAAGACAAAAAACTAAAACACCTTCCCCTGCCTCCCCATCTTCCCACACAACCTTCACTCCATCATTCCTGACTCCTCCTCCTCCTCCCTGCCGAGGGACACAGGGGGATGGTGTATGGGGGGCTGTGGTCAGTCCCTAACAGCTCCTCTCTGCTGCTCCTTCCTCCTCACACTTCTCCCTGGTCCATCCTGGGGACTTCCCACAGGCTGCAGGGAAACACCTGCTCCAGCACCACCTTCCTCCTCTCACCATGGTGCACAAGAGAGCTGGTCAGGACCTGAAGGCATCCCGAGGTGCTTTCGAACCTATGTGTTCTGTGATGAACCCAACTGTTTAAAGCACGTGATAAAACTTCTAAGAACAGACACATCTGTTAAAATTAAAAGCTCATTCGGTTTTATTGTAACCACATAGGTATTGTTAGTTCTGCTTTTTATCAGCTTGTGAACTGCACATCTATTTAAAATACTTATTTCCTACGAGGGAATGTTACTTTAAATTTCAAATTAGTTTAAGATAAAGAAAAACAGTCCTTCATGTTTTAAAAACAAATAAATGTTGTGAAGTATAAATATGTGTTTCCTTTCTGACTAGGAATCTGCAAGGAATATAAACTGTAATGCTTAAAGCACCTGTATCAAAGTCCCCAAAAGCATTTTAGAAACTGTCTTAATTACATGAGTCAGTTTGGTATTGTTAAACTGACATCCACTTACTGACACATGAGTCATTATGACCACGCTGTAGCTGCTCCAGACATCATATCAAGTAAGAACGAGGAATATGTTCAGTTTAAAATCAAAAGGTATATAGACATAGGCTTGCAATAATAGCTCTTTACATTTATGGGGGTTTTTTACTGTTGTTTTGTTTTTGTTTTTGTTTTTTTTTTTACTTTTACAATTCTGCATTGACTGTTTTAAAATACTAGCTAATCTCTAAAATCCAACTCTAAAAATTTATATTTTTTAAAACTGAAAATTGAAAAAAAAACCAAAACAAAACAAAAGCACACACAAAAATTACAAAAACAAAAAAACAAACAGAAAAAAAAAAACAACAAACCAAGAAAAAAAAACACAAACAAAAAACCACAAACAAAACAAAAACAAAACAAAAAAACCCCAACCAAAACAACATAGGTAGGTAAGACAGCAGCAAACTTCCAGAAATAAACCCTGTACCAAAATTTTCATATGACTAGGAATTACGTTTTATCCTATCATATCTCTATATGCCTAAATTTCACCATCATTCTACTAAGTACATGTATTTCTTCATGCCTCTACAGAAACTATGACTACAATTCAGCCAGGAGAACAGGTCCTTCACAAGTAACTGTGACTTCAGGAATGGCTGTAGGAGCTAAAGTCTTCAATCTAGTCTAGAGAATATGTTGCAATGCAGATAAATATGTTACCTTGCTATTGGGTTACAGTTGTATAAAGAGAGTTGTTTCTGTATTCTGGACAGGAGTACTAGCACAGCAAGCTTTTCCCCCACATTGCTAGGTAAGTTTAGTCCTACTTGTTCATGAGCCACAAGTCAAACTTTCCTGAAGTTTTTTTTTTTTTTTTTTTTTTTTTTTTTTAATAAGCCAGTATTATAGTACAGCAACCTTGCAAAATTAATCTCCACTAGAAGATCTAGAAGACTTGTAGTACAATTTGATGGAGCTTAAAGCAGTGTTGCAGTTTATCCCCATGAGCTGTTGATTTTGGGGGGCTTAGGGGAGGGCAGAGAACAGGTCCCATATACTCATGGGCTCACTGACCAGAACCTGCTGTTACTGTTATAGAGACAGCCACTTCACAAGCCCTCTAGAGACCCCTGCTATAGGGTGCTGCAGTTGTCTTAACTAGTCTCTGATCTACTTCAGCATGCAGAACCTAGTATTGTCTTCCCACATTTAGATCTAGTGCCCACAGTGGAATCCAGAGTAATTTTGTTGATATATTGTTCATAGATAAAACAATTTTAAGTTGACCGTGAACTTGATTACTGTGTGTAATGGCAGAAGTTACAAAAGGATGGCTCTTAAAGAAACGTTCCTGGTTTGCACTGGATGGGAAAAGACCTTGTGTAGCATTATATTAATGTAATATTCTTCAACCCAGCACAATACAAACAGCACCTTGCATCTTTGGGACAGTTTGTGCCACTTCATTCTCAAGGACATATAAAACTTATCTGAAGCTCAGGCAAAGTTCTTGTGCAGGTGGGTGCTCAGTGATTGACAGAGTTGGGCTGCTGCAGTATAGCTTTCTTAAACTGATCTTTGAAAACATGAATTCACTAGCATTTTCCTCTTCCTTCTCTAAGGTTAAATTGCAGAAGTACTGCTAGACGAACATATCACAGGTGTAGAAAATGAATTTATACAATGGAAATTGTAAACATGATCTCCCAAAGTCATCTTTCTTCTCACTAGGATTCTCAGACTTTGCCTTTTCTCCATAAATCAACACTATGCTTTGGATGCACTTAGTACTCTATTCCTACAGGCCAGTTCCATCATTTTTGCCAAGAGGTTAACCCATAGCGATTATCTATGATTTCCCACAAAATATTTCTAGACCCATTGCCAATTTAATTTGTAATAATATGCAATGAAAGTCTGTTGATTAAAGGTTCTGGAGAAATTTTATTCTCTTCACATGAAATGTCCATTTTTAATTTGCTATCAAGCCCAAAGATTTTCCACAGAGCTTGTGCAGTGTAGTTGCTAGGCAACAAGAATAATTTTTCCTATCATAGTTCAGCAAAGATATACGTTTACCAGCTTGAACCTTGCAGGAGCTTTTGTGGTTTAATTAAGTCTCTCGTGTTTATAATCCCTTGTCAGTCATATCCCTGCACACTCATTTCTTTTCATTGGAGTTTCATGCAGATGGGCACAGATGCAGCAGTTCTCAGACTGCCTGCTATATGCACAAGCTAATAGCAAATTACCTGGATTCATAACTTTGAAGGGAGCTGTGGAAATGCATAGAGTTTTTCAGTAGCTTTCTATCTGGTGAAACAATACATCATAAGTCACTAGAGTCAACTTCAAAAGCCAAACACAGAACAGCTGCTGGTTTTAGTCTTCACAGTGTATAGATATTTCTAGATTGAGAGAATGCTTCAAAAAAATCACAACGGCTATAGTTTTCTGGGAATGTTATCTTACCTCTCCCCCATAGTTTGTTATTTCATATTTAAAATTGGACACATTCCATATTTAGAACTCTCTGATTAAGTGATCTCAAATTATTTTGCTTATTAGAGTGCCTCATCATTCAGCCATGAAATATTTGTATCCAAACATGTGTCCAATGCAGTAACCAGGAATGTAGTTTTAAAACCACAAGATTTAGCATATTCAATGAGTCATAGATTATATATAGCACTTTCAAACTGGGAGAGGAAGATTGGTCAGTCAAGCAGATGACTAAGTTTAGGACAGTTGAGAAACAAAGTAAGAACTAGCAAATTATAACAATTGTTCCCTTCATGACAAGAAGAAATCACTACAGGAAAGGTAAGACAGCACTGCCAACAAAGTCTATGCTGTGGTGAATAATAGTGCCATTTCAAAGGATTCTTCAGCTCTCACTTTATTTTTCAGCAAAATGATAGATTTGCATGCTGATTCAGTGTTTTCTAGGCACACAAGTTCTGTGATAACTGCTATGGCAGACTGAGCTTCAAAAACATTCTCCAGAAAACAAGTTTTGGTTAATGCAACAGATTCCCTGAACAGATGCAATTCATTAAATACTGAGTACGAAAAAAAGGTGTAGTTTTTATTATCTCCACAGTGGTTTTGAGTCTCAACAGCTAAAACTAGAAAATGTCCGTCTTTCAGAACAACTGATAAAAAAATGTATTTTTCCAGTTAGACTCCAAATAGCATTTTCCCTCCCACTCAGCACTTCATTTTTAAATCCAAGACTACCAAATTAAAAACCCCAAAACACTGAGAGCTACAGTAACAACTGGAGCTCAGTAGGATTTAAGCAAGGATTTATGGGGATTAAGTAAAGGATGAACTTAATCATAAATATTCCACTTCTAAAGAAACATTTTCAGCATGAAACAGAATATACAGCTCTACTACAAAAAGATGTCACATTAGTTATTCCAGCATTTTTTAAAAACTAATTTGGTATGTGACAAAAGTAGGGTTTCAGTGAAAGCAGCCCCTCTCACAAGACCTAATATACCAAGTCTGGTGGCTATGTTGCCCAAAACGAAGTCCATGTCAGACGTAAGAGGGATCCGAGGGTCATTACAAAGAAGATAGTGGACAATAGTAGGAGGTTGTTTAGAACGCCAAATGATTCATTACCTCGACTCTGCTTCTGCTATTCATGAAGAATACAATAATTAGGACTTGCTATCTGGGCAGTAATCTAGGAACAGGATGACCCTGCTTTTTCATACATGGCATACAAATCCAGGCACACTGAAATAAGACCTCCAAGATTGCTCTGAATCATTGTCCCAGAATCAGCCAAAATGGACCATCATGAAAAAGGATTCTGCTGGAGAACACAGGACTTTACGGTCCTGTCTGCCGAATGACTGGAAGAACCAGTATAGGAATTTGGTTCATGCCAGCAAGGAATTTGTTTATTATCTTGGGAAAACAACAAAAAGACAACAACTGAAACAAAACCAAACACAGGCAGTTAACTTAGTCTCCATTACTGTAGACTGCAAGAAGACATTAATTAGACATTAATCTTGCCTGCTTTCTGAGGCAGCAAAGATGTGAGCCTTATTTTGATACTGAGATCATTTTTTTTTGGTAACTTCTGGACACGCTTCATAGTGAAAACCATCTAAAATGTTAAGACTATGTACCTTTGTTGTCCTACAAATAGTATGGCAAACTGCAAGTAACTAAAAGCAACATTGCAACTACAGGGGCTACCTGTGGTTGGTGTTTTCATTGCACACCCATGCACAGCATTACCCTGCTGCATTGCTGTAGCATGTGTACCCAATTTCTGCTCAGCCAATCATTCAGTTGAGTCAACCTTTCCAAAAGATGCAGCTTCCATCTTTAAGACAGCAAAATACAATAATAGCCCAAGCATGATGCTAAGTAAAGGAAAAGCTTTTCTTGAGAACACGATCAGACATTCACGTTTATTTGGACAAGTACCCTGACTTCCAGCCACTGCATAACCACATACATTTTAGCATGGGTTAGTCCCATGGCATGAATAAACTGACAAAAACAATTACTTAACCTGTGTACATTTGAAGTTTGCCAATAATTAATACAGTGGGCCATATTCTACCCTGAGTGACTGAAAACTAAAAGTCCAAATGACAAAAGGGAGGAAAAACTAGACTTTCATTCAGATTTGCATCACATACTAAAGAACTATTAGATAGTGCCAGGTGAACAACTAGCAGAATTTCCAAGCAGCCTGAACTGCTGTGAAGCCTTGAGATCACAACATTGTCCTTGCAGCTCCTTAACTAAAAATGGTGAAGGTAGGATATGCACAGTACTGGTGAGGGTACTTAGAGAGAAAGGAAACTGAGCAGTGGAAGCAGCAGCCTCTTCAGAGTAGCAGCAGCCCATCAGAGTCCTTGAGTATAAGGGCAAATACAGGACAGATGTACCCTGCTGCCTGCTAAAACCATCAGTGTCATTACTTGTTCTTTTAATGTCTACAGACAACAAAAATGCCTCATGTAGTTTCCTAAAAAGAGAGGTTCCTAGTCCTCATTCCCACTCAGTTCACCTGTGCTGGAACGACAATAATATGGCACCAAATAGTCTGAACTGAAGGTTTACTAAAAAGCAGAAGCTTAAAAAGTGCAGTAGGAAAAGACTGCCCAGGACACTAGGGAGTTCATAATGCAGATGTATCAAAAAAGACCACCTTTAAATTTCTTTCTTGGGCACATTAATGTTCCACAGTTATGCCAGACATTTTACAGTAATATCTCACTTAGAAGAATGACCCAAATAAATTTGCATTTAAGACAACTAAAAGTGTCCAGTCACTGGTCTGTCCTTTTTAGAAAGATAGCTCTCTGAACCAATTTCATTGGTTTTCCCCATCATGTGCAGTAAGAAGAGCCAAAAAAAGTGTTGTGCAAAAATAAACGAACAGTCCTACATGGTAGTTCCTGGAGCACACTGAGCTTTTTACAACTGTAGGAAAACTTTAAGCAACAAAGGGAAAAGACAAACCTCCAGAGATTCAAAATTCCCTATGTTAGGGAAGGGTATAAGTAGTGATTAAATAGTATCATTAAAATGTGTGCAAAATATTTGTCATAAATAATATCACCAGCAAATTACTTTTTATCTCTTTATAGGTTGTCCAATCAAATTAGTCATAATTTTTTAATGAAATCATCTGTAACAACTGCAAAGGTGGCTTTATTCTATAAAATTTCCTGTAAGCAGAATTATTTTATGCATTCAGACTCCTGGGTTACTGAAATAAAAAAAATACAAAAAAAAAACCCACCAAACACAAAACGCACACCCCCCACCCCCAAAAGAAAACCCCAACCCAAACCCTTAAAATGCTAACTCCCCCATGGCTTGCTGTATTCAGTGAAAGTGTACATAGAGACATTGTCTTGGTTAAAGAAAGGCGTCTTTAGTGTGCTTGTATATGTGGGCAAGATGTTGTCCGGAAGTAAGAGATATAAAATGATGTGTTACTTAGCTAGAATTATGGAAAGTTGATACATTCTGTAAAATCAGCCATAGGGAAATCCCCATTGGTAAATTTAAACCCTGCGAAAAGTTACATAATTTTTAACAGTCTAGATTACCCCTTGAAGATATTGATTCAAGTAGGGTCAGAAATATACCTTCCTGAACTCTTAGTTTTATTAAATAAAATGGAAAATTACAGAATTAAATGTCTTGATAAAGAACAGAAACCAAGCTACTCATATTCCTAAAATAACTAGCACAGGACAGATTTTGGCAGCAAGGGCATCACTTGCCTTTTAAAACTTATCTGAAGCTGTTTTAAAAATAACTGGTCTGTCAACTTGAGTCAATCATTTTATTTTTTTAATCCTCTAATACTCTGTAGCATTTCTCTCCAAGGAATGTTTCCGGTGTGCTGTCATGTCATATTAGGGAGTTGATACGGAGATTGTATATATTGGTGAAATCATTAAATTCAATCTTTATCTCAAGAGAAAGTGCAGCAAATATGAAATTGGACTCAACCTCTTATGTAAGTCATGAAATATTTTAGAGAGTTATTATGATATTTCTGTTGGTTTCAAAGTAAAATTTTAATTTAAGAACAGCACCTTTTCAGTGAGCAAAATTACCTTTTTGGTGTCAATGTGAGAGTTAACAGTGTCATAACGCACTTGAGTGAAACACTTTATTGAATGCCTCTGAACATTAGATGGATATTTTGCACTGTTCAGTTTTATTACTTTTTTAAAGGCATGCTAGAAGCATGGACTTCTCAAAGGGTTCTATACGTACTCCTTAGCTTGCCTAACATAAACTGAACACAGATTTTGTCTAAATGATCAAATATCTACTTTTAGTTCTTTGCACCACAGCACCTGCCATGCCTCAGTCCTTTGAAATTTAGGAGTGCAGTATTTTTTTCCTGTTCACAGTTTCTCCTGTAATCTTTCACAGTAGGTTGGAAGGAAGATATATGGTATTTTCTGCCAGATAACTAGCTAACTCATTTTAACTGGTTCAGATCTAAGACTCTCTCCAGAACAAAACCACCTTTGTGCTTTTCTGCTACCCAGTCTACTATTTTTGTGACATTTGTTTTCCCATCTCCAAGCTGGGTGCTAAAGAATATCATTAACATCTGATATCTATTCTGCTGATGTGTTAATTAATTCTTCTAAATACTTTCTGCATGTTGATCTCCTTGGTTTCAGCAGTTTTGTTACTACTGATCTGGAAACATAGGAACTAGTCATGGCAGGCTATGATTCACATCACATGCTTTGGGAATTTCTTCAACAAGAACCTTAAAAACAATTTATCTATCTATTGGAAGATACTTCCTAAAATGAAGCACTGTATTTCAGTAACATGATACTATATCAAAAGCCAGAAGGTTATTACAGCAGGCAGTACAGAGGTTAACAGTGTGTCATATGAATGTTCTCAGTGTCCAGGAGCAATCTGTAATGAGAGACAGAAAATCTTTGCTTTTAGTTGAGATCCAAGAATTTCTAGCACAATAGCAACTTTCTTAAACTAAGTTCTGGTGCACAGAATAAAAGCAGAAAGAGATTCTTCCAGTTTTTTTCACTCCTTTTGAAAGATCTCAGGTCTGAAAGCACAATTTTGCTCTGTGCTGAGAGGCACTAACTATGCTTAACACCTATTGAGACATCATCCTCACTCAGGGAACAGAGAAGATGGCATCCCTCATCTTTACTTTTCATTGCAACCGCTTTGTGAGTAGAAAAGGAGGGAAGAAAAGTAGAGGGAAGTTGAAGCTAGGACAACGGATGTATAATTACAGCCTGCAAAGACGCAGTCCCATATTTTTAGTTGTTACTGAATCAAGACTAGTGATTCATGATTTAGAAATGCATGACAAACCTTCTGAAACACAAATTATGCAAACAAATACTCAATATTAGCTATTGAATGTTTTATCTAAACAGCTTTACACATATACACACAGAGGAAATAAAAAGCAGTATAGATTTACAATGAACTGAGAACTTCATTTTTCTCTTTTTAAAACAAGTTATTAAAGATGAGTGTGTAGCTGCTATTTTTATTAATAATAATTTTAAACCAGTAAATAATACGAAGTATAACTCTTCCTGCTAATGCAGCAATTTTAGTTGTAAAATACTCATCAGAAACATATGTCTAATAGTTAGTAGCAAGAGACTAAACTGTGAACCATATAAGCATTCTCTAATGAGCTTAGTTATCTCAAATTAAAGAATTCGGCTTGTTACTGGTCTCAGTTTTAATGCTCTGTATGAAAACTTTATTCTACAATTTGTACATTCATTACAAGAAACAAACCAAACCCTTCTAAGTTAAAGAAATAATACTCTCAGGTGTGATGTTTAAAGTAAAAAGAAAGACCAAGTTTTCTTAGCCTAAGCTACATTTCATGTCAGAAACTTTAACTTTTAGAAATTATTTTCAAATAAGACACCATCATGCTCAGAGTTACTCTGCTCTCTTTACTCATATAAGTACTTTTAAAATATTACTGTGTGTATTTATATGCATGCATGTATCTTCATTATATTGTCTCTAAGCAAACTAAATGAGGAATAAGTCACCAATTCTTCTCAGATATTTAACATTACATACAGTATTATATTTCTTTAAAAAATCCATTAGTTATAACAATGATCTTTATATCCATACTTCTTTCTTGCTAACTTGTATTAGCAAAGTCATGCACGCAAACAAATCATAAAGCAGAACAAGCCTGGTTTCAGAGCAGAAGGGTGCTGCTATCTTAGATTTCTCACTTCAGCGATTAACTTGACTCAGTTTCACCACCAGGCCAACACAAGGGTTGTTAAGAAAAGCTTTGTTTAATATACTTTCTGTAGACAATAATAGTGAGACACCAGATGACAACTCAATTTTGTTACCTGCTGTCCAACAATCTGAACTAGTTTATGTGTCACTTGCCATTCAGCTCTCCTACTTCAGCTCTTTTGCAAGACAAAACTCACACATACCAACCTCACCACTAAACCTGTGCTCTATCTTGTCTTCTGGGATTGGTTTTTAAAAAATATGGCTGGTTAAAATTATCCAAACTCAACTTTACCTGCTTCAACAAACCATTATATTTCACATTCCTTTCAAAATGTTTTACTTCCAATTAAGCATCAGGAATATAATGGCTGTATGCCCTTTCTTGCAGGTCTGAGCTACCTTTGACTTTTCGTTGAAAGGTTATCATGTAGAATAAGACAAGAAAGCTCTCTTCTGCAGGAAGGAAAAAACAAAACAAAACAAAACAACACAACAACCAAAAAAACCAAAACACAACCTCTAAGCTGCACTATTTACTTAACTACATAAAAGATTACATACCAGTTTTTGCAGTTTTAATTGTTCCATATTACTATGCATCTCAACAAAACCAGAAATACCATATTTTTGTTCAAGGTCTTAGCGACATATATAAAAAGCATTCCCAGTCAAAATGCACATTACCAGCTGGCGAAGACAGTGCAAAACAGCTTGTAAAATATAAAAAACTTGAAAAGCTAGCGGTAAGGCCTCAAAATGAGATTTTCTAAATAAAAATAAATTTAAAAAAATACCTGGACTTGAAAACCTTTTGAACTTATTTGACCCAGTGGTTGAAATTTGATTTTAATTTCCTTCAACATTATTTTTTCTTATACAAAAAAGTTCTGACTGTTGTAGTGAACATACAAAAAATATTTTAGGAGAGTGGTAAAACAGATCATATTCTAAAATCCTCAGTTATCTTGCCAACTCTTCTAGGCTCTCCAGTTCATCTGAGCAAGAATTTTAATTCTAAAATCTAAGAAAAATCCATCTCAAACCAAGTTTTTATAAACAACCAGAACAAGGAATTAATTATATTAGAATCAGAATCTGAGCAATCTGTATTTTCAAAACTAGGTAATTTTTGTAAAACTATGTCATCCGACAGAAAGCTGTTTCAAAACTGTGATTTTGATAAATATAACTTTTCAGAAATTAAATTTCAGTTATTAAATTTTATTGCTTTTTTTTAGACTTATAAAGCTCCTTAACTTTTGGCAAAACATTACTGAACACAAGATTCACATAGCACTTTTTCCTTTTAAAGTTGTCTGGGCCACTTAAATTGCCTAAATACATAAAAAAAGGTGTTATTGTCTTCCATCCTGAATACAAACCACATCAAAGTAATAGGTGCTTTTGATTTTTCTAAAATATATTCAGTTTATAAGTTTGTACTGACAACAGCAGCAATTATCTTTTCAATACTCAAATAAATCAAAAAGAGGAAGTGAAGTTTTAAATGTTATTTGGGGGAAGGTGATGGAGGGAAAGAAGATATTGATGATTGAGAACAAATTTCATATTCAAATATTGCAGGCAAGTCCCAAACTACAAAGAAAGTATTGCAGATGCTTCCTCCTTGGTAATCTTCAATTAATTAGGATTAGATTTTACTGAAATTACCTAGTTTTGGCATAATTATATAGATCCTAAGAAAAAATTTCCCAGCACAGCCCCCTGAAAATAATAGCTGTCATGGCAGATTGTAGGAGAACTTCTTACAACCTACCTTACTAATACAAGCTTCCATGAGTATAAGGTATCAAAACTAAATATTGAATAATGAAAAAAAAAAAAATCATAATGAGACTTCTGGACTGTTTTGAAATAAAGTCTTACAGAAGGTGATCCAAGGAAAATAGGACTGCAATTTACAATCAAAGTAGGCCTGCTGGGCTTGGCAAGCTTCTCCCTCCTAACCCTTTCCATGTGGTGAGTGATACATTGTTTTTTTCTGAAGAATTCAAACCTGATCCTTCCATTCAATCAATTGTTGAGAGCTTGTTAATCCAGAAACTGAAATGGCACTAGAGACTTGTCTAGTGCAGCCTTCCTCAGAAAAAAATTACATCCTCCATCCTTCCTAGAAACAATATTAAATATGCAAACAAAATGAAAGAAAGGAATAGCTTTAAAAATGTTTACAGGAAAGTATTTCAAGCAGTTTCTGTTGATGATAGATCAACTAGAATCTTTTAACACAACAATGTACAATCCTTAACAGGAATACGAGTATGGAATCCCTGTTCTGCATAATACAGTATCACCATTCTAAGAGGTAGAACATGACAACAGTCTTGAAGACTTGGAACACATTCAAGAAAAATAAGGGCAAAAAACCTGTTATGATGCTCTTAAACACTTTCTTCTTTTCTTTCCCTTCCTTGACCCCAGCTGGTGTACATTGAATTGTTCTAAGGTGAGAATTACTGAGTCAAGATCAGGCTTTCAACGTGCTTTCAAATTTCTCTTTGGAACATGCGTGTGTCTGTCATACTGATTGAAGTATTGACACCAATGTGTGACCTAAGACAGCACAAGTCTTTGTATATGATCTGGCTTTGACTTCAAAATTACAACCTTCACTCAGTTTTCCTTCTGATGGTGGATAGCAAAGTTACAGTTTCATCTATTTAAGAAAGAGTTTGCCCTGTTTTGGCTATAAACAGGAGTAATGCTACATATTTTATTTTCATGAGTGTTACTTACATCTGAAGTATAGTCAATTATCTTCTGTTATCTGAATCATTATGACAGCATATAGTACACAGGTAAAGGAGGGGGCATAGGGTGGAAATAACATCAACACCCACTACTGTGAGACAAATTTGCCCCATACACATTCCAAAGGAAATAAAATTTCAGAAATAAAAAGTAATTGAAAGAAAGGTGAGGAAACTAAAACCTTAATAAAATATACAGTTCATTTCATTGACAAACAGAAAACACAAAACAAAAGTCTGAAGGATTATTTCTTAGAAACAGGTTTTTGAAACTCTCCTCTATGGAGAGGAAAAGACATGGAATCAAGGAAACAAACAAGTTCGGAGTCTTATGAGGTCTGTCACTCTGAGCTGCAACAACTGCACTGCAGCTGGCAGCACTGCCTGCTGATGTCATAACCAGTCTGACCCACTGTGGATTTTTACTAGACATGAGGCAAAATATGTGGCCATGAGAGAAAAAAATTACAGTTTTGTCTTACAGTTACCACTCCCCAGAGGTGTGGAAGATTGCAAATAGGTTATTTTTTCATGATTTAGCATTAACAATGAGTACACACTCACCTGTCAGACACTGATTCTGCTTTCAAATTGGTGCTTCCTTATTACTTCTCTAAGGTCTTAAGTTCACAGTTTGACCTGGACAGAGGTGATTCCTCTTTACTTATTTTTCCCCCCACTGTGAACTGGGAGTGCCAAGCATATTCAAGTAAAAAGCTCAAATAAAGACCAGTGCAGGTCAGTTGCAAAAATATTAACTTAGAAACATCTTGTATCCCAAAAGTAATCTTTGCTTTCTGTAATGACCACATACTTCTGAAACTGAGTTTCATTTACTGAAACATTTTTTTAACATTGGAACTTCAGCCAGTTTTTGAAAAACATTTTAAGCAATTGTGGTATTTGTTCCAATTCATTAGAAAACATTTCAAGTTTATGCTTAACATATTCAGAGAATTATTTACCATTCAATAGTTTGGCTATATAGCAATAGCCAGTGCTTATCTAGGAATGCAATAACCAGCCATTATTTGATAAAGAAACAAAATTACGTAGTGCTTTCAGAAGTAGCTAACAAAATCTGAAGCTGAAATAAAATTAGCCAAAGATGCCAAGTTCAAGAATAAAAGGATTCTCCAGATACATGAGCAGTAAGCAGAAGCACAGGGAAGACACAGGCCCATTACTAAACAGGGCAGGGAAACTAGTCACTCATAATGCTGACAAGGCAGAGGTTCCCAATACCTTCTTTGTCTTTACCACCATAGTTGGACCCCAGATCACAAGATAAAGTAGCTACAAAAGCACATGTCAACTCACCAAATAGTGGAAGGGCTGGCCTGTATTTTTACAAGGTCTCAGCCCACATATATCTATGGGTCCAGAGGGAATTATCCACAGGACATCAGGAGAAGTGGCTGACATTGTTGCAAGGCCACTGTCTATAATATTTGGAAAGTGGTGGAGACCAGGAGATGTCCCTGATGAATGGAGGAGGACAAATATTAAGCCCTGCATTTGGGTCAGAATAACCAAATACCCCAGTATAGGCGAGGGTCTGTGTGGCTGAGGAGCAGCTTTGCTGAAAGGGACCTGGGGGTCCTGGTGGACAACAAGCTGAACGTAAATCAGCACAGTGCTGCTGCAGCAACAAAGGCAAATCTGATCCTGGGCTGCATCTACAGAGGCATTACTAGCAGGGATAGAGATGTGATCATTCCACTCAGTGCTTATCAGACTGTACCTGGAGTACTGTGTTCAGTTCTGGTCCCCACATTTCAAAATAGATGTGGGTAGACTGGAGAGGATCCAAAGGAGGGACACAAAAGTGTTCACTGGGCTAGAGAACCTGTCTTGCAAAGAAAGACTGAAGGAGTTAGGTCTTTCATCCCTGGAGAAAAGGCTCAGGGGATACCTTTTCAAGGTATTCCAGTACTTAAAGGGCAGCTACAAAGAGGACAGAGGCTCTCTTTTCACAAGGAGACACATGGAGAAGACAGGGGATTACAGGCACAAGTTGCACAAAGAGAAGTTTTGGCTCAACATAGAAAATAATATTTTCACAGTAAGAACAGTCATTCACTAGAACAACCTCCCCAGAGGCATGGTAGAGCCCCTATTGCTAGGAGGTTTTGAAGATGCAATTGGACAAGGTGCTAGACAATCTCATCTAGGCTCCCTTTCTCACAAAATGTTGGGCCAGATGATCATTCAATCCTTCCAACCTGACCTATTCTATGAAAGCTGGAATTACTTTCAGTAAGAAAACACTGGGTCCTGCCATTATTGCATGCTTCTTGCATTAACAAGTGCCTGAATCACCGTGGATCATTAAGAGGATTTAGAGACTTATAAAAAGTGAATGTATATGAGTTTTTCCACAGTTTCTCAGATGTTTTGTAGTTTGCTTTGATGGTATACTTACTATAAATATTTATAGGACCAGTAGGACAATAGAAGCTTGAAAGCAAAACTGTTTAATTTAATCTGCAGCTATTTATGTAGTAAAATACTTATAACCCTCTACATTCCAGATTTTTATAAGTAAATAGTAACTCCAACACACATAGGCAATACTAACTCCATCTTAGTCTGCCACCACATCAAAACAATAAGACATGAAAAAATTTAACAGCTACTGCCATGTTTCAGCATATTTAAAAGAAGTCAGTAATGCACAAAATATTGTACAGTGGAGTCATCATTAGAGAGGACACTTTTCAATACAGCCCTTCACTTTTCGAATCATTTGCTATCCTTGGTTTTGTCTTCTATTTGCCCTGTTAGTTAGGCTGCAACCACCCCCAATCACACTGCCAGTACAAGAATAGACAGGACTACCAGTGACTCCATCCTGTAGTGACCATTTTGTTTCTATAGTGAAAACAATTTCAGATTGTTTTGATACTGGTGAAGTAGTAGGTCACACCATGTTATTCCAGATTATTTTAATCTTCCACCAAATACTGGAAGAACTTTTGTTACTCTTCTAGGTCTCTCTTTAGTTGAAATTCAGGGCTAGTTTGTGCTCCTGTCACTGTCATGTACCAAAGGGACCTAACCTTTCCTTCCCTTTCCATAAAACTTCAGACCTGTAAGTCTTTTAGGGCTATTTCACATTCAGCTCCAGTCCTAATTTGAGGGGTGGCTTCAGTGCCAAGCTGGCAGTGCTGTGGATCTCTCAGTGTGTATCAATTTATATCTTCCAGGTACACACATCCTCAGCAGGCACCTAAGTCAACTAATCGGATCAGAAGATCAGAGAGTCTCTATATATATATAAAAAGACTTTGCTTATTCACCACTGAAAAAAAGAAGGCTCAGAAGGCTGCCTGTAGATAGGCTTGCTGTAGTAGCAGCATTAGCAAAGAAGAAGAAATAGTTAATATAAAGTCTGTGTTGGCACAAAAATAAGATGGCAATTAAAATATACAGGCTGCTAAGCAAAGAACTTTTCTAAACAACTGCAAAGTAAAAAAACAGAGATCATACTCACAGTTACAAAAAAGGGGAAAGGAAAAATGGACTGATAAACTAAAACAATTGTTACTTTTGTTATGTTTATGTTTGCTGCTTGCCAAAACAGTTTTCTGCCTACAGTTTTAGCAGACTGGAAATAATCCATTACTTTTTTATTTTTAATATTAAGAGATAGTAAGCTTGTCATTTCCACATTTCATTTTAAAATGAGGTCAAAACACAGCCACAACTTGAACTCACATAAAAAGCACTGAAAGAGTAGGTGCTAGGGTGGAACAAATAGCAGGTGGCCATGGAGTGGGTGATTCTTCATTTTCATGCAAAATGTGAAATGCATATAAAAGTAAACAGAGATTTAAATTATTTATCCTAACCAGTACTAGAAATAGCAAGTAACTTTGGAAAATATATTGAGTATGACAAGATATATATTTTTTTTTTTTTTTTTTTTTTTTGCAACAGACAGACTTCTGTATTTCAGAGGACAGAATTCCGAAAGCTGTAAGAACATTATGAGGTAGAGGCTTGTGCAGGAGGAGACAAGTCACCAGAGATTAGAGGCAATATTTCTGACAGAGTTGCCTACCAAATGGGTCTGTAAGAAGGGAAAAGGAATATATAAAACCTTCAGGAGACCATGGTTTTGCCCATATTCTTATAATACAAAAAGCTATATTCCAAGGCTTTTTGAGTATTTTAACTCGGCATGACAGAAATACCTTATCTACTATTTGTTGCTTCTCCCAGCAAATCCTATTCTGAAATGACAAGACAACAGCAAAACATCTTCCAGGAATTTCATTCTGCCCAGATAAAAGAGATAACAATCTTTAAAGAAGGTTTTGAAACAGCAGCATAGACCAGATGATTCCATGCAAGTACCAGTGTCTGGTCCCAGGCACAAGTACTTCAGTTCATGTGCATATCCAATTTGTCATTCTACTCTGGGTTTTCACTCTCTAATGATCAGTAGTACACAGTTCTTGGGTCCCATAGTTAAATAAAAACTCTCCAGAGAGAAGGAAAGGATCTACCATTCAAAGCTCTTGGCATGAACTACCATTCATGGAGTCAAGAGGTTTCTTGGTTTGCTTTGGTTTGGATTATTTTTTGTTGGGTTGCTTTGGTGGTTTGGTTTTTTAAACTGGCATAAGCATCCCATCACCCATCCTAGGAAAAACAAGTCATTTTTTGTTCTGGTTAGATGTGTGATAACACTTTTCCTAGTCCATACACCAACTAATACTGATATCGGTTTCATAATTTTAAGACTAGATTTACTCCACTAAAATATGATAACTTTTTAATTGATTTGAAAACAAAAGCCCTTCTATTTCAACACTACAGCAGTATTCCACTACTATCATGTTGAACTATTTTTTTAAAAATCAAAGGATTTTAGAGGAAACTCCACAGGATGTATGATTCACTAACATACTTGTCATTGCTTCCTGCTCTACTGCATTTCCCGAGACACTCCATTTCTCCTTGTATGGTGAAATAAATAGTTCTTAAATAGTAATTTATTTTGATCTCCCTTAATACTATAGAAATAATAAGGGCAGAAATTTCTCTGAGGACCACTAGACTAGAAAATGTGCTTTCTCTTCAGTCATTTGTGGCCTAACTCGCTTTAAGCTTACTAGGTTTTTTTAGATATTAACCTAAGGATGACATGTTTACTTGCTGAGTGATGTGGTAAAGAAGGTTTGGCAAGAAAGAGTCTGGTTAAGACTTCAAAGACTGAATACCAAATTTTGATTACACAAAGGCTGAGTGGCAGTAACAGTCCACCTGCTTTTCTCCGTAGCCTATCTAAATCTTTCCAAATACTGTAATTTAATCCAAAAGTCTGAATCATGAAACTGAATTCACTGCATGCAATATTCTTCTATCAACAGTTCTTCACAACATAGGTGAAGAAGATTCCTTTAGGATTACACTTGCTCCATGATTCAGTTTGGAAGGGAAATGAGTAAGACCTCAGTGACTCAAAATTGAAGAAAAATGAGAAACCTGGAATGAGAAATTTCCACCCTTTCCATAACCTCATCTCTCAAATGTGAGAAGTCAATTTCAAATATGTTGAGAGTTTTAAATACTCAGACCAACAACTATTGTAACCATTTCCAGATTTGCCACTGCTTTATGTCCATCATTAAAATATGCTTTGCTCAATATCTTAAAAGCATAAACCAGACCTTGTAGAGTGCTTCCAGACAATGCCTAATGCTTATTCTGGAGAGAGAGGAAAACACCATATAACAGAACATGTGGCACTTATGCAGGTTCTGTTGAATATCTCCAGGAAAAGTTTATGCATGGATTAAACACTCCTTCACTATAGAAAACACCACAGAGGACCAAGAGAATAGTTTCAAGTACTTCCATAAAAGCCTGGGATTTCAAGGTGGCATCTTCTCCTTATTCCCTAAAACTGAGTCTCAATTACCATTATACTTTCTTCTGTCTGGGAAGATAAATTATAATCTCATATTTATATTACAGAAAAAGTATAAGCATTTTAGATTTCAGAAACAACTGAAAACAGGACAATATAAAACAATTTTCTTGGTAGCACTACTAAAGAAAGCTGATAGCTTACTGTCCTGAAGCTTCCAAGCATGGCAGCAGCCACAGTATTTTGCCCTTTAATGACTTCCACTGTGTTTGAAATGGCTTTATAAAGAATCCATTAACATATCCATGCTGCAGGGAGGCAATACTGTCCACATTGTGCCATCAAGTGAACTGAATCAGTTCATATAATTGACCCCAAGTCACATCAGAAATTTAACAAAACCAAGATGAGAGTAAGACATATCTAATTCCTGATCCTCTCAAAGTTTTAAATCTCAAAAAAAGTTGAAACAGCCTATGCACTGATCATTTCCCATCTATTTTAATACAGGTAATTCTAGAATAGAAGACAACTACAAGAGAGCTACGGTACGCAACAGTTGAGAATAACATGCTTTTGAAATTTAAGAAGTGTAAGCAGGAGGAAAGTAACAATAAATGCTGGATAACAATCTTTCTGCCCATACTGGTGAGAAGTACTATATCGTCATTAGTAACTGTATCTGGAAAGAATATCAGCTTCAGTGCATCCACAATTATATGACTAATTGCATTGGGTTTCTCTGTGTGTGGTGGAGTTTTGGTAGTGGGGGAAGGGGCTACAGTGGTGGCTCATGTGAGAAGCTTCTAGAAGCTCCCCCAAGTCAAGGACCCACCTCTGGCTGAGGCTGAGCCAATTAGTGACGATGATGCACCTCTGTGATAACATATTTAAGAAGGGGAACTTGAGGAGGAGTGGTGAGAGACCTATGCAAACACCAAGGTCAGTGGAAGCTGGGGTGGGGTTGTGAAGCACACACCGGAGCAGGAACTCCTCTGTCCCCTGCAGCCCGTGGTGAGAGGGCAGGCTGTCCCCCTTTAGCTCATGGAGGTCCACGGGGGAGCAAATGCCCACCTGCAGCAGGTGGCTGTGCCTGAAGAAGGCCTGGACTCTGAGGGAAGACTCTGATCTTATAGTTCAGTGCTGGGGGACTGCAGCATGCAGGAAGGACACACACTGGAGCAGCTGAGGAAGAGCTGCAGCCTGTGGGAAGGACTCATGTCAGTGAGTATTTCAAATTGTCTGCTTAGATAAACTCACAGGAGAAACATTGAAAACAGCAGGATAGTGACTGTTAGTGCAGAGCCTCATCTGAAGCTGGAAAGCCTTTTATTTAGAAAGCTAATCTATATTTCCTAGCTGACCTGCAGGTTCTCTAGATTTCCTGTGTCCCCCATATCACTTGTCTAAAAATTGGGTAAGTAGAGTTAGGCTAGCATTAGTGTCTTTTAGGTCAAATTAGAAAGAATCCAGAGGGTTTTTTCTCAACTAAACTGTTTTTAATATAGTTTAGATTGGAATATCAGGAAGTAAGACAAGATGACACAGAGAATTAAGATGATGCAAAGAAATGCAAAATGGGATAGAGACCACACAATATATACAACATAAAAATCATCCATATGCTGAAGTTTTTGTAGGAGCAAGCTTTTTTTTAAAAAAAGCAATTCAATTCTTTTATTGGAACCATTAAAAATGAAATCAGGAAGCTGGGCTCTACCCACTAAATTGTGATAATCCTTTGTAATATATAGCAAATTTAATTTGGTCTGTACTTTCATTCAACTCAGGAAGCTGTTGATTAGTTCCTATTGTGGTTTTCCTAATAGCTATCAGATGAAATTTATGGACAGGAATTGATTTTTCAGGTTAGGGCAAATCTCCCTGCTGACTGGGTTTGGGGTTTATTTTGAAACTTCAGCTTATTTCCAAAGTGTAGAATTTGGGCTGACAGTTTAGCTTTAGAAGTATCACACAGAATATTTGTCAACAATTGTCCACAAGTGTACAATTTTCTACTATGAAGTGTATAATTTGAAGAATTTAGTGATGCCTTTGAAAGGTTACACTGTGGTGGTCAGTGTAATATTAAATTTATCTTTTCTTTCCTCTTCTGTGTTGAATAGGGCAGATTGAATTTTTTATGCAGGCTTTCTCTCTTCTGAAGCAAATATATTGCTATTTCCCCTCTATTTCTTCCCTGAAAAGCAGTGAGAAAAGCCAGAAAACAAAAGGCCCACGATATAAATTGCAACATTAAAAAAGTAACAGATAACACAGATAAAAATTTCAGAAATTAAAAATTATTAGATTTGGAACTAGCTTATTACTGCAGCACACACACCTTTGTTGTATGTGTTTATTTGTGCATATGTGAAATGAAGGTCCATCTGAAGGACAGGAAGGAAGGAGCAGTTTAAATATGTTCATTCTCAGTTAACCCCTACACTTTACCACACCAAAATTCTTCAATAACATAACACTGTGGGATTCCCCAGTACCTGCTCCAGGCACTAATAACCTAATCTGTCATGACATCTTCCATTTCCACAGCAATCAAACATTTAACTAGAATTTACTTTTTCCTAACTCAGTTATAAAGCATGCATATGGAATGCAGTTCCTACAGATGCTGCATCCTAAGAAATTAAACTACAAACTGTATTGGTTTAGAAGCATTAATTTCATGTATCCAAATCAGATAGGACTGTATTAAAAAAAAAAAAAGGGCTCTAAAGTGGCAGACCTATGTAAAAACTTCATTCATTTCTTATTCTAACATTTCTTGACCAGCTGCTTATACCTTAATTCTTCAAATGCAACAATTTTACTTTTACTCCAGAAACTACCTGCCTGCACTAATATTTTAATTAGCTTGAAGAACATACATAGGAGAAATGGAGGGGAAAATGAAAATAAAGTAAGAGCAGAAAGGCATCAACATTTATTTTCTAATCAGCTGCATGTACAGTTAAGATAGTTACAGAAAGGACAGTGTTGCATTATTTACAGCCTATTCAGATGAGGAAGAATTAATTAGTAATAAAGCCAAAAGATACACATCCATCATTCAGAAACATATCCAAGCCTCGTTTACCAGAGATACTGAATAAAGACAGACATGTGGGGAGAATTAAAGTTATATTAAATGTTGTGATACTATTAGGAAAAACCAGGACAAAATTTGGGGCACTCAACCCTTCAGGTATTGAAAAGCCAACTTCAATTTAAATATAGATTTGGAGTAATTGCTCATGTTTAACAATTATACCATTAGAGAGGCCCAAGAACTTGTCTAGGTTTCAACAGTATCTGTTGGTCCTTCTGCAAGCCATGCCACATCCTGAGATCACAACAGTTAAAGTTATACTACTCAAGCATTACAGATGCACTTTTTCTTACTAGAATTTGTCACTGTTGGGGAAGCTGTGATGCATCTAGTTTCAGTTCTGGAGAAGATCCCTGCTTTCTTGATGATGTTTAAATCTCTTGAACCAAGAAATATACAGTAGAGAGAAAGAACAGCTACCTCATTTTGAGAGGCCCAACAAGTCAAAGTAGAATTGGGAAGCTTTCTGGGCTGTGAATCGGTTTGAATGATGTTTCATATCTCACTGAAAATTTATTCTTAGAATACATTGATGTAATTAATATTTTTATGCATTGATTTAGGCCCAGGTGTGCTAAGGAGAGGATTAAAAACTCACTCTTGCTTTAATGAATATTATCTACCATCTTTTCTACCTTATTCTGAAGTGGTAAACTATACTTCTGAGGCTTATCAAGGACTTAAAGGATACAGTCAGTCATGCTCTCTGTTGTCAGCCTCAGCTGTCTGCTCTGCACCAAAAGTGTGTGATATAGTCAGGCTTTTCAGTGGATACCATTTACATTAAAACTTTGATCACTCCCTCTGATTAGTCAACAATTAATATTTGGCATTTTTTAAATTAATACTATAACAGAAGAGATATATAATAATTTATCTGCATATTTGACTCCATAACTGTCAGCATTTTTAATTCCCTATAATTGATTTATTACATTATCTGGTTATGAGCTTAATTTATTCACCTCATTAATAATCTTATACTTTAAAAGTTTTATACATTGCTCCTCTGCATCACTCAATCAGTTTTAGATATTATTGATCAATTCCAATGTAATCGTTACCCAGAGGACCTGATTACTGTACCACTGCCAGCTACTAACTACTTTCATTCCTGTCATTTAATTTGTTATATTCTCAACCTTGGAATACTAATTCTTCCCAAATTTAGGCCTTTCAGATTTTTGCATTGTTCAGTAACACTATTCCTCTTGAAGCAATCATACCACACTCAACAAAATTTGCTTCTACTAATCTCACTCTGGAGGTACTCCTCCACAAAATAGTCCTCAGACCACCCCAGCTAACAAGGATTATTTCTGCTCTACTACCTTCCTGAACAAGCCTTACTTTTCCCTCCCAAATGACCTAATCCTCAGACAAGCACTGGCAGTTTCTCAATTAATTTTTATTTTACCTTTTTAAATCAGCTTCTCTACAATTGCATGGGGTTTTGACAATTTATTTTTTTTTTACAAACACAAAATCATAAAGGATTACAACTTTCTATCTCCTTCCTATAGTACACATACTCCAGATCTGTAGGCTCTCTGTCTCCTCCCTTGAATTTTTATGTTGAAGGTATTCCCAAAGCTTGCATGTGTGAAACTACAAAAAACCACAAGAAGTCTCAAGTTAAAAATATTTCTCATGTTAAAAATACTATTGCTAACCTATTAGCCCATGGTGGATTTTTTGCTTCTGTAACTTGTTCAACTAAACTATCAACTGCTATTATGGTGATGAAAATCTAATTAAAAAAAAAAAAAAAACAAAAACCAAACAAACAAAAAAAAAAACAAAACCAAAACCAAAATTTATGTACAACATTTTAGAGATGCAACACAGCTGTAAACTGCATCTTTAATATCCTCAATTAGCATTGTTTTTCCAATAAAGTCTCCTGATAGTGGAAAATGTCTTCTCAAACTGTTTGAGATATTTCATTAACTTATTCACATAAGTTTGTTTTCAATTGCTTGTACTCCCTTGGGAGCAGAACTTCAAAAACTATTTGGAAAACTGAAAATAATAATGAAGTCATTTAGATAGCACACTGGCACAAAAATTACATAATGCAATACATGCGCTTAAGAGTCCTGTGAGCATTGCACTCTGATTTTTAGATGATATTAGACATTTCAGTGCTTTCAAATTAACCAGGTCAGTGTAATGTACTTATAAAATATTCTTGCCTATATCAGTTTTCCCCACTTAAAGATTGTCTTTTAAATAAAGTGACATTCCACAAAAAATTATCTTCTAATAGCTAAGAGGTTTTGGTGTATAAGTTCCTTTTCCATAAAAGAAGGTGTGACCCACTAAAGGAGTACTGAAACTTAGGTTGCAATCATTTCAAAAATTGGTAGAAAAATTTGACAGACAAAAATTGCTAAGATGTTGTCTGTGTATGCCCATATCTATATAATTTTACAACAATTTTTTCTTAATTTTAATATAATTTAGTTTGCTGTTTAAACTGTGAATTGTTTGAGTATTTGTGTCCCACTTTTCTTAAAAGAAGCAGCACTATGAATTTAACAGTTCATGGTTGCACAGCAATGAAGAGTTAAGCATGGAAGAGTAAATCTGAACAGTGCCTTCTCATTATAAGGTTACGATTAGTCTTGAAAATATAAGTGCAAATGTAAGTGAGACATTATACAGATTAGTATGACAATAGCAGGGCTTACCTATGTTAGTCTAATAAGACAAATATGATGTTACTTCATATACTACCTGCCACCTTCTTGTGTTTCATTTACTAATACAGCTTTTATAATTCTTAGAAAAACAAGTTGGGATTTTTTTAATTATTACAAGGCAACAAGGCAAGGAAAAATACCGAGAGAAAAATTTATGATAAAACAAACTTTTGTTGCTGTAAGTAGAATAAAGGCAAGTGACACCTGTATGCAGCCCACCTACCCCTCAGATCCTTTATAGAATCATAGAATAGTTTGGTTGGAAGTGACCTTTAAAGGTTGTCTAGTCCAACCCTCACTTCCTCCCTGGCAATGAGCAGGGACATCAAACCATATCAGGTTGCTCAGAGCCCTGTCCAACCTGGCCTTGAATATTTCTAGGGATGAGGCATCTACCATCTCTCTGGGAAACCTGTTCCCGTGTTTCACCACTGTCATTGTAAAACATGTCTTCCTTACATCTAGCCTAAGTCTACCCTCGTTTAGTTTAAAAACATTACCCCTTGTCCTATTGCATTAGGCCTTGCTGAAGAGCCTGTCCCCACCTTCCCTTTAAGCACTGGAAGGCTGCAATAAGGTCTCCCCAGAGCCTTCTCTTTTCCAGGCTGAACAACCCCAACTCTCTCAGCCTGTCGTCATAAGAGAGGTACTCCAGCCCCTGATCACCTCCATGTCCCTCCTCTGGACCTGCTCCAACAGTTCCATGTCTTTCCTGTGCAGAGGGAAATTTTTTCTTCAAAACATTTTTAACTTTGAGTTTTTTAAATGCAAGATAGCTATGAGGCAATTTATTTCAATATGTCTTTGAAAAAAAAAGTTTTATTTTGAATAAAGCACTCTGATCTGGGGTACAAATCAAAATCCATGGCTAACAAGTCAACAGATACTCATGTAGTGAGACTAATAGAACTTTCAGTCTTGTAAATAGTAAGTTTTCTCCAAGCAGATCAGGCACAACTGCATCTTTTAGAGAGAAGGCACATATATTTTCATACTTTGTTACAGTTTGTTTCTGCCTTTGATTTTTAAAATGAGAAAAGTACAAACAAATTATTTGGCTTTGGAATAAGTTCCAATGGTTTTTAATTTATTTTATTTTATTTTTAAGGGGCTAAACGGATGTTTGTTTATCCCTTTCTTAGCTAATAAAGAGTTCATATTTTCCACAATGGGCTCGTGGATCCTTTTAGTGATCAGAAATAATCACTAGAGGAATTATAAAGTCATTAACAATAAAATCATGCCTTTATTGTCAGCATGGCTGTTTCTTAAAACATTGCTAGGTTTTCCATGGAATATCCTGTACTTGTCAATTTTGTCACATTCCACTAACAAAAAACCCCAAACCCTAAAATCAATTCTGCAGGCAGGAAAATTTAATAATACAACAATTAAATCCACACTAGGACACAGGAAATAAATGTGTTAGTCAATTGCCTGAAAAATTTGCTTGAAGCAGTGCATCAAATAAAGCTTCTCTGTTCACAGTAAAATTGCAACCAAGACAGAGTTCCTCTTCAAACAAATTTTCTAGTCAAAACAGTTATTGTTAGTGGTGTCCGTAACCAATGCTAAAAATGTTGCTCAGAAGTCTCAGGCTCCCAATTGTAAAAGATACAGCTTTGAATCATAGCCAGTCTTTCATATTTGACTACATTAATCAGATTTTGATAAAATAAAAGGGAAAACACTCCCCAAGAAGGATTCAGTCACACTATTATGAACAGAAAACACTTTCATGAATAGAGCAACAGAAACAAGAAGAAATGCAAAAATTATTTTCCAGATACAGCACTTAAATTCCTCAAAAGAAAGGCATTTAGACTAGTTTTAAAATATTCTGTCCTTCCCCCCAACAGATGTTAACTTCATGAAAGTTTAAAATAATTACCAAAACACTGGGGGATGTGGGGTGTGTTGTTTGGTTGTTTCTTTAATACCTCTACATTGGGTGAACTTGTGTTGGGTGTCTTGCTAACAAAACCATTTAAAGAGTATTATGCATTTGCTCATAAAATATTATAGTATGAAAGTTGTATACATCACAGATAGTTTATCTCACTGGAGGCCCATGTTGGCAGAGACATCACCACTATCTGCTATCATCTGCACCATAGCGAAAGCCAACCTTAAGGAACAATGGATTTAGAGCAGGAAGAGACTGCATAAACTTTTGCCTGAAAACGTTTTGCTAACTCTTATCTCCCTCTACAAGTTTACAGAAAATGCTCTATACAAGCTACTAAGAAGTAGTAGTAATTCTCCATTATTTTCCTGTCAATTGGATTAACTAAAGTTAATGTCATCATTGCTACTGAAACCAGAAGAAAATAAGTTATGCTAAACAAGAATACACAGTCCTAATTCATGTAAAAAGTGAAAGCACATCGGAAGACATCTTGTTTGGCACTTACAGGTATTTGTCAAGATGACCAAATCCATTTTACGATTTTATTTTCCTCCTACTTCATTTAAATTCCAATCTGAGAGACTAAATAGATTAGGTTTCAGGAAGACTTGCAGACCATTCCTTAAAAGGCCAGGAAATTTAAACTTTCACAGCCCTTGTTACTTACTCATTGCTGGTACTAAAATTCATTTACTGTCAAGGAAAAAAACAAAATAAAACACTTGTTGTAGTTAAAAAATACTAAATTTCTTAGAGGAAATCCTGTTTTGAAAAAAACTGCACATTATGAATGTAAAATTGTGTGGTGCTCAGAGGTAGCTGAATTTAGGTTGACAATTCAAACTTTATGCCTTTTGATATTATAGTGCCGCATTAGATAAGTCTTTTTATTATACCAGCAATTGCTACTGAACATAGTTTTCTTCACAAACCTGTCTCCGTAGGAGATTTATCTCAATAATAATAATCTAGAAGTTTAGGAAAAAAAAACAGTTCCTTTGCTACACTCTTTAATTTCTCCTGCATGTTAATAAAAAGCCAAAAATACTCTGTTTCTACCTGATACTGTGTCATGCAAGACAATGTAAAAATTCTGAAGTTATTTCAAACCCATACTGTTGGTATCATTGTTCTGCAATTATGGGTACATTCTGAGGTTACAGTGATTCTTGTATTTTTAGTTATGATCGTATTGATTACAAATATTATTAGAACTAGGTGGCATTATAGTAAAAAGTATCGAATAAATATCCTGAATTCTATGCCATTATAAAATAGTCAGTTATCCACCACTATCTGAAGAAACAGTGAAAAATATGACAAAGTGCTTCCTAAAAATAAACACACACAAAGATTACGTAGCACGCCTGGCCGAACCTACCTCCATTCACCTTAATGCAGTTGAAGAGTGAGACACTTGAGATAAGTCTTTTTAAAACCATTCTGTGTTCAGTCTCTGCACAAGGAAGTGAAATCACAGCCTGCATTTTGACGTTAGTTTTGTGCTCATCGCCTGCCATACCTCTACATACCTACATACCTACACACACCTCTGCTGTAGAGAGTAGACAGATGCATAGGAAAACACCACTAGGCAGATAGCATGAACTTAAACTTTTAACATTACCAAGATCTATTGAAGCCACTGTTACTTTTCATTTAAACAGCTAGTATATGCGGAGGGCAGGGGAGATAGTCTCATCCTGAAGCACTGAAAGCAAACTATATCCCACACCTTGCAAAGAAAGATTGATTGTTCCAAAACCTAACACATTATTCTCTGCAGGATAGATTTACTTTCTCCCTATTTTTTATAGAGCAGGATTCCTTCTAAATATCAGTACAGATAGTTTCCCCTCCCTCCACATCACAAGGAGCAGGATTGAAATGCAAATGAATTAAATAGTAGTGCAGTTTAAGTATAGACTGAACTGGAAAAAGCAAGTAGGATACAGTGAAGTACAACAGAATGGGTACAAAAATTTAGTGGTTTATATATTTTAAATATTGAAAGAATATTTTTTGATAATTGACAGTAAAATCTTTCCCCTGGATGGAGAATGAAGAAGAGCACTTAGCATTTTTATCTTCATAGCACTCAGTAAGGAACGTGCATTCCAAATAAATCTAAAATTTAGTGCAGCAGGCAGTCTGTCTTCAGTCTTGTGGTTTCCTTTGAAGCCTCTACAGCAAGTTTATAAGCAGCTGCAGTGTGCTACAACTCAAGGAAAGCAAAATTACTAGTCATATCAAGACTGATGTCTCCCCGACCACCGAATTCTTTGGTCTCATCAGTACAACTGCATCAAACAAACAGTAGATTTTTCCTTTAGAGAAGACTTTGGTTTAAGCAGTTCTCTGTTAAGAAGTTTGTGAGATGAGCTGCCTGATAGCCAGGAACCTCTCTGTTGATTAGCAATAGTTGGGGGAAAAAAAATATTTTAGAATTTGTTCTACTACAAGAAAAAAAACACTTTACTGAAAGCACATCTGGACTGAAAATGTCAGATGTCTTTTTAACTATATTCCTAGTTTTATTTAATGACTTAAAACAATCTTCCCAAATTTTATGTCAATGTGAGCTAAATTTGCTGGATCTTGAAGGCATTTCTTCTTCTGAGAAGGTCTCAGAACCTGCAGTTATCCTAATATCTATAAGGCAAACCTATCTGAAGGAATAAAGCAATCTTTCCCTTTCTTTGCCCATTCATTTTAGCTAGCAGCCAGCACACAATAGAAATTGGGCTCATTAATCTGTAGGGGGTCCTTCCATCTCCATGTCATTATTAAGGCAGTAACACCATTTTGCTTCTTGTGTACTCTAGTATTGTTGGAGGTACAGATTTTCTCTTTTTAAGCTTGACACAGAACACACATTCTGCCCTTTTACATCTTCCTCCTCCTCCCTATCCTCTTCACAGGTTCTTCTCTTTGCTGGAAATTTCATTTATCAGATAAAGCCCCAAATCATCCCTGGAACATACTCCCTGCTCAGCTGATTATAGATCAATAGATAGAACAAAGTTGCTTATACTGTTGTGCAGGACAAAGATATGTATTAAGGTTTCAGGTTCGACAAAAATTAAGTATTTCAAGCCACAATGCAAATAAAGAGGAATTTTAAGACTTCTCATCACAATATGTCTTTGTATATAAGGATCAGTCTTTCATACAGTTTAAATTGATGAGGATAATCAATACATAAGACAAGGTGGTAGTTCACAGTGGTCCAAAGAAAAGTTGGAGGAGTTTTGAAAGTGTTTAAGAATAGGAAAAATGCGAATCAAGAAAGAAATTCGTGTGTTGAACAGGATCCTACACTGAAGCAAGAAAAACCTATATTGTTCAGATCAGCACATAGAGAACATACAGCCACAAAGTCAGGACTGGATTCAAGAGTAACATTTAAGTCCCACTGTCTATCTATAAAAAAAACCCAAAACCAACCAACAAACAAACAAAAAAAACCACACACACAAAAACAAACAAACAAACAAAAAACCCACACCAAACCACACAACACAAAACAAAAACCAAACCAAACCATTTTATGGCTACTTTAATACTTTCTCTGAAGTGTAAAGACAAAACCACAACCCCACCCAAAACCCCCTACGACCCACAAAATCATCCAAACACTTTGATATGGAAGTTCTCTAAAATAGCCTATTGTGTATATTTCCAAACACCCTTCAGTAGACCAGACTACCTTTCTTACCTGACCTCAGAAGTGTTTAACATAGCTTGCATCTTTTACTATAGTTTATTTATCTTATGATGGACTTTATGTCAGTGTAAAAGTTTCTTGCAGGGAGAGTTTCAGTCAGTGGTACATTAGATCTTGTTCTGTTTGGATGAGGAGGTTCCAAATATCCTATTCAGGCAGATTCTTGGCAAGGAAGGCAACCCATCACCCCCAGTCCCATCCCTAAATTATGCCCAAATAAACAAGCTTTTTTGAAAGACCTGCAGTTAAACTCGAGTTTATAATCAAAGAAATAGATGGTATTTCCAAATTTGTCTAGTAATCAAAAAGAAGTTCAGAAAGAGGTAATGGCCTCAAGTTGCTCCAGGGAAGATTTAGACTGGATATTAGGAAGTATTTCTTTACAGAACAGGTTGTTGGGCATTGGAATGGGCTGCCCAGGGAGGTGGTGGAGTCCCCATCCCTGGAGGGGTTTAATAGTCAGGTTGACATAGTGCTGAGGGATATGGTGTAGTTGGGAACTTAATGTTAGGTTAATGGTTGGACTAGGTGATCTTCAAGGTCTTTTCCAACCTAGGCGATTCTGTGACATTCCCTATTTTATCTGGTTTTTAAATAAGGAACATCATAAAAAAAAAAAAAAGGAAAATATTACTTAATCATCTTTAATTACTGTTTTGTTTCTCTCTCTCATTCTCCCCTGCCTTCTTTTCCCAAGATCAGGGAAGTTTATTCTTTAGAAGCATGCCTATTTTTCATTATGCACAAGGCAATGCATATTCCAGACAGTTACAGTAGCCATCATGGGTGATTCACATAGTATGTATTTGAAACTCCAGTGTTACTCCCCAGAGCGACCCTGAGACACTGACCATATCATCACATACACCTGAGCATGAACTTCAGAAATGACAAGCATATAAGGCTTCTTTCTCCACCTTCAGACTTTGCTCTAGTATGCATTTGCTGTAAATGTCAGAAAAAAAACCACTGTTTACATAAACAGCAAAAACGGCCTTCAAAGCAAATATTTGTTGTGATACCATAGAACAAATCAACATAGAAATAAGACAGTAAAGAATTTCATGGACTATGAGTAGACACTTCGTCATATAATCTTCTTCATAACCTTAATCAACTGCCATCTTAAACATTGTCAGGACTTTCCCGCATAATACACATTCACACAACCTACTTGCAGTAGCAAGCACTTTCAGTACTGTAGAAACCATTTCTTGTCTAAATTAATCACTAGGTTATACTCATTTGTCTTCATAAAGTATTGCCATAGTTCCTTCTTCCCCACACCCCAGTTACCCTCATTTTCTGATTATTCCTTTTCTACAGAAGACTTATGGATCCTTCTCAGCACTGGCTTTAGCTGACCACATCATGCTTTGTTTTTCTTATGAGATGAGCTCCTTCAATCTCCCAATTACATTTTCAGCCATTGCTGTACTTAATATAGCTCAGATGGCCACACCACAGACAAGAAGGTTTCATGACTTCTACACAGTCTCAACACCACTACCTCTACTTCATCAGATGCTTGAATCTCTTTTGTCCTTCCTGCAGCGGTGTCACATGTTTATTTTGGGATGACCTATTATACTCAGGTCTGTCTTTTTTAATTTCAGGGTATAAGTTCCAAATAATCATCAGAAATTCAAGAATTAGTTTTTAAGCTCATGTCCTTGATTATTTGTACTATTAAGCAGCACTGAACTTTAGTTACAGTCTTGTAGTTCACTTGAGACACATTATATACTAATACCATAACCACACACCTGCTTTTTCCTGCATAGAAAATAACTTAAAGTAAATCCCAGAAGGGATCCTTTAAATTCTGTCAGCAACTTCACACCTACTTCTTCCTTCAAGAAAAGTTTTGGTGACCTCAGAGTGAATCCACTTCATATTTGTCAGGTTTTCTATTCTCTTCCATGTTTTATGACACCACATGAAGTGTTATTCACATCAGTTGATTAGTAATTGCCTTATTTCCCACCCTCCCTGCCATCACCGATCATGTTGTCATGACCTACAGCCAATAAACCTATATTTAAGTTGGAACTTCTTTTCCATTTACCTTCAAAGTTTTCCCAAATTTAAAGTCATTACATCCCTTGTAACAATAACAACATCCCATTATAACAATAAAGCCTATCAGTGTTAAATTATTTGCAAAACTTTAAAAAACAAAAAAAAAATCTCACTAACCAGATAGTTCTAGACATTCTGGAAAACCATAATGTGGATCCTATTGAGTGTTTAATTACAATTCTGAGTTTATTTTACATGGAAATGTTGCTGTCTCAGGCTCATAAATAGACCTTCCCCTGAGATTTCCTCCACTGATCTTTTGAAAACATTCTGAATTCAAGTATTACCTTCTCAAGATTTTAATAAGTGAGCACCTGGTTAAAACTAGAGTGTATAAAAAAAGTTGTCATGCATGATGTGCATCCCTTACTTGCTATTTAAAACCAAAATGAACAGAAATAACTTATGAGGGCAGACACACAGCTAAAGAGGTTTGCAGTGTTAGCTGCTGCTTACCTGCAAAGAGTTCTAGTTTTCTTATTTTTGCTTTATGAAAACCGTGATGTGCCAATTCCTTTGTTGTTTTCCTAGTGACCTCAGTAACACCCTGAGATCTGGCTCGCTGCAGTCCTTATGAGGTAAGGAAACTAAGAACTAGTAACATCTGGTTCTGTTTCCTGCTGACAACAAACTCTTGCAGTTGTGCCTGAAATGGATACAGCTGATGAAGCTATTTCTAAACCACTGTTTTGCACAAGGATTAAAAAAAAAAAAAAAAAAAAAAAAAAAAAAAAAAGTCCCCTGCTATTTAACTGTGGGACCTCTCAGTTTGGAAAGGTTGAACAGATTCTGCATTGCATATATGAGTTTAGCAAAAGAAGTAAGTAATGAAATAGTACAGGGGCAAGTTAACATTACAGGGGTTATTAAATACTCCTGCACATGCAAAAACTAGAGAGACAGAAGAACTGAAGCTTTAGGGCATTAGTGCTTTATTTGGTTTCCCCCCCTCAAAGCAATTTGCAAAACAGCCTCAGCAGAACACCCCAAGCTAAGCAGGTTTATGTTTACATATGAAGAGTATCAGCTGGCAGATGACCTGTACTTGTTACTAATAATTTTAGTAGCATATGCTTAGTACACGATGTTCTAAATCTCAGTTAAGACTTTAAATTAGGAACAGGCAAATCAAATGAGCTATAAAGTAATATTCCCCATTGATACTATCAGACCTTTTTTGCTGATTATACATGTTGAAACAAGCACATGCAACCTCTTTGGGATATGTGAATAAACTAGATTTGAAAAAGCTAGAGAGAATTATGTCATTCATAAAAAAAGTCATCATCAGGTAAAACTATTTATATAATACTTACAACATTCATCATATATCCTTTTTATACTCACTTCTTTTTGGTTATTGCTCAGTCCAGAAATGAAAGTGCTAGGCAAGGCAGAGAGGTAATACTGTCATAGTATCATCCACTGCATACAAGTTAATTAGTGTCAGGTATTTTACTGTTCTCTCTTCACAATTCTTCTAATTCCAGTTAATGAGCTCCAGATTACAAGTATCACCAAATTACCAGGACAGCGGGTGCTGCCTCAAAAGGAAGTTCAGCTTCAAATAATTTTTAAATAATTTTTCATCCATAAGGTTGAAACACCTCTGTCATTCAAATTAAATTCTTAAATCATTCTGTACTACCATGTTTACAGGAGTGACCAGAAAAGAGGAACCACCAATATGATACTATTTTACCATTTGCTGGAAGATACTTTGTAAGAGATGAAAGGACGAAGCATTTTAATTACACACTTCCTTCTGCATAAATCAATCAACCCTACCATGGTTAAGAATCTGTTTTAAACTCCAAGTAACATCAGCAAATCATGCCCAGAAAAAAAACAGCAAACTAGAATAAGGTAAATTCAACTTTATCCTGGAGAGAAACCAAACTCTATCTCCACCAGAAAAACAGCATTCAGTCTTTTGGTGGTTGTGTTGCTGAGGAAGCTTGCCTTTTTTTTTTTTTTTTTTTAAAGTATGTCCTGGTTCGACTAGGATAGGGTTAGGTTTCCCCAGCAGAGAGAGAGGGGGAAGGGATCTCCAGCCGGGTTATTCATACCATGCTGACATCAGGTCCGGGGGCGGAAACTTTTTACTTGCTCTTTGGCTTTTTGGTGTCGGGACCCACGTGTCGGCTTTGTTCCGTGACCATTTTGCGGTATTTCTCTGTATATCGTTTGTCTTGTTCACTGTTATTGCTCTTTATTGTTGCTATCATTGCCACTGTTGTTGTTCAGATTGTTTATCACACTGTTGTATTAAATTTCTTCTTATTTTAGCCCGGGTTTGTGCCTCACTGCCAGCCTGACCGGCTGAGGGTGGGGGAGGGACAATGGCAACGTGGTCTCCGGTCCCAGCAGGGCCTAAACCAACACAAAGTATTTCAAGGAACTGCCAGTAAGAAAACAGCCTTGATCTCATTTATCTTTTGACAGTAAAAAGTTTAAGACAGACATTTTCTGAGAAAACATCTGGCATTCCAAATTTGTCAGCCTTTGCAAAGGAGAGTTAGATCCTTCAGCAGCCTGTTAATCCTGCAACTTTCTGACCACTCTTAGGTCTATGCTGTTTTAAGACACTCTACTGAACAGTAGAGTAGACAAACTACTGAAGTGTTCCACTTCACATGTGCTTAATTTTAAAACCCTCAAACAGCTAAAGGTCTACTCTGTTAAGGAAACAAGCAGACAGAAGTTACCCCTTCACCTTTTGGGCCTTAGAAGTACAGCTCTGCAGTTTTTAAAAGACTTTCAGAGTCCTGCTAAGCACTATCTGTCAGGAAAATGTTTCACGGGACATCAGAGACACCACACTTGGAAAGGTGAGCATGTTGCTATTCCCCCTGTTCACCCAGCTATGGTAATTAAAGCATGATTAAAGGAGAGCCATCTTCTCCATTCCCCACCCCCTCATCTCAAATGTTTAACACAAAGTCAAGGACTAGTTATTCTTGAAAACATACTATGCTAACCATAATAAAAATCTTGATGTTCTGGTTTTCGATTGACTTTACGAGAATTTGTTTTCCAGAGCAATTTTTTTTTTTTTTTTAAAGTCATAAATTAGTATTTGTTCACTTGTAAGAGCCCATTCATAATGGCTATTATAGACCTGAGGCAATGTCTGTTGGTAAGTTTTTTTTAAGGTATAAATGCAGCATAAAAAAGATGTAAGTGATGGAACCTGACACACAATATACGTTGTCTTTTCAATTACATGCAGCCTGACAGCCTTGCAGCTCAGCCATGAGGCACCCAGGAAAACTATAGTTCACATAAACTCACAATAGTTTCACAATAGATTCATGTTCTCTAAGACCTCAAAAGCCTCAAACTACAAAAATAAGTAAAACAAAACAAATTCAGATATGGGCATGCCTTACTAAATAACCACATGATACTGTCAACCTACCCCTCTTCTTATTTTCATTTATGACCACCTACTGGCCATGGCTTGTTCAGTTTTAATGTGTAAAGTTCTTTAGGGGAGAAGAAACATTCCTTAGCTTGCCAGCTCTGGTGCCCAAGTTTCTTGGTAAGTGTCCAAACAGAATTAAAAAGAAAAGTCACTGTTGTTTGATTATGACCTAGAAATATGCTTCTACAATTTTAAACATGCAAAAGATTTTCAGGTCCTTTTACAAAGGGAAAAATGTTATACTAGTTTATACATGCTAGTTAGCAAGAGACAATATCCCAGTGCAAGCAGATGGTCTACTGCTTTTTTTGTGTCAAGAAAGTATTTTTGTCCCACATAATCTTTACCAAAAGATACATATGTGTAAAATATCAAGCTACCTTTCTACCCCAAGAAATTTACCTCCTGCAGCACAATAGCTAACAGAGAAAAAACTGCTGTAATCATTGACAGAAGCAAGCTAGTTCATAGTAAAAATGAATAATATATCCATACTACATGTAATTTAACAATTTTAATATTTAGCAAACAACTGTAATTAGAACAGGACAGATATCAAGATTCTTGGCAAAATAAGATATTGATATTTGAAAATTCTTGATTTCAAATAAATCTAAATATTTATCATGTGGCATAGCCTGGTTCACAGAAATATTACTTGGCAAAAGCCGTAAGAAGCCCAAACCAGTCTGGTAGATTTGGTGCAAGGGAAAGGAATGGCCAAATTGCCAGGAAACTTGACTGGCATGTGGTTTACCTAATGGACCTGCTGGATCAGCTGTACCGAACTGGAAAATTTCAATGAAAAAGAAAATTTGCTAGGTTCTTCCCATCCCACTGTTCCCTCAGATAACATCAACCACAACAAAGGACAGGCAGTTCCTCAGAAGTACTTTTTTTTTTTTCTTATATACAAAGCATTTTCTTTATGCATTCTGTGAATTAGTAGATCTGCTTGTGTGAAATATTCTACATTTCGGCAGCGAGGGAAAGAAGTTCACATCACCTTTTCTGCTAGCTAGATGACCTCTACTCTCAAAATCAGTCAGACGCATATATTGCTCATTAATTTGGATTTCAAGCAAAAGGTACATAGTGTTTAATGGCAGTTTTATTAATTTTTCACAGATATTATCAGCATGATTTGAAATGGGAGTCAACACACAAATGCAGTCTATATAACATTATATGATAATAACAGTAACAGAGCAATAACCTTTCTGAAGGCTGGTCTAAGGACAACATCAAAGAATATAAATCAATTCTTAATTTCTGCCAGATTTCACGCATACACAGAAAACACTTTAATTAACACATCAGCAGGACTATATTTATCTAAAATTTAATGAATTTGCTTAATAAGCCATGATATCTCAGGATCTCTTGTATTAAACTCCTCTTTTAGCAATACTACCAGACTTCCATCTCCTACTCCAGATAGCGTTCAGTCACATCATTACAGCATGGCCATGTAGTCTTTAAGACTCTTTTAAACCAATTACTAAGTTAAAAAAACTAAAACAAAACAAAAGAGGTATTTTGAAGTGAATAATGTTCCTCTGCCAAAAAATGGTATTATAACTTCTGACAATAAACTGATTTGCCTGATCTTCATAAATTTTGTTTTTAACTTCTGGTGTCTGTACTTTCCACATCTCTACACAGACAAAATTTTTGTTATATACCATATACTCTCTTTAAGCCAGTTGATACTTCACAGTTAAGGCTTGCTCCAAACCTCAGGCCAGAATGCTGCGTAATAGTTCAGGGGTTTTTCTGCTACCAAGAAATCTAGCAGCTGGCACAAGATAAATCTGCCCAGGGAAGGGATTTTACAAGTAGTGATACACATCACTAACCTACATGTTCAGTGTTTCATGGAACTGAACAAATAGACCCTAACATCATTCATCATGAAGAGCCTCTGACATCAGAAAGCTTCCCAAATTAAAAAAAAAGAAAAAAACAAAAAGGTCTTTCAACAGGTTTGGAACAGAGTTGTATATAAATCTTACCTGACTAATGATATCCTACCCAACTTCAATTAGTGCAGCCAAAATATTAATCCCAGACTGTTTCTTTTTCAAATGCAACCTTTCCCAAATCGCATCTTGTTTCAGCAAGACTGCAGTCTTCTAAGGAAGCATATGTAGAGTTGCCCAATGTAATAGATTGCTTGATTAACCATAGCTCATACTTTTCTGACTGGGTAGGTTTGGCAAGTACTTCCTAACCTTTAGGGGTCACTATGTGGTTTGCTCAGCTACATCACATCCCAGTGTTTGATTCCTACAGAACAAACTTATCTTCGAATTAATAATAAACATTTATGTATTTTCAAATTACTTGATTATTTTTTGTTTGACTATTCTAATTTCATATGACAATATAGCTTATATCCGATGTTTCATTCAATCATAAATACAACCAGTTTTATTTAGTTAACTAAAGGTTTTATTTTCTACAAAACAGATGGATACACCTAAAATGTTAATTCACAGCGCTCCAGGATGTGGGGAGAGAACACATGCTAAAACCAAAGAAGATTCTTTGCAGGAATAGCATTTACGGTTTCATTCTAGAGATTACCTAAAACTAGGAGTCGGAAATTATCAACACAACTTCAAAGCTATGTATCACTATTGCTATAACACACCCCACTTCTGCTGTTTAAATGTTGGAATGAAAACAAAAGAAACTGGTTTTATTTAGCTCTTACAAGCTTTTGCCATCACATGTCTTTTCATGCCATAACTTAATCTCCTTTTTTTGGTTGCAACCAAGTAACCTCCTATGCAAATGAACAGCTGGAAGAGCATTAATGTCAAAGACTGAAAGGGATGAAATAGGTATTCTGGAAATAAATAGTGTTCAAACATGATACAGAGTAACCAGTGCTTTGCATGAAGATTAATGGAGAAGAATCTACATCACAGACAGGGCATACATACACAGAGTAAAGAAAATCCATTTTAAGATTCAGAAAAAATGCATAATTTTCCCCAAAGTTCATGTTGTTAGTTAATGACTGCCTGGATAGCTAATCTTATGCCATAATTACCTCTAGATAAATTCATTCCATCATAATTGCCTTCACGATCAATTTCATAATTTCTTATTTCAAAATTGAAAGGGAACAGACTTAATTGACCAACAGTCATTATCAAAAATTATGCCATTGCTTCAAATGTTGATTGAACCAGAATTTATGAATTAACAAAACGTTTTTACTCTCCTAAAAATTACAGTTTCCGTACTAGCTGAACACCAAATTCATCATGTGAAAATTAACATACAAAAATTTATATAATTGTAACTTTCCTGAGAAAAGATTCTAAACTAGATGTATCAAAAGGAACGATCACAAACCTAACACCTTATACACTTTTCAGAATCAGGAAATTTAGAAAGACTGAAGAAAAATAATTTTTTGACAAGAACTAGAGATAAAAAAAAAAAAAAAAATGTTTATTTGGGATATGTTTTGCCAAGCTTTGAAACTGAACATTTCCTCCTAGGAAACATTTTCAAGTCATTACATTTGTAGACAGGATCTTACACATTTAGACTATAAATTGTCTAGGGCACCATTAAAGTCACCACAGTCAGAGCACCCACCCCCTGACTTACTTCTGATATCATAACTGCAGAAGGCAAAGGGTCCTCTACACCTGAGAATGAAATTCAGGCACTTTTAGTCAGCAGAAAGACAACCAAAGGACACATATTTAAAGTCTCCTTTTAGTGGCAATATGTCAGGGTTTTTCAGAGGGAAAGTCTGTATGCCCTTTTTTTTTTTAAAAAAAAAAAAAGTCTCCAGAAAGCTGAGAAATCTATACCAGTTGTCCTCTTCAGTATTATCTGGCGCAACATTCCTAAGCTCTTGCAGTGAGGTACTAGCAAGTATGTACAGTGATATCTTTTTGGCAGTGAAGTGTGAGAAACCGAAGGTGTTAATGCCTCAAACATTCATCCAACTGTCTGCTGCACTGATATAAGGAGGACTGCTAAACATTGACTCTATTGTGTAAGCCTGACACTTTGTATAAATGAGACAGGCCTTGCTGGCAACTGTACTCTTGAAGAAGAGCTAGAGGACTGATAAGAAAGAAGCATCTGCTCCAGAAGGAGACAAAGCCTGGATGATTGCCTGAGAAGCATGAAGTCGGGGAAAACTGGTAGTAACTGGGGGAAAGGTAAAGGTGACAGGGGGAAATTGCAACCACTGACTCAATTGGATGAAAGGGTTAATGCACCCCATACCCTCCCTCAATGCATGAACAGAACCCATTCTCCACCCTTCCTCATATATCATGCTAATGAGTTCATGGAAAGCTTGCCTCTCCTAGTCTAGAATGTAAGTCAGCCGATAAAATGAATTTAAAAGGTGACAGAAAATGTTGCTGGGTGTGCACCCACCACCCAAGATTACTCGACCTGAGTCAACGCTGGAACCTGGGGTGGTGATCTGGATTCTTTGACTGTTTCTCTTCCTTCCCTTCCTTTCCTTTCTTTCTTATGGAGGCCACATTGTTTATTACCCTTTTTCAAGTTTAAGTTGTTTCTACTGCAAGTAAAAAAAAATTAACCATTTGTTTGGTTTTGTTTCACCTTAATTTAACTTGAAGGGATCATGAAACCTTTATGGCTGCCTGAGCTCCCCATCCAGGTTTTAACATGGAGAAAGATCAGCTTTTACTGCTCTATTTTTTTAACGAGGTAGCATTTCTCATTTTCATTAAGAACATGCCTGTATTCAAGTTAATAGTGTTAGATATGCTGCTAGTAGCAAGTTGTTGCAATTGAGCAACTTAATTGTCCCACATAGGAATACTCAAATTGCATCTTAAAACAGCCACTCTCCTCATCCAGAGGGATCTTTCTACAGTGGAAGTATCTCTTCTGCTGGTTCTCTGACTACTACCTTGGTTACAGGACTTGACTAAAGAGATATGCAAATTCCACAAGTACACATACCTCTTCAGGAAATAAAAATAGGGTTTTATTCAGGCTTTTTTTCCCCCCCTCTTCTCTCCAAATTGATGCTCTCTTATAACAGATGCAACGTTGACCATTGTAATTCACTGACAAATAAAAGGAAGGAACAGGTTCAGTCAGATCTTTGGTTGGTAAGAAACAGTAAGATAGGTAGTGGAAATCTAGTCCAGTTGTACAATCTTGTGGATAGTCACTGGGTTTATTTCTCTAAACCTATAAATGTTTATTTCAGGACAGTAAAGGACAGGAACATAAAACTGTGTTAGCATTAATTAACGACCTTAACTATTACAGCATCGTACTGCATGACACTGGGATTCAGAAATACAACTGATCAAAACTAATTATTTATTCAATAAGTATTCATTTTTTTCTTAGGCATATTAAAAATATTACAGTTCCCAAACTCCAAAATACTTTTAAAAATCATTGTTTGATACTACAGCTGCTAGATCACAAACATTCATTCTCACAGTTGTTCTCTCACCATTTTCACAGTGGGCAAGCTTTTGGTCAAGCTCCTCTAACTCAGTGTGCTGAGAGACTTGGAGACTACAGCTATTAATTTACTTCTTTACACAACAAAAGAAAGAGTACTATAAATTAGTAATGATGGATATATTAATATCCTGACCTACATGAAATAAGAAGCAGTTATGTAATTTTTGTATATATTTACTTGCCCCTCTGGACTGTCACCATAACCTACCAGAATGAGGTCAGAGTTTGAATTTACTGTGTTCTTACCATTTAGGCCATACATGTGATTTGAATTCCAGATGCTTCAATAAGAACAAACCAGGAGCTCGACCTTTTCATTTGTTATAAAATATATACCTTCGAAATGAGAATTTACCAATTACCATGGAAAAGAGCAACAAATATTACTGGGGTTAAGAACAGCACCCGAATCTCCTACCGAACTGAATCTGAGTCAAGGTGATAAAGAGTTTCTTACCAAAAAAAATTTTAAAAATAAAAATCATAAATTGCTGATTTCCTTCAGACTGATTATTCAGTACAAAAACCCCCATGTACCATTCCAGATAATTTCCAAAGCACCCAAGCATCAACACATAACACAGGCATATACACTTGGATCTGGATTAGCCAAAAAACTAAGAAGCTGTGTCTACTAGCTCTGTTCTCTTCACAGTCTGTGGGCATGGAAGCACACACATCTGAAGTCACCACTGCTTGCCACAGCCCTTGCCATCAGTAAGTAAAATTAGAAAAGTAAGGAATATTTCCTTAAAATTAAACACGTGCTGGTAATGAAAGTCACTGTGATAGCATGAGTACTGACATCCAACTGTTAAATATAGTGTAAGTATTCTGTGTACACAGAGTACATAGCTCTGTCAAATGTACTTCCTTCCCAGCTCACTCATACTGATTTGTTGAAATATCATAAATTACAGACAACTTGTGTGCAGCTCTTGCCTCTATAAATTATTCAGCTGTTACAGTAAACAATTAGTGTTGAACCCCTTCATTATAAGGGAAATATATTTTTCTGCTACTTATCATCATCTCTGGAAGCAGATAATGAGGTGAACTATGTGACCCATGTTGTTATTGCTAAGATATTTAAGTCCCATACATGATACTTGCATCTCATAACACCCTGGAGAAGTACTCTGCAGCCCCTATGACAGTGAGAAGAATTCATTTATTTTGTGTGGATGGTTTCTGTTCAGAATATTTCTACAGCATTAAACACTTTTTAAATACCTGACCCTAGTGGGTCAGTCCTCCCATTTGTGAAATCAGATCACACTCTGGTGGGAGCTACTTTATGATGGGAAAGAAGGAGCTGCCTCCATCTTGCAAATACCTTCAGTACTGCATAAGACAAGAAGTATCTGGGACCTTGATTTTTCTGCCCTAAGGTGTACCAGGTACCAGTTCAAAGATACTCTCCTAGCAGGGCACCGCAGCTCTGTACTGTCCTTTTTACAAAGGATTGCAAAATGAGGCAGTCTCACAGACCGAAACGATTCTCTTGAGAAACTTTATTTCATGGAATGGGTGCATAAAGAACCTACCACAGGTGACAATTGTCAGCTAGTCTGGACACGCCTTCCTATGCGTATCTTGCGAATGTAGGAGTTTCCCTTTCCCCATGAGCTTGCATTTATTGGGGTGGGGCTATAGCACGAACTAAGCTCACGCACACAGATAACACCTTCAAAGAAGCTATGACAAAAGTGCATCCTTAAATTTATTCTAACTTTATATTGGCAATAGCAGTTTGAGTCTCATTAATGTTCAGGCATCTTTTGTCAGAAGTGTCAAACTGTCACAAACATTCCTCAGTAAACTCCTACTGCCCCTGCTAAGTAGGTGTAAATTGAGGCTCATGCAGCAGCAAGAACTGCTGCATAAGTATTTCTATTAGGGAAAGCACTGCATGCAAGTCACTGGAAATTGTTATTTCAGAAAGCCTTGCTACAGATTTTTTTTGTCCACTAACACAGCTGCCAGTGGTGCCATATCACCCTTACTTTCCTGGTAGCTGCATATCATTTTAAAACACAAAGCTGCAGCTGTGGTTCTGTTAAAAGAACAGGAAGAAAGGCTATGTTTTGTACTCTTCACACCAAATTTGGTATTCCAGTACAGATGGACATGTGGTAGACAAAAGCAATTGCAAAGTGACAATTTTTGTACAGAGTACGCCTTCAATTTACCAGGCTTGATAATTCAGTTATTTTGAAGCTTAGCAGTATTATCACATAAAGGTGGAAAAAGGTCAGAAAAACATTCACAAATACTGAGCACATGCCAAATAATTCTTATATTTAAAAATTCACATAAAAAATTAATAGATACACAAAATGCATGTAAAATAATGGACAACTAAAAAAAATCCTTGACTGATACAATCAAATACCTGCAGAAAAGAAATCTACAAATACACATTGGCATTTAAAAAGAATGGAATACTGAGTCACAAAATAAGTTCCACATTTCCTGTCTTTTGTTTTGTGTAACCAGAATATTTGATGCAAGTGGTTTTGTTTTGTTAGTTTCTCTTCTAAAGTCTATTTTAATATTCAAGATTGTCTGCTCTAAGAAAGGAAGAGAACTAATGTTATAATACAGAAGTAGACTAGCTGGAATATTACCTGATCCATCTACTAATCCATCCTAAAATCCTTATAGGGCTGAATCTGTCACGTAGTTTTTGAAATGTATTTTGTTTGAGACCACTCCATCATAAAGTTACTTACTGTAAACATAACATAACACTAGTCATATTGCAAAGAATTTAAATTCCTTATTTCTTCTTGGGGTGAAATCTCTGCAAAGGCATTCAGGAAATTATGTCCCACACCTTCCAGTCTTCCTCTCCCCATATTAATTCTTTGTCTTCACTTGTAGCCATAAGAAATGCATAAACCAGGGAGAAGATACAGGAATGTGTAAAATAAGTGAAGGTAACAGATACGTTAATTACTCAGGTACTCCATAGGGTCCTTTATGACTGTGCTGAACTTGTATTTGCAAAAGCTCCAGCTTCATAGAAATACTATCCCTTCTGTTAAAATATGTCTGGTAGATACAGCTGAAAAAAAGTGAACTGAAAAAAGTTTTCAGAGAGCAATGAGAAAAAGATGCAAAAGGAAGAGCTACAAAACCAAATTTAATTCTGCCATTAACAAGATGACACACTCTCTGGGTACATTACATCCAAAGTCAGACACATAAGCCAGTAGATCAGCTCCCAGGGACAGCCCAGCACGTCTCTGCAACCCTTACTCATTAGATTAAATATTTGCAAGCCTAGCTAAACAGGATTACCTATCAGAAACTTTCAGGAGTTAACTGAGAGGCTGGTCAGACAACCTTTTATAGCAGTAGAGAGGATAAACTACAGGAGGTTCTGAGGGCCATGGCCTGTTCTCATTTTGGTACAGAGGGAGCTCAGCTTCAGAAAACTGCATTGCAGAACTCTGTTTCACACAGAAATCCCCTTAAATTGACCAAGCCTAGGCCTCTGGGCTGCTCCCTGAATTAACACCTGATGTGTTTTCATAGCTGTGATTGTGTGGCTTGGATGGCTTTTTGTCTCCCCTCATGGGATAACACTGCTCCCTCAAACTCACACTGGCTGTCACACTTCCCATTCCTTAGACCATCTGGCCCTTTATCTGATGCTACCTACTTATCAGCCAAACTGCTGCAGCTCAGGCTTCTCCTTCCCCACCTGGCTCCTCTTACAGCCAACAGCTCACCCATAATTATTTCTCAGAGCAGACACAGCTAGCTACAGTGATTGATGGACAAGATGACATAACAGAAGTGACTATGTTTTCTAAGCAAGGCAAAGTCTAGAGGTTAACAAACCTACTGAAAGAACTATATAGGTCCAAGGCCCTGTAGAACCTCTTCCAACCACATAACACCTTCCAGGCATCCATGGCCAACCTGTATTCATGTAACACACAAGGAAGAAGCACAAGAAAACACTCAGAGACACAAATGCATGATATTTCTTTCTGAGGAGTCGCTCTCTATACATTATACTACATTAAATTCAAAGACTAAGATACTGTTCTTTTTCTGAATCAAAGCCAGGTTTAATTACCTCATAAATTAATAAATAAGCATTGCACAATACAAGACTTCCTACAAGACGCCTCGTTCCTTTGTTGCAAGTGTTGGAAACGTGAATAAGGTAAAGGAAGAAGAGAACTACAAAAAAGAAAAGAGCTCATGGGCAAAATGCTTTCAGCACTGCCTCAGAGGGCTGGCGACAGGGTTTCTGTTACGAGTCTAAACCAAACTTTTCACAAGTGGTCAGCAAAGGGCATGTTTCTAATTCCCTGCCACTGAAACTGAGTTTCAGTTTTCTGAAATGCTAAATACTGATCCCTATATCTGAGGTTAGTGGGAGATAGACTTTAAAAGCAAGAAGTGGGATAAAATGTAGAGTGCTCTAGAAATAGATAAATTTGTGGTCTGGAAGCACCCTGAAGGCATATACAAAGAAGCAAGGCAACAGCTTGCAGCATGTCAATAACTTTATCTAAAGTGTCCATGAACTTGCTTTTTCTGTGCCATAGACATAAGCAGCTTACTTTCCAGTAACAGAAAAATAAATTAGCTTAACATCTGCCTGATAAGCATATTTGGACAGTTACTATGCAAGAAAGAAAAAAACACACTCAAGCTAAATCTAATATAATTAGTTCAGTGCCTAAGCAGTACAACAGTGATTAGCACAGAAAAGTACATGCAAAATTAAGCCTTACATATCTCCATATTCAAACACTGGGATTGAAATAAGGCCTGAGCTACACAGTAAACAACAAAACATGCTTGTTTATTTGCTGAATACACTTTACTGTGCCCTGAGCAAAATGGAGGAATTATAGTGACAGATACAGCTAGAAAACTCCGAAGAGTTTGGCAAATCAGGATTCTACAGACTAATTCTAGTATTCCTTAATGCTTAACTTAGACTTTTTTCAACATAGTTTTATGTCAGATTTCCAGACTTTATGGCAACAAACTAACAGAGGAAAGGTTCACCACATTTCATATCAAGGGCTAGAGATCAATAAAAACAGGACCACTGGAAGAGACAGGGTGAACCAAGGACCAAGGGTCACCCTCTGCATGTAGGGCTCTCACTGATAGGGCACTATCCCACACCACCTACATCAGATCAGAGTAACAGGGTCTATCTGCACTCCTAGACATGGCAAAGTAACAAGCCAGACAGCCCCGGGGTCTATGCAGCAGAGTCTAATCAGGAATAACAGTGGACAGGCCCAAAGACAGGACCGGAGAGAGTCACCTACCGACCAGGTCCAAGGTTCATCGAGGAGTCAGGGCTCAAGACCAGGCTGTAACACAGATCCAGGGTGCATTCAGGAGACAAGGTTACTCTTAATACAGGCTCCAGACAGGAGACAAAACTGCCATGCTACTTAGGCTTAGAGTCTATCCAGAAAACCCAGTCAGTGAGACAGGCCCAAGTCCAACCAAACCTCAGACAAACTCTAGGTACCTTGGCCTGAGAAAGGGCAGGGGGCACGTAATCCATTAGGCTAATCAAGGCTAATTAATTGCTCCCCCTTAGATGAATGGGACAGTAACTTCATGTTACAACAAAGAAACACTACTACCCTTTAACTTATGTTGTATGAGGAAGTAAATGCACAAGCTTCATGTAGTATTAAAATACTATTACATCATAGTCATGTCAAATCTTGAGTCTGTTAAGATTTTACAGCATTTTCTGTACACTGAACACTGCATGTCTGTCTACAAATGAGCAGTACGCTATTATATATGAAAAGCAGCCAAGCTTATTGTGGTGGTTCAAGCCCTGCCGGGACTGGAGACCACGTTGCCTAGCTGAACCAGGACACTTATAAAAAGTAGTCTTGAAAATGTGATTTACACTATAATAAGCTGTAGAAAAGTATTTATTACTTCTCTGCACTCTCAGTTATCCAATAGGTTTCACTCTAATATTTATTTTACATATACTACTCTTGCTATTTTAATCTTTGCAAAATTCCCCTGGGATCTTACTCTGTAAAGGCCATATTGACAGCACAGTGAGGAATTCTCAAATAATTCACTAAAACACATTAAAGTGTTCTCACAAAAGAGTGTGGCTTCTCAAATATGTTGATGCCATAATTTATTTAGCCAAAGAAAAATGTGAGTTAGGTATTGAGTACCAATATAACCAGTCAGTTAACTAAATACTGCAAACAAATCATCTCAGCTATCTGTAAAATCAAAGTGTGCTCAGTACTTCTAAGTTGGTGTCCAACTTCCTTCAGAATATCACAGTATATCACTTCACAGAATCACAAAACCACAAAGTGGTTGAGGTTGGGAGACCTCCACAGGTCACCTCATTCAACCCCTATCTGCTCAAGCAAGGCCACCTATAGCACAGGACCATGTCCAGATGGGTGATGAATATCTCCAAGGAGGGAGACTGTACAACCTCTCTGAGAAACCATCAGTTTCATAATGTTCAGACTGCACATCCTCTGTATCAGTTTGAGCCCATTACCTCTTGTCCTGTCACTGGGTCCTACTGAAAAGAACCTGGCTCCCTCCTCTTTGCACCCTCCCTTCAGATATTTATATACATTGATGAGATGTCTCCTAAGCCTTGCCTTCTCCAGGAAGAACAGACTCAACTCTCTCAACCTTTCCTCATGTGTGAGTTGCTTTCATCATCTTCATGGTCCTTCTCTGGACCCTATCCAGTATGCCTATGTTTCTCCTGGCTCACATTCAACCTGCAGTCTACCAGCACTCCCAGATCCTTTCCTGCAAAGCTGCTTTTCCATCAGACAGCCCTCAACATGTACTGCTGCATGGTGTTGCTCCTCCCCAGGTACAGGACTTTGCACTTCCCCTTGATGAACATCATGAGGTTCTTGTCTGCTCATTTCTCCAGCCTGACAAGGTTCCTCTGGATGGCAACACAACCCCCTGGTGTGTCAGCCACTCCTCCCAGTGTTGTGTCATCAGCAAACTGGCTGACAGTACACTCCACCCCATCATCTAGATCATTAATGAAGATGTTAAAACAGAACTAGAACCAGTATTGACCCCCTGGGGTATACTGCTAGTTACTAGCCTCCAACCAGACTTTGTGCCACTGATCACCACCCTCTTGGGTCTGGCCATTCAACCAGTTTTTAATACACCCCTCTTCTTATCCGGGCCATACATCAAGAGCTTGTCTCTGAGGATCTTATTGGAGACAGTGTGGAAGGCCTTAGTGAAGTCCAGGTAGACAATAACCACTATTCTCTTCTCGTCTATTAGGCCAGTTATTTCATCACAGAAGTTTAGCAAGTTGGTCAATCATGACTTCCCCTTGGTGAATCCATGCTGACTACTGATGATTTTCTCATCATTCATGTGCATGGAAATGATTTCCAGAACTAGCTGCTCCACGACCTTCACAAGGATCAAGGTGAGGCTAACTGGCTTGTAGTTCCCTGGGTTCTTCTTCTTGCCTTTGAAGATACAAATAACATTTGGATTACTCCAGTCTTCAGGCACTCCTTCAAATCACCACAACTGATCAAAGATTATTGACAGTGGCCTCACAATGACATCTGCCAGCTCCCACAGCAGTCCTGAGCCATCATGGCCCATGCATATCCAGTTTGCCTAATTATTTACTAACCTGATCCTCTACCACCAAGGGTACATTTTCCTTGCTCTGGATTATTTCCCTGGTTTCTGGGACCTAGGATTTCTGAGTTTGGTGAGTACCTTCTTGTTCATTCACACAGGCCTTCTGACTTTCTATTCATTGGGCTGGACTGGTCTTGAGCTCAGAGCAGGTGATCCTTTAATATTAACGAGATTTCTTGGGACTCTCTTCCCTCCAGGGCCTTATCCCATGGGAATCTTCCAAGCAGAATTTAAGAGGCCAAATTCTGCTCTCCTGAATTCTAGTTCTGTGAGCTTCCTTTTAATTTTCCTATTATTTTCCTATCTGAAGTCTTTCTGGTGGAGTTTAACAACCATCAGAATGGAAGGAGGGTTCAGAAGGTCAGCTGCCTGTGGCTTTCTCATTCGGATTAGCAAATTTATACACTTTATTTTTTAGTGTATATATAAACATTGAGGTCCAGCACAGGAGTCTTGCAAATCCTATTTGCAGTGTTATGAAACGATTGACAGAAAAACGTGCAAATGTTACTAAGTTGTGATGAACCAGGTGCAGTTTCTCATAATGTACTTACTTAGCATTAAGGTTTAAAAAACCACCCTGATGATTTTTTACCATATTTGTTTACAAGAAGTGAAAAATGAATGTCAGAAACCTCCTCCTTACAACAGTTGCAACCTTAGGATGGGTTTTTTTTGATCAAAAAGATCATAGGATCATAGAATCATAGAAAGGCTTGGGTTGGAAGGGACCTTCAAGATCACCTAGTTCCAGCCCCAGTGCCATGGGCAGGGACACCTTCCACTGGATCAAGTTGCTCAAATCCCTGTCCAACCTGGCCTTGAACACTGCCAGGGAGTGGGCATCCAAAATTTCTCTGGGCAACCTGTTCCAGTGCCTCACCACCCTCACAGTACAGAATTTCTTCCTGATATCTAATCTAAATCTGTCCTCTTTCAGTTTAAAACCATTACCCCTCATCCTACCACTACACTTCCTGAAAAAGCGTCCCTCCCCATCTTTCCTGTAGCCCCCTTTAGGCACTGGAAGGCCTCTGTAACATCTCCCTTGGAGACTTCTCTTCTCCAGGCTGAACAACCCCAACTCTCAGCCTGTCCTCATAAGGGAGGTGCTCCAGTGCCCTGATCATCTTTGTGGCCTCCTCTGGACCTACGTGAACAACTGAGGCAAGCTGAAAATCACAGAGAAAGAAAATGAAATGATTGCTTTACTTCAGAAAATCAAATGACAATTTGTGTAGAAATGTCCCTCTTTTTTTTTTTTTTAATTTACTTATTCATCAACACCCAAAAAGACAGGTGTGCTAGTAGCAAGCAATAAAGGCTCAAAAACACTGTCCTCCAAAAGCATTTGTCTAAACTTTGGAATCTCTTTTTGGGACAAAGAAGAAAATTACTAGCATATCTTAGAGATGTATCTCTCATATTCTACCAAAAATAAATACTTAGCAGTGTTTTGCATCCAGTATGTTTTCACATGGTGGAAATCATGGATTTCTTATCACTTCTAAAGAACAAAGATGATAAAAAATGTTATCATCAAGCCAGCATTGTATGATGCTGCTACAAGAAACCTAAGCAGAGGGAAAACACTCTTTACAATAGCATAAAATTTCTGCAACTACCTGGTTTATCCAGCATGTTTAGCAGTATCATGATTTCTTTTGGATATTTTCAGCTTTCTCTTGGGAGATAACTCAAACTTTTGCTTTAGAAGGTAACCAAATCACATACCATCACTTTGGTGTTGTCACTTTAAATAGAGCAGTCCAGCAATGTCTCCAGTTAGAACAAGTTCCATTTAGTTAATACTCGTATTTTGTAAATGCCTTTTATTAGCATTGATTTGCCCAAAAGTTTTATATGTCAGAACAGATGAATTTACCTATTTTTAACCACTTTGATCTTCAGGCTTCTTACACAAGATCTGTTAATTTCAATTCCATTTTTATTTGAGCCCTTGTTGATGATGTCATTAATAGTTCCTTGCAAGTGAGGGAATAGATATTCCCATATCTGAATCAAGAAATCATCACCCTTCTTTAACCAAGCTCTAGTAAAGTGAGAAAAAATTCTGCCTAAAACAAGAATGGGGTTTCTTCTTGACAAAAATCCCTGTCATTTCTCAAGAGCTTCTGAAAGTTGTTTGATTTACAAACACACAATCTAGCAAAAATTGCCATTCAAGATTTACACTTAATAATGGGGTAGTTAAACACTGGAAGACAAAAAAAAAAAAAAAAGCTACTTTCTTTCCTCTGTGGATTTAGTTAATTGCAAAGGCAAATCAGATCAGAAAACAATATAAAGTATACCTTTCTGGCCTTTCCAGTGTACAAGGGCAATGCAACAGACTTGGGTTACACAGAAGATATCCAAGGTGCCTTTCTACAGCTGAAACATGTGGACTGGGGTAGAAAAAGGAGGAAAGGGAGCAAATTTGGGTATTACCCTCCTTAACTGGAATGATGACTAATCAGAATGCTTAACACAGCAATGCAGTATGTTTCCATAGGGAGAATATGCTTGAAATGTCCAGACACTTGTATTTGGGCCCACATTGAGAGTTTTTTCCAAACATTCCCAGACCACTTCCACTTGCATAGTCTATCTTAAATTTCAGAGTTGAACGTGGCAGGTTGGAAGGCATGAAGAAAAGAAATGAAGCTGACAAAATAAATTACATGACATTTTCTAATGTCTTGTTCTGTCTGTACTTTACTTCTCCAATAAAGCCAGTAAGAGTGACTATCACAAGCCCATGAGACTAGCAATTTAGAGCATCTAATGAGATGGTTGGTGTAATCATGCTAGCTGCTATAGTAGCAGCTATTGCACATGTTTTACCCAATCAGCACTCTGAAGCCCTCTGTAGTCAAGAATAAGATATTCATCTTGCTTCAGAAAGATACTGTGCATACACATCATTGTTGCAAAGCACTGCACCCATGCATGCACATAAAAAACAGGCCTAGTTTATCCTTTAATTAAACAATTAAAACACATTCCTATAATAGCATAGAAGTTATTTTAGGGAACCAATTCTACTTTTTTTTGGATAAAAAATTAAAATTCACAGGGAATAAAATTTATAAATAGTTTACAAAACTGTGCTGACCATGAGTACAATATCTAACCTCTATTTAAGAGGGTAAAATAGCTAGTAACATCTATTTTTGCATTTGATTATGCTATCTGAATAAATACAAGGCATTATTAGTTTCTCAGTGAGCCAAGAACCAGAGCAGACAGGTTTCTGTTCACTGAGAGTATTTTAAGAAAGCCTAATGTCAGACTTGAGGTTTCATTGGGCATTTATTAGTATTATGTTGCTAAAATTTTCAGACTCTAAAAACAGTTTCCAGACTTTAGTAGAACAGAATATCATATTTACCTCTGCTTCATCTCTGTTTCCTCAATAACTAAACTCACACTTCAGTTATAAGATATGCAAATACCTGAAAGATTTACATGATTTACGTTGCAAGCCTCCTTGTAAATTTTCTGAACTGTGGCTTGTGATGTGATCAGGTTAGTTAGGAAAAGATATGTTCACCTTCTGGATTATATTAACATAATCTCAAACTTTTGAAAACTCTTACCCTATGTAGCCGCACAAGCATTTCACATACTTAGAGACTTAACTAAGTCATAGAGAGATAAGCATTCAGAGCATTAACTGAACAGCTCCAGACTGCAGTGGGGAGGAACCATAAGGGGCCGTTTGTCTCAGGTGGCATTTAATTATAATGAGCAGAATCCAGGTTACTAGCAGAATATATCTGCACATGTGTGATTGAATGAAATGTATTTAACAGGGAGAAAAAAAGGGTTAAAGAACATTCAGAATTTTGTATAATGACACAGAAATAAAAATCTTAAATTGACAATTTAATTTCTCCTCTTACAACTAGTTATTCATGTAAAATATTGAGACAGCAAATTAGGATGTAATTCATAAACCTCTTCTCTCACTGGTGCAGTTTTTGACCTTTCAGAGGAATTGATCTTGATTGCCAACTACAGGATCAGAAATTCTGAAGTGAAGCACAGGCTCTAAAGCATTTCGATCTTGTGCTGCTCCGTGTTCATCCATTATGTATAATACGAAGTGACATTGTGAGCCAGAGAAGAAGCTTCTTTCACCTTCTGCCCCACCACGATTATATCCCCAGCACCCTGCTGAGTCACTGTGCTTCCAAATCAACGTAGACAGGAGCCTCAGACCGTGCCCCAGGGCAGACAGCATCTTCCTTTGATTCCAGTCTTCTCTTTTTCACTCTTTTGCATTTCATGTTTCTTTCTACAGCCCCATGCTAAAACTCAGGCCCAATACTTTGATATCACAGTTTGTGAATCTTTTGAGAGGCTTTCCTCAATCCCTATCAGAAATACGTTTAATGTCTCACACCTCTCGAGTGCCAAACAGAACCATGCTTTTTGTTTCGACACCAGCTGTAAGAATAATAGAGGGCATGTTCCTTAAATCTGATAACTCGTATGATTTATATCATGACAGTCAATGGCTACTGAAGCAAAAGCACAAGAAAGTAATCGATTTCTTATGTTCAAAGAGGGAAAAAGATATTTTTATCATGATATTATAAAATAAACTGTTCCCTGAAGGGAGGGGGAGGGGCCCACTCATTTTCAAATAAATGCAGACTATACAATATTAATTACCCCTAATAACTGTCAAGGATTAGTAACATTAGTGAAAAGTAATTGTACTGAATTGTATTACTGAGTATGGTTGTTGATTTCTTTTTAATAATTGATGTCTGAAAACACAATCTTGCAGTTAAGAGCTATGATTTTCTCACATTGCCTAGCAACCTGTGCAAATATAGAACTGCAGATGCAAAACTACTGACCTTTCTTCCATGCCTGCTTTCCAGCGCTTATTATTTCTATCTTACACAGCAAAAAATAAAACCAGAAAAGATATTTCAAACACTGAACACTTCGGTATATACTTAGCATTTCAGATAACAAAATCATGGCAAAATCTTTGCCTAACAGAAAAGAAGAAACGGTTTTATTTATCTAAGCTTAAAATACCGCATACTGCACACTATCTCACTGATCCTTCAACACATACAGAATGATTACTCACCCTGCAATATCTGTGGCTCTTAGGAGTTGTTGTCCATGAAGATTCCTTTCCTAATGCACATGTACAGTGTAGGGGGGATTTATTTTTTTTTTTAGACCAACAATGTCCACCGAATCTATTCCTGCATTTAAGTATACCTGCATTCAGCCTAAGGGGATGGGTTGAGCTACTCATTTCTTGGTAAAGAAGTAGTAGAATTCAGCAAATGGGAAGAAGAGCACATTCAAAACATAAGAGCATGTTGAAGGAAGCCAAGGTAATAGCCTACACAGCTTTTCCCATAGCGCCAAAATACAACTTCTTTGACTACCTGACAATATGTATAAGGCAGCACATACAGAGATAGAGTTGAGAGAAAGACCTTTTACCTCTTTACTTGTGATTGGAAATTGTGGTTGGAAGGCTGAACAATAACATTGTCATAGAAGACTAAAAAAGCAGCAATTAACAGCACTGCAGTAGGCGTCAGAGAACAGGAAGAAGAGAGATGAAAAGAGAGAAAGAGTGGATGGTAGCCACAAAATGCTGAAGACCTAGGTTCCAAATCTGGAAATGGTAGTGAGGTTATACTCAATGCCCATACTTTCAAGGCCTATCACCTTGTCCAGCAGGCCTTACAGAGAATTCAGCTAACCACTACTGGCAGCATAGTATGATATTCTCAGCCAGGACTGAGAACACCATATTGCTCAAGTTTCTCTCTCTAAGAAGGTAAGGCCATTCAAACAAAATTCAAAGGCCTGGGAAAATTTGTAGTCAAACATTTGGTGCCTTCGCAGCTTGAGGTTCTCTAGTCCTTTTTCATTTTGTTTAGAAATTTTTCTTCCATATCTTGTGGGAATACAGGCTCAGCATTTCATCTGGGTGCCATGAGAGATTACCAATATTAGAGAGCTAGACTTTGCTTTGCACAGTTCCCTGCTGTTTCCCCAGATTGGTCCTTTTACTGGTCCTTTATTTCCTGTCTCCGAATATCTTCTGATTTTATTTCCCACATGGTGTTCAGATTGCACACATTAATATATAAGATTCCCAATGGGCAACAGGGTTCATAATTTTGCAGAAATATATTACTCGTGTTGCATGTCAAGAAGTGAACAGAAATGGAATTGAAGAGCAAAGTGGGAAATGAGAGAAGGAATACATGGGACCCAAGTATGGCTACCCATAAAACATACATATGTATTACTGCTAAGCATGAATTCCCCTTAATGACAGCAAATAGTCAATATGCATATTTTTCTAAAGCATTGACATATTTAGAAATATCATTTCATCACTGCTGCCAGGTGTGGATTTATTCTGTGGATAAAAATGTATACTTCAGAGAAGTATTGTGAACATCAGTTCCTTTTTACAGTAGCTTTTGAACAATGTGCTTACTTTTCTGGTATTTGTTTAGTACTTTGTAGCTTTCAGTTACCATGGCTATTAATAGGAAAGACAGAGGATAATCTTCTTTTGCCTTGATAGTGGGGGCTTGGTACATGCATGTGGAAGGAGTTAGTCTGCAGTCCATCTAGGAGGTAGAAATATCTCCTTAAACTAAAACATAAGAATCTGGACACAATGAGATACTTCCCTTCCAGTCAAAAAAAAAAAAAAAAAAAAAAAAAAAAAAAAAAAAAAAAAAAAAAATCAATGCAGCATTTGTAAATATCTTGGAATGTAAATGTACACACAAAGCTTATATCAACACATTCCTTCTGAAATTATTCCAATCCAATGTGCTTAGCCACGTCCTTCTGAAAAGACACCTACAAAGAAGTCGAACACCATACTGAAACTACATGGCTGTTTGGGTTAGGAGCCAGCCCTATAAAAATTCTCAAAATCCTTATAATAATTTGGCTCACGTTTTATACATTCTTTTAACCCTAAAATGGATTTAACAATCCATAGCAGGAGATAATACACATTATTAGTATTTGGTGCAAGCTCAGACTCAGGTTTCTCACAACTCCTTCAGTTACCCTTGCCAGCAATCCCTATATTTGTGATATTGTTTTCATGCCAATTTTCAGTGTGTGGAGTTTTAGGAACAAAGGTTTTCAGGAGCACATAGAGATTAAACCCATCATTCCACTATCCTACTGATTCTTAAGTTCTATTTCCCTCCTAGAACACATCGGAATATTCTGCATAAATACAGAGTAAGTTAAGTGAAACTAAAAATATCTTTCATACTTATAATTAGTTTTCAAAGTATAGAATTTACTTCATAAATATGGATGGTCACTATAGGTTTCTGATGTCCTTGCTGTCATAAACTAAGAAAGGTCTTGAAGAAGATACTAGAGAAAGCAACTGAAATTTTTTTGTCATAATTCACATTCTTTGTCTAAAAATATCAATTCTTAGAAGTCCTAAACTGCAGGATCCTCCTTTATTGCCTTGTGCATTTTGCGTCCTGATAAGCTGACAGGTCTTTTCAATCCACACTTTTTTGAAGAGGACAATGTAGGATACACCTTAAGGATAGAGGTCAGATTTTGGGTAGACAGCATGTTGTATGTGTCCTCTGTGAAATATACCTGTTCTGTTACCTTTTCCTATGCAGTTTGACTTGTTCTTGACAGTCTTAGAATTATCAAGACTTCAGAATTATCAGGAGTAAAATAACTAAGCACTAGAGTGACTAGGCATGTAATCTGAATAGTGTAAAAGAACACAAAAAAATTAGATTATTTATGTTATTTTATTATCTTATGCTTCTAAATTTATGGATCAATCTATAAAATACAAAGTGGACGTCTTATCTAAAATATATTAATATTTTAATGAATACTTGCACTGTCTAGAAAATAATAAGATTTTCTTCAGGAAGCATGATGGCAGAAAACTCAAGAAAAACAGAACATAATGTATTACAAAATTAAGATTCATCAAGATACATAAATCAATAAAATAGTTTGCTCTCTATTTTGCTAAATTTAAAGATCTATCTTTTAAAATTCTATGTTATAAAGGTTTTCTGGATGTTTGTTTTCTTATACACACAACACATGATTTAAATCAAGAAAAAGAAGTTTTGCATGATTCTAGGCATTATATCAGTTACTGCTTTCTTTAGACAAATTGTGACCCTATCTGTGAAATATTACCTATCTCAGCTCATTCCTTCCCATCAGTTTCAAATTTTAGATGTTATTTCAAGTCACACTAATCATTATCATTATCACTACAGTATGAAACAGAACAGAGTTTAGTTCTCTATACTTATTTTCTTCTTAGGTAACTGGAGATGTTCAGCACCTCAGAAAGCCAAGGCATTTGTATCTTAAAACATCACTAAAACGAATAAAGAATAAAAATGAGTAGGAGGAGAAAGTAAAAGAATTCTAATTTTGCCGGTTTCTTTCTTTTAAATTAAGCATTTTACAATATTTTGACAACTATGTATGAATAGTTCAATTATTCTGTAGAACAAATTTTATTAATATTCTTCAGTTTTATTTTATGAATACAACTCCAAGCTTATTAGTTAAGAACAGTTTATTATAACTAGCTGAATACAGTTAATAACTGAATTCTTAAATTAAAGATGGTTTAGATTCTGAAGATTGGACCCTGGTCTTGAAAATATCTTAATTAAAGTGTAAATACATCCAGAGCTTCTGAGCAATCTAGCTTCAGCCTTCACATCCTCATTCATACATCAACAGCGCAATATAGCAGCACAGGATACAAGCATTACCATGCAATTTAAAAGCAAGTATGTCAAATTTTTTTTGCACAGAAGTGTGACTGCCACACTATTTCAAAATGTCAGTTTCCTATTTGAATAACTCTGTTTAACTGGTAATTCCTAAAAGCAGCTCAAGAAGATTGCTTGAACAGATACAGAGAAAGCAAAGCAAAGGCGCCTGTTATAGACCAACAATAATCTCATTACATTTTAAAAATATTTTTTCCCTACGCTATTTCATAAACAAACTTTTAAATCATACTGGATAATTTTCACACCTTAGCTCTGTTTTAAACATACTTATTGAAGATAAGCAGGCAATGATCATACAAAGTTCTGTATACAACCAATGTAATCATTAAGTTCTGCATGCTTAATTCTATGTGATTTTCTGAAGATAGATCAGCTATTTAGAAAACTTTCTATTTCTGGACTATATGTTGGGGTTTTTTCCATAACGACTGATCTATACTTGTAATGTACATACTTCTTTGAAATGCCAAACATTAGAACTTACCTTTTTGTAGTGTCTGTTGTCCACAGTCAAGAAAATATTTTTATAGATATACATGCGTGCCAGATTACTTCTACCACCATTTCAGCTATTTTGAGTGTATGACCACTTTTTAAAAACATCTAGCCTACAGTAACATGAAATAGGAACCTCTTCAATCATGTCTGCTGGAAAAATACATATCTAGTTAAAATCCAAATAGCAATGATATAGATGATCATAAATTCACTCTGCTGAAATGTAAAGAGTAAGGCGTACAGTCGAATACTTCACTACCAGGGAAAAACATATGTATGGAGTGCTACCTCCAAATCATGCCTCATGATCTTCCAAATAGGAGAATACCCACCCTTGATCCATCACAACATAATAATGAACAGATGACTGATATTACTTCTTAGGGATGCAAACAATTCCCTTGTACATTTCTCCATTATGTAAGAGAGTCTGACAGACTGAAACGGCTGGGAAAGAGGTGAGATCGTGGGCAGTGATAGTGTGTCCTTTAAATGTTGTTTCTTCCCTACCTCTGCTAACTTCATGGATTTCCAAAACAGTGTAGGGAGTGAATATCAATTTTTTATAAGGAAGATCCAAGTTTCCTTTTTCCTATTAACAATTCATGAATGTTGACAGGAAGATTAAAAAAATAAGTTATCGTATTTAGGAAAAATCATTTATTAACAGAAGATGGTCAGCAGATGGATGCAAAATACTCTGGAAAAAGAGATAAAACCCCCTTGTTTTATCTGCCAGTAGAGCTACTAGTGATGAACTATATTATAGAAGTCTTTGTCAATATATGTCAAACAACCTCATTCCACTCTTACCTCATTAGTCACAGATATAAGAGTACCACATCTGTTACATGTCTCTCAAGAATCCATTTTTTTTGAAAAACAGAACAGTAACAACACTGCCAGTCACCTGTCTTTCAGCAATCATATGCTTGCTTTTCATGGTTAGTGATATGAAGTAACAGCTATGGAAAGAAAAGTTTGTTTGTATTTCTTTGTTTTATAGTAAGAACAGAATTCAGTATCCTGTATGTCAAGACAACTAGCTTTAGTCTCTCCGACTGTTTGCTGCTGCTCTGAGATACTGCATACTCAAGTTACATCAATTTATGCACAACAAGCAATTAAATAAGGAAAACCACAAAACATTGGACTAGTCTTAAAGGAACTGAATAGCAATCCTAGTTTTAATTTGATCTGCACACTTCAGTTCCTTTTAATCTTGGAAAATATATAAGCATTTACAAATTTTAAAAGCAACTCTCTTCTTCCTGGACAGACATTTTATACATGTCACTAAAATTTTTCAGGAGCAGGCAATGATACTGGTTAGGAAGTGATAAAATTTTTAAAGATATGCTCTTTTAAAAGTATTGAAGCACCAATTTTCCAAAAGTTAGATTTCTTTAAGAATTCCAGCTTTTTTGAAATGCTAAGGGATTCCATTACAGAGTATTAAATCCAAGCAATTAGCCCAGTTCATATCTTACTACACTATTTTTAGAAGCAACTATACACATTTCTTGTTTAAATTTAATTTGAGGACTTATTCTTTCACTCTAAAAACTTTTTTTTTTTTTTTAATCAAACACATATAAATATAGTACTTTATAAACACATATAAAATAGTACTTTATTATAATTTATCTCATAATAAGAATGTTATCAATCAAAATATAGTCACATTGTTTTGCTGTTTTCAGTGATATTCTGCATAGAAACATACAACAGACAAAATAGATGATATCTAAAATTTTTCAGCTGAATAAGGATATTTGAAGAGGAATACGATTTTTCTAAGAGCTTTCCTGAAAATTTCATCTCTTCCGTCAATATTTTCACTCTGGATAAATATATTCATCTTTTGGAGAAAATTCAGTTGAGTCTACTATTTAAATCAAAACACTACCACACACATACTGTGTCATTTCCTCTCCCAGGAAACATATACATTAAAGATATTAGTCACATTTTTAATGTATTATTGGAAAAGTCTCAACTATTTTAGCAATAAAGATAATGGAATTTATGTAAAACTTCTACATTACTGAGATACCACAAACTAAGCAATGTTTTAGTCTGGCTGTTGAAGCGTGTCAGAGTCCAAGTCCAATATGGAAATCTCAAATATTAAAAATTGTTTCATATCTGCATCTCCAGATGTGTCCACATCAAATTAATAACATATTAAGCACAAATTTTGCCCAGACTTTCCAATTTTCCTAGGCATGTTTTTGCTTTGATGTTCCTGAAGAAGATACTTCTTATCCTACTCCCAAGGAACAACGGTAGAAGCTCTGCTGCAGACACCGCTGAGAAAAGTTCTGTGCAGCACATGGTTAGAACTGCTTCTTGGTAAACCAAAGTAAAAAAACAAACCAAACATTATTAATCTGGTTTTAATCTTCACACAATTATACAGTGATGCAAGATCACTCTTCCCATTATCTGAGATGGAAGTAAGAAAATCTTGTCTACAACTTTCATAGCTGGGAAAAAAAAAAAAAAAAAAAAAAAAAAAAAAGTAATGTAGACTTCAACTCACCTCACCCTGTAATACAGGGCACCATGACTATTGACTGGAAAAAAAAAGAATCAAAAAACAGAAAATCACGTTTGCAGGATTATTAATGTTCAGCCCTTTTGTGGGAAGATTCTACCTCTTTACTAAGGTCTGAGAGCTCAGAGAAAACCTGTCTTTCCCTCTCATTCTTTACTTGGGTGATCATGAGTGCTTTGCCACAAACATCTAGGTTCCAGCCTCTGGTGCCAGCAAGCTTATGGCAATTCCAATCTTTCACGGACACAGGTCTTCAAGTCTCTAACCGAGATACCTTAGAAGTCGGAGCTTTATAACATGATTCACATGTGCCAGAACAGAGATACCAAAAAAAGAAATCTTTACCTTAGTAGGTTTTTTTAAGAGCTGTTCATTGCAATAAACCATATTTTAGTTAATAAATTCAAAATAGATGAAAATATTTTTGGGAAAAAGATGTATTTTTTTGTACCCCTATTCTGGATAAGGTGGCAGGTGTATTAAAGAAAAGAAACAATAAAAATATGCTAATATGGAACTTAGCTTTCAAAGAAAGAATAATGAAGAAGAGTGAAGAAAAAATCTAGTTCAGAGCATATATCTTTAAAATGTATTATTCTAACAAAGAATACTGGAATCAAACCACCAACTATATGGTTAAAACATACACAAGTTTGTGTGCATGCATATGTATGTGTACACATTCCACTTTATGAAGACATCAGACTCAAAAGTAAAGGTGATATGGATATACATGAAAGCTTGCAACATTTCAGACTTAATAAATCATAAATATGCTACTGTTTAATGTCTAAATATTTTATTGCTTATGATGGCTACAGTGTTAATTATTGTGATTATAGAAGTCCTCCATGATAAAATGTCCTGTATTTCACCTTCTTTATTACATTTTTCTTATCTGCAGTACTGAAAAGAATGTCATTTTATCAAGTTTCAAGTTCTTAACATTAAATTTGTAAAGCCTGAGTAAATAAAATCCTACTGGAATAGTTGATGTCATCTGCATATTCATGAATGAAATGTATTTAGGTAATTTCCAATTTTTCCTTTCTTATCTTATATGTTTGATCTCTACTCCCTTTACAGTAGTGTTTTACTTTCTTGCTCCTACTTTCTTTTACCCACAATTACCCATAAAGACTTTACACTGTTTTAAAGTCAATGCCAAATAAACACCTCTTTATTATGCTTCACAGCATAACAAATAAAGGTTTGTTTACTGGATTCACTTTCAATTTAAGGATGCTTACAAATCACTTCTTGAAACCTTAGTATTTCCCTGTTGTAGCAAATTTCACTAAAAGATACCTGAACTCTATACAGATAGATGTCAAGATTTACAACTAAAATCCAAAGCATGGGCTAAATATAAAAACAAAAATACAAGATCACAGCTTATATCTTACACCAATACACTGGATAGTGAAATATATTATCTGTTTTTTCTGGATCTGTTTAAGCAAATAAAAGTTGTATAAGTAAGGAAAAGGGATTCTGGGAATCTCTAACACCATGTTAGCTTAATGGGGCTAGAAAGAACTAGGCAACCTGTTATCCTTTGATATTAAAGGGTAGTGGCATTTTGGGAGAGCTAAAATACTTGAGTTTCAGATGAAGAGTGCCAGAGAGACCAGCCACAAGTTATACCTACAAGGACAACCAAGAGAACCCTGCACAACTTTTAAAGTTGTATAAATTTTCTATAAGAAGGAAAAGAAGGAGATTTCTTGAGACCTTTGGCTCCATATCACAGAAACAGAAATGAGGACAAAAGACTATTTGCATAAATGAAAGTTAACTTTACTGACACAAAAAATGTATAGCAAACTAGTTTTGCTTAAATTAGCTTTTTAAAAAAAAAATAGCTGAAGAAAGGTAAAAATATTGTTTCAGCTATTTCTTGTATACAAGTTAAAGTGCTAAACAGCACAAACAAAATTACAGGCTTGTGACCTGCTGAAGAAGAGAGAGAGGGTATGGTTCTCTACTTAACTTCTAATTTGTATTTCTGTGAAAGAATTGGGACTATTTCTTTAGTCTGGAAATCTTAGGCATGAGTCTAAAAAGATATATTTTAAAAAAAAAAAAAAAAAAAAAAAGTCAGGACCAAAATGAAATCAAAACAAAGACATACTCAGATTTGAGAATATTTCCCTTCTTTCCATGACAAGCTCCAATCCTGGCAATGTTACTCTGGAAGGAACTTGCAACAATTACATATGATTTTAGTGACATGAATACAGCACAAGGCAACATCACAGAATCAGAGAATGGTTTGGGTTGGAAGGGACATCTAATTCCAACCCTCCTGCCATGGGCAGGGACACCTTCCACTGGATCAGGCTGCCCAAAGCCCCGTCCAACCTGGCCTTGAACACTGCCAGGGAGGGGACATCCACAACTTCTCTGGGCAACATGTTCTAGTGTCTTACCACCCTCACTATGACACAGTTGATCTAGACAAAGGCAGAATTTGAGTGATATGTCAGATATTACTACAGTTGATAGTGCAAAGAAATCCACTTAAAAGAAAAGAACCTTCAACCTTTTTTTATGTATTTGGACTTTTCTGTCCTTATATATTTCACTCTAAAGGAAGAAAATTATGATTTAACTACACTCAAGTTTCACATAACAAGCAATCACACTTTAGGTATTTAGATTTGAAGGGTTCATCTTAATGCTTCACTTCAGCCACCTCATACATCACAGTATAGCCTAGTGGTATTGCTTCCCCATAACCTGTAAAACAGCTACAGATATGAAAAGGAAAGCAAAAGCTCATGAGAAAAAAAAATGTGGCAGTATAAGAGGAGGGAATAATCAAGAATATCAATAACCTGAGAGTTTTCAGCATTTGGGGAGTGATATAGAAGAACTTCAGAAGGAAAAAAAAATAAATTCAACCAGACATGAAACATTTAACACAACTGAAACCCTTTCCTCACAAGCAATGAAAGAAAAAGAATCTGTTTAAGCTGCAGAGGATACGAAGTCATTGATTCTAGATCAGTAAGAAAGATCTCAAGACTTTCCATATTTCTTGAAAAAAAAACTCAGATGAGTTACCAATGGAGCACTGGAAAACCACAGCTGCATTAGCATAGCATGAAGAGAAAGAGGTAGGAGCTGTCTCATGTAAACTTCTTCCAGCTACATTTGGCTTGTTCCACATAAGAAGCATAATTCCATCAAATACCCAAATATGCCTTTTATAACAGGGAAAGGGTTAGAAAAAAAAAATATGCTTGTATGCAAAATCTATTACGGTTTTATGCCTTTTTTTTTTTTTTTTCCCCCCTCTGGGCAATTAGTCATCTCAACAGAAGCTTGGATTTTTTTCTGATGGTTGGGTCTTTCCATGACTGTCCTGGACTTCATTAAAGACTAAGTTGAGAGTATTGAGATAAAAATGACAATAAATAGCTTATCGAAAAAAAAACCACAATCCCCCCAAAAAAACAAAACAAAACTAACCCACACCCCCTCTGTCTTTGCAAATCATGAAAACAGATTCCTATATCATGTTTTGTGTTCTTATTCTGATTATGACCTCATCAACATCCCATCCTCATTTCTCAAGATAGGAAGGCTGTAGAAGGGAAAAAAAAACCTGTCTAGACAGTCCAGTGTGCTTTTTCAGCACACTGAAAAAGCCAAAACTGTAACAGCAGTATGCAATCTTTTCAATTTCATGACAATTTGAAGTTATTGATAATTGTATTTTGTGAGTTTAGACCCACTTAATGCTGTCATCAGAAGAAAGCTGATATATGCTTCTTTGAGTTACTGGGATTTAATTTCTGTTACTATATGACTATTAAAGAATGTATATTTTGGAACATATACATATCTGGTTTTGAGATCAATGCAATTAACTTTATTTGTCACTTTGCTATAACTTATTATATTGTAGTATATGCTTCCCTTACAGTTACTGTACATGTATTGTCACACATACTAAATAAAATGTTTTTCCAAAAGTACCCCAGCTGTGACAATTGTTTTCAACTTACTCCTGGAAACTATCATGTAGTAACTTTAAAAGATATTTCATATGCTTGCCTCCAGGATGAAAGCCTGTATTTTTTTTGTGCTTTCTACTTTCTTTTTAACTCCATGACTTTTATATATGAGCCACAAGCCATTAAATCTTGTAAAACTTTTGATGTGTATTTTCAAATCTCACCAGACATGTGGTCCAAAGCTTGAGCACGCACAAACCTAGCAGCACAATGAGGACTGCACATCAAAATCAGAAAATTAACTTCCAGCTATCACAATTAGAGAGTATTAATAACTTAATTTGACATTAGTTTATTTATAAAGCTATGTGAATTGTATGTTTCCTCTTTAAAGAAAAGGTTTAAATCTTGTTTTTACAAAGAAAAAAATCCAAATGTTTCTTCCTTTTTTTCCCTCAAAATTCATAAGACAGAGATTTGTAATCATTCCTTTAACTTGCTTGTATGTAACTTCTGCCCTCAGCTCAAAACTTGATGTCATTGTGGTGGGTTGAACCTGACTGGATGCCAGGTGCCCACCAAAGCCGCTCTATCACTCCCCACCATCACTGGCAAAACAGACTTGATTTGGGGAAAAATTAATTTAATTTATTACCAATCAAATCAAAGTAGGATAATGAGAAATAAAATCAAATCCTAAAACCACTCCTCCTTTCTTTCCAGGTTTAACTTTACTCCCGATTTTCTCTACCTGCTCCCACACAGCAGCACAGGAGGACAGGGAATGGGGGTTGCGGTAAGATCATGAACACACATTTCTGCGGCTCCTTCCTCCTCAGGGGAAGGAACCCTCACAATCTTCCCCTGCTCCAGCGTGGGTCACTCCCATGGGAGACAGTTCTCCATGAACTTCTCCAACATGAATCCTTCCCATGGGCTGCAGTTCTTCATAAGTTGCTCCAGTGTGGGTCCCCTATGAGGTCACAAGTCCTGTCAGCAAACCTGCTCAAGCATGGACTCCTCTTTCCATGGGTCCACGGGTCCTGCTAGAAGCCTACTCCAGCATGGCCTTCCCACAGGGTCACAGCCTCCTTCGGGCATCCACCTGCTCTGGTGTGGGGTCCTCCCTGGGCTGCAGGTGGATCTCTGCTCCACCGTTACCCTCCATGGGCTGCAGGGCACAGCCGCCTCACCATGGGCTGCACCACGGGATGCAGGGGAATCTCTGCTCTGGCGCCTGCAGCACCTCCTGCCCCTCCTTCTTCACTGACTGGGGTGTCTGCAGTTGTTTCTCTCACATATTCACACTTCTCTCTTATGGCTGCTGTTGCTCAGGGTTTTTATTTTTCCCCTTCATAAATACAATATCCCAGAGGTGCTACCACTGTCGCTGACAGGCTCAGCCTTGGCCTGCAGTGGGTCCATCCTGGAGCTGGCTGGCATTGGCTCTATCAGACATAGGGGAAACTTCTGGCGGCTTCTCACAGAAGCCACCCCTGTAGCCTCCCCTCTACCAAAACCTTGATACACAAACCCAATAGAGTAATTTACAAGCAGTCTCTATCATGTTTATACATTTGAGACACATACATAGTGTGCTTTTGATTTCTGTACAAAGAGCTTCCCAGGGCTTCCAATGATAAATGGTTCACGCAGGATTTCCACTTTAGAATTCAATTCAAATCCTTCAGGAATCTTCAATAAAGAGTTTATGACCAAGAACAGATGTAATGTAAAGTAGGATTTCTGTACGATTGTTAGAAATGAACCCTAATCAAGTACATTAAAAATCATTAAAGTATATATAGTTTAATAAATTAATCTGCTGTTAAAAACACAATACTTACAGACTGGCTAATGTGTGTTTGTTTGTATCATCACCTTCCACTTCAACTGTACATGAGCTTTTTATAGCTTACAGGTTCTTCTCTAGGTTTACTTGACATAGATGTGACTTTCTGATACAAGATTATGGTTGTCATAATAAAGTGATCGGAAACCCAAACTGGGAAACTTGAGACCTAGTTTCTAAATCAAGCTTCATATATCCTGGTAAGTAATTTCAACTCCCTTTTACTTTTTTTGTTCCTTTTCTATTTAGTTGAATGATCTCCAAAGGATAGGAATTGAGTTACTTATTATAGCACCTATTACAATGGAGACCTTGGTTTCTCCTCAGTTCTCAAGGTACTGATGAAAATTTTAGAAAATGATCAAATTTTGGACAGCATTTTGATTGACAGTAGTTCCACAGATGTGAATTTGGAATTATAAAAATATTCAACTGTGTAGGTTCCTTTGAAACCCCACCAAGCCATGACAATTCTTTTATATTACAAACCACGATTTCCTCTTCCCTCCATCTGTACCTTCGTTCAGCACACAAAATTCTTCCTTAATCTTACACCACAGGACCTGTTCTTCCCATGATGATGCATGCAGAAGACACAAAAAGAAAGGCCAAGTTTCTCTTTCCATATGAGCTTCCAGACAAGCAGCTTTCCTGGCAGGCATACTTTGCATATATACCATGAAGGTCATAGAGAATGAAGAGAAGGCAAAAGCATCGGAAAGGGAACTGAAACCATCTATTGATTTCTATAGATTCACTTCTGATTAAAATCAGTGCAAACATTTTCCCAAAATAAGTTTTTAAGGAAGGATTCCCCTAGTTGTTCCCTCATCTTTTTCAGTTTCCTCAAGGGCTATAAGAGGTCCCAGAAACCATGAAAAATACAGAAGTCTTGCTGTGGAATTAGGACTTTAGCTCTCTTTCTTACATTTCCTACAGTGAAACAAGACAAACCATGGTAAATTACGTAGTATTACAAGAGTTTCAGCCAGCTATTTTAACTATCTAAAGCTGAAAGCAGTAAGATCTTTGAGCAGGGTGACTTGAAGGACAGCAAGCCAGTTACCGTGGGAAATGCATTTAAAAGACCGGAAGCACAGGCATTTTAAAACGGAGTTACAACTTTCACACCAAACCACACACTGAACTACTTCGCTTGTAGTTTAGCTGGATGTAACCCTGTTAAATAGCACATCAATGACAAAATGACTCAGCTAAAAGAAGTGTGAGAATTTAAGATCTTTCTCCACCTCAGGAGGGATACACAGTCAAGTCCTAGGGATCTAATATCTTCTTTCTGCCTGAGAAAACAAAAAGTCTTATCGTGCACCATCTGCAATTATTAAAGAGAAAGCTGACACACAGTCATATCTAAGTCAAACTTCAGAACTCACAGCCCTTCAAGAAACAAAGAAAGAATTTCAGTATTTTACAATATTTTAATAAAGCTATTATATTCCACTTGGTTTTAAAACTCAAATTCAGAGAATAAAATACAGAATTAAAATTCAGCACAAATGAGTTAAAAGACTATATAGGAACATTAAAGTTTTGGACTGTACAGTATACATCTTCAACTTAAATAGCCTTTTGCTGTGTCCTGCATTGGGCCTGATGTCTGTAGAATGGAATGCATATTAGAGATGAGAGCAAATTATTGTGTTCTTGATAACATAGACACTACACAATGTAAAAAGACCTAGCAGAATAATAATAACATAAAGAAATTTCACATTAAGGATTTATTTTTAAATTAGAATCATAGTTACAGCTTTGTGTGACATGCACTGATATTAAGATTTCATGAAAGCTAAAAAAGAGATTGACTACAGTTTATATATTTTGTTTTAACACCGGTAAGCTTTCTGTCAGCACTTGTCATCTATAATACGCTGAGGTTCATATTACATAATAGCATATTCTGCTTTGTTCCAATTGTTGGAACAAACATTAGATAAAATGTAGATGGAATGAAATCATTAAGTTGATATTATTTTGCATTCAGCAGTGTTTTATAACAGAATTAATATGCTAGCATCCAAAATCACCAAAAAAGGGGAAGGGAGGGAGAGAGGAAGAAGGTAACAGGGACAATGAAAACAAAACAGTTCTATGGTTTGCACCTGAAGGCTTACATGCCTCATCACTCAAGGGAGCTATCTTGAGTGGGCAGCCAAAAATTGCTTCCCTCTACAATATGCAGTACTGACGCAGGGATCTGAAGACACCATGCCTGAGTAGCACAGATATCAGCCATTTCTGCCATCTGCCCCACAGTGGGAATACTAGATGAAATCAAACCAGCTTGCTAAGTGAGCATAGTAAAAGGCAGCTCCCTACAGCTGAGGAACTGTGAAAGATTTTTTTAAGTTGATTATTAGCCATTAACAGAAAGGCAAATAGATTGCACTTCCAGAGCCAAAAACTCTTTAAAATTAAGAAATACAGTGACGGTAGTGCCACAAAGAAGTAAACTTCCCTTCCATCATTCAGTGGAAATTAGGAAAACGTAAGACTGATTACATGAGACTTAGAAATAATCTTGGGAGTCATTAGATGTTAATGAAAAAATATATACAATTCATGATGAGGTTTCTTTTCTTTGACAGAAATTAACTGATCACTGCCAACTCTAAAGACTCAGGTGCTCTTAGGCCTCAGGCCAGCTGTTGATTCAAGCTTTGGCTGATGAACATCAGTAGAATTAATCTATTTTTTATCCTCAGGATAACAGAGTAAATTTTTCCAAATAGGGGTGAGGAAGCTAGAAGATTAATATCACACATAATTCTGGAGGTTTTTCCAATCCCAGGAGAACTGGTGGGCATGGAGCAGTTTGTGGCCAATATCTACCAAATATGAAACAGTCAGCATATCCAATTTAGTAGTTGAGATCTTGGTGTCTCTAGCCTCTAGCACATTAATACAAGACCTACATGGATAATTAAAAGGAATATTTATAGGTTATTACTTTAATGGGACATGGGAGTAGAGTTAAGATTTTCAATTTCTAGTATGAAATATCTGAGTTCTAATCTAAAGCTGAAAGCCTAAACACTGAAAATGACATTTTCAGAAGCAACTTCTGAGGGGGAGAGGAAGGATGGGATGACCTCTTTCTAGGAGCCCAAATTGACACCTCTGTTGAATATATTTATGAGGTGCCTTTGCCTGGACCTAATACCTCATCAGGACTAGAAGAAAGACCTAAAGTCTGAAAGTTGCAAACTTGCAAAGCTTCAAGTTATATTTGGATAAATTAACAACTAAACGTTGTTCTAAGCTTCTTTGGGATACATTCATATCTCTTAATGAAGTTACTTGTGGGCCAAATCAGCTTTTACAGCAGAGGTTGAAAATTCCTTTTCTATGACCTATGAAAAAGAGCACAACAATAAAGACAAACCTCATTAATTTATTGAAAAATTATTATTTCATTATTAAATTTAACTGATTCAGCACCAAAGCATGTTGTTGAAAATTTCCAGCTTCTACATCAGGTTTAAAAAACTACTCAGAAAAATTTTCATTAAAGCTCAACATTTCATATTTAATAATCCCAAAATTCAGCATCTAGGCCTAACGAAACAATTCTGCTGTTTCTCAAAGGTCAGATGAAGTTTTTCTAAAGCTTTGACCAAATAAAGCTTTAGGCCAACACTAGGGTTGATCTGAGCTATGGGAAAGCAACTGACAGAAATTTCCCAAAAAGCAAAATAATCCCCATGAATTCTAAACTTGACATTGAGAGAAGACCTCTGATTAACTGCAAAATAAGAAAATTAAATAAAATCTAGAACTCTTCCACCAGCCCAGGGGATACCCTTGTCTCTGATGTAGATTGGGACAGCTTGCATAACCCCACAGCTCTCATTGACTCATGTGATAGACTTTTAGAATCACAGAATGATTTAAATTTAAAGAGACCTTCATGATCATCTAATCCCAATCCCTCTTCCATAGCAGGGACACCTTTCACTGGATCAGGTTGCTCAAAGCCCCGTCCAACCTGGCCTTGAACACTGCCAGGGAGGGGGCAGCCATGACTTCTCCGGGCAACCTGTTCCAGTGTCTCATCACCCTCACAGGAAAGAATCTCTTACTTACATCTAATTAAATCTACTCTCAGTTTAAAACAGTTGCTCCTTCTGGTCACTGCTAGTCCTGGTAAAAAAATTCAGGACCTCTCCATCTTTCTTATAAGTCCCCTTTGAATACTGGAAGGCCACCATAATGTCTCCCTGGAGCCTTCTCTTCTCCAGACCAAATAACTCCAACTCTCTCATCCTGTCCTCATAGGAGAGGTGCTCCAGCCCTCTAATAATTTTTGTGGGCCTTCCTTTGGACTCACTCTAACAGGTTCATGTCCTTCTAATGTTGGGGGCCCCAGAACCGAACACTACTCCAGGTAGGGTCTCACAAGAGCAGAGCAGAGGGGGAAAATCACCTCCCTCAACCTGCTGGCCACACTTCTTTTGATGCATCCAGGATACAGTTGGCTTTTTCAGCTGTGAGCACACATTGCTGGCTCATAGTTAGTTTTCCATCCACTAATACCCCCAAGTCCTTCTCCACAAGGCTTGCTCCCAATCCACTCATCACCCAGCCCGTATTTGTGCATAGGTTTGACTTGACCCTTGTTGAACTTCATGAGGTTCACACGGCCCACCTCTCTAGTCTGTTCAGATCCTTCTGGATGACATCCCTCCAGCGTGTCAACTGCACCACACAGCTTGACATTGTCAACAAACTTGCTGAGGGTGCACTCAGTCCCACTATGTCATTAATAAAGATATTGAACAGTACCAGTCCCAGTACAGACCCCTGAGGGACATCTCCTGTTATTGAATATGGGAATTTATGAGAATATACTGAATATGTTGTTACTGATACAGGAGCCTGTGTTTCTCCTGCCAGTATTTACACACACATGGACACACGTCCTACCTCACAGCAAATATGCACTCTTCTAGTTTCAACCATAACTCAGATATTTCAGCTCAAAAAAATTAAAAAAGAGGAAAGAATCAAAGATTTGCTTATGCTGTAAATGCTTGTAGTCATAACACTTTTTTATTATTGTTCTCAGACATGAAAAATTCACAGACACACTTGCCTTTCTTGTAACTTCTGCAAGACTTCAAATGCAGCTTGTAATATTCACTGAGACATTCCAAGAGCTCCCTGAAGTTCAAGCTTTCTCATCTAATAACTCCAAAACTTATAAAACCATTCGTAGTAATGTTGTCTTGTTCTGCTGCTTTAATCAGTTAGTGTCTCTTCTGTCATATGCATTTGTGAGGATCATTATGGGGAACCGGTCAGCTCCTATTTTGACCAGCTCACTTCCTACATAAAAGAATGTCATGGACCACTACTCAAGTGACTCACAAATTACTTCTGGGACACATTAATGGTTCATAATCCTGGGAAAGAAACATCCAATCTCCACAGATTTTCCCCTTTGGTACATTTTCATACCTAGCCTAAAGAATTAATCAAGAACTAAGCAGAATGTATTCTCCTCCAAACAAGAATATAGAAGCTTAAAAAACCTACTAGTTTCCACTTCATAATTTTAAACTATTTTCACTGTGTTTGACTTCTATCTAAAACCAAAATTATTTCCAAACTGGAAGCAGAATCAGAACTTCTCCCATTTCTGTGAGAAGCTCATCCAGAGATTCTAATTACGCCTACAAATACATTTGCCTACACAGTGTGATACTAGTAGTAGCTGTTTTTAACTCAAGTGCAAAAACGATGACAAAAAAGCATCTTTTTTTCCTGGTAAAGAGTGAGGTGGGGGAAAGAAAAAATGGATACTTAACACAGGATGGCTATCAGTGTTGTGGTTTCATTCATCTGCAGGAAGACGTAGTAGAAACTATAAACTAATGGTCCTTTTGTTTCTGAAGTTTAAAGTCAACACATCTGTTGGTTTATGAGAAGCTACTTGCTTGTAAATGTTGAAAAATAGATGTCATAGGATGAAGGCTTGTGACGGCTCTAGTAGGAAAACAGGATGATGATGACAGCACATCTTCTTTGTCAGACAAGATAATAATATTTAGCCAGAAACTAACAGTAAAAGCTAGTGTAGACAAATAACAAAGAGAAAAATGACAGAGAAGACAGTCAGCAAATTAGATATTTTATGTAATGCTAAGGTTTTTAACTATGTCTTTGAAATCTCAGAAATCCGTAGCTGAATCAGCACAAGGTATCAGACTTCTAAAATCAAAACCTTCAGATGTTTAATTTGGGCAAAATTAATTTTAAAAAACTCTATTCACCTTCTTTACAGTGTAAAGGGGAAAAATTATAGCTGGTTAGCAGAGATATACTAATTGTAACATAAAACCAACTATGCATTGCTATAGCATTCCTGAAGATGTGCTTCTGTCCCCAAAAGTTCATCTGTTTCTCCTTCTTATATCAATTAGCTTAACCAAATATATTTTATTTTCCTACAAACCTTGACAAGGTATTTTGAAGTATTTTATATGGTTTGTAAAACAGTCCTACTTCCACCATCTGAGATAATCATTTTAAGTGTAACAATCTCTAAAGTTTGGACTAAGTCCTCAGAACTAGCCATATATCCAGTCAGACAGTTTCAGATAGTTGTTATTTTAGACAGTTGCTTTGGTCATCTTATGATTTGGGATCTTTTTTGGTTTTGCTTTCCCTTTTAGTCATTCCAAAATATTAGATTTTAATAAAAATAATCCCTTATGTTTAATTTCCACCACCACCACCTCCACACATAATTTTGGGATGGCATTTTCACATGCATTGCCTCCCACATTGTTCATTCTTGTAATATCTAGGCAATAATCCCAGATCTAGAGTAGGACTTTAGCTTTTGCCATTCATTCCCTTTTAGTTGTGCAAGTGTTCATCCTGCAAAACTGTTTCACCTCTTATGACAGAAAAATAAGACAAAACCCGACATCTCTGTGAGGTTACTTTTCCTGATCACTGGAAGTTCATTCGAAGCACTCCCCAAGACATCTGGACCTTTCTAGAAGAGGTCTAAAAACATACATAGTCTTAGTATGTATATCTGGTCTTTAAAAATCAGAACCAATCTTCTGTAGATAATAAAGCAACAAGTAAACAGCACTGAACCAAGTCATAATTGTCTTTCAAGAGCAATTAAAAAATGGAAACTTGTTCTTCTGCCAGTGTTCTGCCTATCAGACACAACAGATCACATGACAGTAGTCCTGATATGACATAACAGCATTGAGGATTAAACTGTATGAAATGTCTTCCTTAACAAAACAAAGAAACATGAAGAAATGGGTCTTTTGCCTGTTTTGGCTTATGGAGCACCTAACAATTTCATATATGTCTGGTAATTTGAAAGATTTGCCACTTCCTTACTTCTATCTTCCTGAATTCATTTCCTTTCAACAATGGAACAACTAGTAATATCATCAGTGCAAAAAAGAGAAGGCAAGCAAAAATGGGGGTAGAGAACAACGCATCCAGAGAAGCCTCAGAATATTGGTGGCAGTGGTAGCACTGCAATGTCTCCTTAATGACCCACAATAGTTTCACTGACACATGGAATGTGACTGCTGAATCCCACCAAGGTTTCAGAAAAAAAACAAAACAAAACAAAACAAAACAAAACAAAACAGAAAAATCCCATATCAAGCTTTTGTGCACTGTCAGTAAGGAAGGAATTAAACCTGCACAGTAGAACAAGGACTTTCAATTGACTGTACTAATACTTACCAGAAGCTTAATTTTCATCTTAAGATATTTGCTAGCTTTAATGACATAAAAGTTAGGAATTGTTTCCAAAAGGAAAAAAAAAAAAAAAAAAAAAAAAAAAAAAAAAAAAAAGAGAATCCTTTGGGAAAAATTTGGGAATGGAAGATTACAGAAACCTTTAGCAGTACTGTGAACACTTTGTAGCTTGCTATAGCATGATGATTTCACAGTCTCTTTACAAGAAATATAGAAACAGGAATATGGGTGCTTTCATTTATTACTAAGACTAATACTTTCCACCCTGATCTCATGCAGTGGAGGTAGACACTAGAACATTACAAGCCTTAGTATAATTTTTTCCAATCTTTAGAATTTAAAGAAAAGAAAATCCACAAGTCCCCTCACAAAAATATGTATTTTGAACAGATACATGTTAGATTCTTTTTTATTTCTCATTTGGCTTTTGACAATCAGGATGTAGTCAAATCACTTGTAAAGTTTTTGTTGTACTACCATGAGGACTATAAAATATACTATCAAGCAGAAGCATGCATGATACTAAGAGTCAAAGCTTTAGAAAAACAATACCAAGAAAATCTCAAAAGTTCAGTTAAGGTTATGGGAATTTGCAGTCCTGTGAAATGCATAATCGGCTTCAGTATAGACTATAATTTGCTTTTGCAAAGCAGTGCTACATTTCCTTGAAGGTGGCCTCAGGCAGTGGGATCCATTTCTCTCCAAAACTGCTGTTGTAATCCAACTTCAGTTTCCATTCTCCATCAGAGACTGCATGGAATAATTCACAACAGTTTTCCAGTAACAAACACGTATACAGTATCATGTGTGCATGTGTACACAAGGAAGGGAATGAAGTCACAACAAAAAGGTAAAAATTATATGTCATGCTTGAATTCAGTCCACGCTGTAAGTTACGGAAGCAATATCAAGTATGTGTGAAATTTTTCATTTATTCTTGACATGAATTAAAAGGATTTTGATGTGTTTGTCAGCTAGCCTCGGGGGGGTGGGGGGAAAAAAAAAAAAAAAAGAAAGGGAAAGATCTGGCACTAAGAGGTCCTGCCACTAGTATCAATATTTCCATTTTTCCTTGAGCAATTTTGTACATACAGAAAGCATAGAAAGCAATTTAATTTGAGAGGCCAAAGTAAAAGTTTTCTTCAATTCTCTATCACAAATCCATTGAGTGTTAAACATATGCACAAAGTATATAATGGCTATCTAGCAAGGCCCTGTAAGAATAATAATCAGCCTTGTAATACAGTTTGAGAAGTCCATAAACAAAGGAAAATAAATGTTTTATTATGAAGTGCCTATATATTATATGAATTACATCAGGCTCTGTTTCCTAAATATTTGAACATTTGTGCATTTGCAATGACACTATGAATCTGAACATGATATGGTGGGACTGCCATACTAATCAACATAATAAAATATGTTAGAACATATTTACATTAGCATTTTAGTTCAGATGAGGAGTACATTTTTTAAACTAATTTCATTATCCCCTTCTAGTGTACTTTGGTTCATGCTGCAGAATGGTCTGAAAGTGCATGAAATGTATCTAGTTTTTATGAAACAAAACTGAAAGATTCTCTCCAGAGCTGTCCCATCCCAACTATTAATGATCATTCAAGTCCACAGGACTACCAAGGCTTTACCAAGTAACTTCTTATTTAAATGCTTATAGTCCCCAGAAAGAAGCATTTTTCTAGCCTATCTGATCCTATTGAGCTGCATTACTTATTTGCAGAGACTTCTTAAATGTCTTGTCAATTGCCTTAGCAAAATATTATATTTAATAGATAATGTAAGCATCAGATAGCTGAGAAAAAAAAAAGATAGTAGAAACTGCCTTCCTGGGAATAAATGTTTCTCTATACCAACACAAAGTCCTGTCTTTGTCCAAAAAAGCCTTATTTTGATTGTGCACACTTCTAAACGAGCATTTGCAGAAAATGTCCAGTGCCTGATAATGCTCCTCTTCAAAGAGTTGTGATAGTGTGTTAGCCAGTTATGGTTGTTACCTTCAACTACACCTAGAAAGTGCTATGAGTAGCAGCTTCTCTATATTTCAGGGCAGGGAAAAGTGTATGTGAATATTCACCCTCTCCCAAAAAGCCTGGTTTTGATTAGAAGAATGTTTATGCTGCAGACATTTCAGAAGTAATTGCAATGTACTGCAATTGCCTAATTTGTACTCTTCTGCAGCAGACAGAAATACAAACTATCACGAAGGAGCTTCAACGAGGCAGCACAGAGTGTAAAATAGTCATATTTCCTCTACCAGGAACCCAGAAATGCAATGTAAAAAGCTACTACTGTAAAAAAAAAATTAAAATGTGAGTCTTCGCACTATTTCCTTGTATTTTTCCATCCCCCATGAGGACTAAGGAACAGAAACCAATTCATACATATCCCAACCTAAGACATGCCCAGAGCTCTAACATCCTCTCTTTCCTACCTCTTCCTGGTTTTGAAGGTATTTATTTTCACCGACATTGTACTTATCTTTAAATACTATCATCAGAAGAAAAAAAAAGTTTAATATCCTGCTAATTAATCACATTCCTCGGTCTCCCCTTTCTTTATTTTTATGAGACCCTTTACGGTTTTTTAGTTCTATAGTCTTTACCATTACAGGCACATAATTTATTCAAGCATTACTGAAGTGGTAAAAACAGGTTCCTGAAAAGTCTTTAAAAAACAAAAGTAAACTTTATTTTTTTTCATTTTATGCTGTACTTCACATAGTTTCAGCATAAGATTCTTTGCCCCAAAGTATTCATTCATCCCTTCTAAAAAATGGTTAAAAATAGAAAATTCCTTGTGACATTGTACAGTGGTGACTTCTTTATGTATGTATTTGCAGCACAAGATAAAACTGGCTAATTAAATAATTTCTTTAAAGTACTTCATGATTTGTGAAAAGGCTTTTCATTAGTACTTGAACCAAGAATCTCAAACCTAAAGATGTAGATTCTTCGACAACAGAATATAGCAAAATGGATACTTTCCTTCCCAGCCCTTCTGCCTTAACCAGGCTAAACTATAAAATCACTTGCACAATTTCAGAATGCTACATCATAATGGACCTTTTTTAAGCATGCCTTTGAATTAAGGCAGACACTACAGCAGCACTATAGCAGTCCTGGGATTTGGGAAACAGCATTTTAACAGCATGTTGCCCATATTCTCATGCTGTGAACATATTCATAGCAGTTCCATGAAAGTCCCAGGACTGATGGTGTAGCATCTGTTCACTACCAACAAAGACTTGGATATTACACAAGAGTCTGTTTTCTATTCATCAGATGCCTTTTTATAAACACAGGAGAATTTTTATCTGGGTTTTCTCATGTGAACACACAAACATACTCATTGTTAAATATATAACTTTATGATATTATCAGACATTTATCAGGCTAGAGATACTCTCAGGATGAATAGGGACTCTTAGGCTTAGATGTTATCCATATCCAAAAATATATAATTTCCAAAGATGTTAACAAGAAATCATAATCTTGGAACAAAACACCTTTCATTCAGCATAACTGAGTTACTAATGCCCCTCTTCTCAATGTGGTAATTACATGTCGGTTCACAATTGAAAATACTTGAACTCACCTTGACATTTACCATCTCAGACCTTGCCCAGTGATGAAGAGTGTGTATTTATGTGTTCCATACACAGATTCAGATCTTGGTTTCCAGTACTATCAGATCCATCAGTTTCAGTGGGGTATTCCCAACAAACAATTTTAACAAGAAACATCCCATTGAGCTATGTAAGCTGAGTGCATCATTTGCTCCAAATCATTTAGTTTTATTTGTGTTTAAATGTGCTTACTTTATCAATTAGGCTCACTTCAGGCTGGTTCAGACAGGATCACAATCTGCTGATTGTATTACAAACCCTCTCGCTCTCTTCCAAGGTCTCTTCTGAGAAAGTGCAATCTAGAGCAAGTTGATCAGCCTCCTCCAAACATGTGGCTTAAGTACAGCTCTCCTCTTGGGACAGCCTCACAACACTTTTTTTAATAGACAATTAAATTAATAGGAATTAATATGGGTGACTAGTCATCTTTTATTTCCCCTGGTATATAGCTGTAGGAAAAAAAAAAAACTTCAGAAGTAAAAAAAAAAAAAACAACATTCACACACCCATATACACAATACACACAAGCACATACATACACATAATCTGCACTTCCAGAGCCAGACATCTTCTCTCCACTACTGTAAATACCAGGATAGTGGAGTAACGAGGAATAAATAGTGTGAATTGTTTAATTTTCTTTCTCATTCATATAAATTCTGGTTGATGCAGACTTCAGTGGAAGACAGCAATGAAGCTAAACTGGGCACATTTGTCATGGGCAACCTGCCTGAATGTTCTCAGAGTAGGAGACAATCAGGTTAGAGGATCCTGCACGTTCATACTGAGGCTATTGAGAATAATTGTTCATGGATTTGAAGAAATCAGATTCCCCCATAATCCAATCGTAACATTTAGCACACCACACATTATTAAGAAGTCACTCTAAAATTGTTATCCAAATTAGATATACACAAGCAAGAATGCAAAGAATAGAATAACCAAAGAATTGCATGGTGGCATTAAGTATATGAGAAGGGTCTTGATCATTGCCAATTACATACCAGTCTAGTTTTTGAATGGGATTATATTTCTGAATACATTTCCAGCAGCTCCACTGGATATCATCAAACCAGTGGCAGATTCCATGTATGATCCTTTATAAAAATTCTAAAAGCCCACTGCACTTTCATGATTCACTCTTTTACATGAAATACATTTACCAGCCATTTTGTGTAAAACTGCAGAGAATACTTCCATAGAAGGAAAATAATGCACTCTAGGACATACACTGAAAGCATGGATAGTTTCAAAACAATATTGCCAGAAAATTGTTAAGACAGCTAATCAGTTCAATGCAATCACTTAATTTTCACATGCTTCCACCCATCTTGCTCACTCTCTGGTATTGCTCAAATAAATTGTTATCACACTGTATCTTGCCCTTCCCGCCAAGTTCCATACTCAGAGACAATGTTTTATGGAAAGATTGTAATATTACATTGTGTGAAATGTGTGCAGACAGTCATCTGTTCTTCTCATAAAAACCAAACCTGAAAAATACTGAATAAACCTTTCGGTTGTATTATTGCTGTTACAATCTATTTTGGCGCAATCACATGCCAAGAAGCAGCCAAGAAATGCAGTTTAATTTTTAAACTAAAAGTATTCATTGATATTTAACTGCCAGGCATCGGCTTTTATCACTGCTGAAGCACAATGAGAAGGCAGCAATGTCCAAAGGTGTCGAGAGCCCTTCGGCGGCTCCCAAGTGCAGCGGTTGCCATAGCAACGGTCACAGCATCCTCTGCCTGCTCCCCGCGCAAATGGCGCGTCCCGGCGCAGCTGCAGGAGCGAGCGGGCGGCGGAGCCTGTTGCTGCCCACGCTAAAGGCAGCCACACACCTCTGCTGCTGTTGTTGCCATGCGGACTGGAAATCTGTGTATAAAAAGAATAAAAAAAACCCCAAAACATCCCCCCCCCAAAAAAAAAACCAAAAAAAAACCCAACAACAACAAAAAAAAAAACAACAAACCAACAACAACAAAACCAAACAGCCAAACCAAACCAAAACCAAAACAAAAAAAAAAAACAAAACCAACAAACCACAAACTTCAAATAGGCCTCATTAAAATATTAAAAACCAGACTATATAAAGTTGCAGTTTCGTTTTCTGCAAGGCACATGTTGTCTGTCATGATGACCTTGACATTCAATTTTATAATTTCCCCTTGGGTAAGAGAATTCGCAAGGGTATATTCTCTTTAGGTTCAAAAACTTCCATTGCAAATGAGAGCTTCAACCTTCTGCTCTTTTCAAACTACATCAGGTTGCCTGTCTTATAACCTTAGCTATCACAGATACATAACGCTATTAATTTTTCTATGTTCTTTATAGTAAATAAACATGCTCATTTTGCAGCAGACACTCCATTATTGAATCAGAAATGGGGAGTATGATCCAACTATTTACACCCTGCTAACATTTAATAAAAGAAAAAGAAGAATCATTCACAGATAATCAAATATAGATATAAATTATTTTTATTGCTGTGCATTATTTCAGATCTTTTTTCTACAATTTTCAATAAAAGGATATGAAGTAATTTTCATTTTAGTTAGGATCATAAACACACTACAAATCAGTATAATGTGCAAAATAATGCTATTTATACACACACAAAATTGAGTGTACTTTGATAAATCATTTTTAATTAGTACATTTAAGAGGACAATTCTTAGCAAATAGGGTCGATTACTCATTACTAGTAGCTTTTTCCAAGGCAGCACCAACTAGAAAGGTGCTATATTATCCATTCTGTATTAGATACAAACTCAGTTACTTATTTCTAGCTCACATGGCTCTGAGGACATTTGAGATCAAGAAAATCATCAGTCTTCTATCAACATTAGGATCAGTAAAGCTAGTAACTAAGAAACTTTACAGAAGCTAAAATACCATCATCCAGTTAAGTAGTATAGCTACAGATACTAAATTACTACACTTTTTGCAGTGCTTGATATGCGAATGGGTATGTCTTCAGACAGATTTTATTCCTATGCACGGAATTGAAATTGAAAAGAATAAATTAAAATATGGGCTACATACAGACCTGTGTAAGTGAAAGTTGAGAAACTTCTCCAAGCCAGACTGTTATTTCAAAATACCAGAACCCTGGGTGGGAAATAAAAATCATCAGATTAGATACTATTCTGAATTGCATCTCTGGAACATCCATAGGATGTCAGTAAAACACATGAATTTTGGTAGAGAACAGCATATAACATCAGAAGTCTTCCTCTGAAAGCGCTTTATGTATGCTGCGCATTGGCAACTAAAAAACACACAAAAAGCTTATCATTCAGATGTGCTGCAAGATTTTCCCTTTAGTCTTAACCTTGGCTGCTTTAGGCTCTCTTTTTCTAAAAGCTCTGTGAAATCTTGATAAAGTCATTAGAATGTGGTCTCAGAAGGAAAGGAGATCACATTTCAACAATATTTGTAAAAGGATTTTATTCTGGCAATTTCAGAACAGAATACTTCACTCTTTCTGGTAAGATTAAAAATATATCATACAAAAATAAATACCCCCACCTTTTTCTTGGGAAAAAACAATGAAACAAAACTCCTGCATAAAACAATGATGTGGAAGATTTTCTAGTTCTATTCTGATCTATGTTCCTGTGCAGAGAGTCTACAGCATTTCCTATTCTTTGTGGTGTCATGCTGAGAAATGGTTAGAAATCCAGACTTAACTTGGCTGAATTAATTTATTAAGAATTGTGAAGGCCCATCTGAATTCAGCCATCTAAACAGAATGTGTTGGAGTTTTATCTAAGGTGCAAGCTACAAGATCAAACTATTTTTCACAGAATTCATCCCACAGAAGTTCCATTTGTGGCATGACAATATGGGACAACACAGCCATGAAAACCTGGTTTGGGAACATATTACCCATTTAAAAATTGTCCCTATTGTCTGTTAACCCCCTGATTAAGAACTATAGTCAGCTTCTCTGTGTGGGTCACATGTCTTTCTGCCTTACTACTATCATGATCACAGCAGCTTCCAATATAATTTTATTCCTTGTCTCCAACTGTCTACTTCTTTCCAGCTTTTGGGGCTCATTAGTCTCAGGTTTGTTTTGAAACCTACTTGCAATACAAAAACCACCCAAACAGTTGCACCTTGCTCTTTACAGATAGCACAGTATACCTTCAAATTTCACTATGCAAGGGACAGGGGGGAAAAGCCCCAAAATGCACACATTTGCAGAGCTAGGCTCTGACAGACTCACAAGGTAAAACTCATGGAAAAGCCAGAGAACTGCAGGACTTCCGTATCTTTCTTATCAAAGCATGTGCCTTAGTACCAATCAACACTGTAAACCCTAATTGCCTATCTTCCAGCTGCAGTAACCTGTCTTGGTTTCCCTTTAATTTTTAGTCACATTTGGTCTATTTTCATTGCTTTCTGGTACATGCTGTAGTTTCCTCTCTCCCCTATTGTTTCCAGATTATTCTTATTCCAGTCCGCATGGCAACAACAGCAGCAGAGGTGTGTGGCTGCCTTTAGCGTGGGCAGCAACAGGCTCCGCCGCCCGCTCGCTCCTGCAGCTGCGCCGGGACGCGCCATTTGCTCTTAAGAGCAGACACCAGGGAGCTTGCAAAATGACAACTGGGAGCATAAGAAATTTGTGGGGTTTTTGGCTTAAAAAATCAGTCATCTTGGATTCTTTGCTATGAATGCAAAAACAAAACAAAAAAAAAAATATCACATTTTGAAGACTGCCATGCTGTTCATACAGAGCTCACCTACTAAGTATGGAGAGTTATTTGATATGAGCATCAAAAGGTTTGAGGAAAAACATGACACTAACTAATGAACTAATATGGGATTGTGTTAAGATTACAAAAATGAGGCATTACCTTGAACAAAAACTATAGAAATTTGGCTTGTCTTTACAGAATCCTTTGCAAGGGGGCTTGTATTTTACAGTCTGAATATCTTCCACATTCCTTATAAAGGTATTTACCGTAAGAATCACTGTCTTCAGACACATGTAACAGTGAGGGAGTGGTCACAGGCTTGAAAAACTTGTGTATCGGGAAGGAGGTGACTAAAATCAGATCCCACTGAGGAGCAAGATCTTTGAATGGAGAACAAAGACTACTACTGCAGAAATCTGTTTTTGACAGGTATAGAAAATATTCTGCGTACATTTGAAGTTGAAAAAATGAGCTCAGAGAAGTCACCGAAAGGGTGTATTTCTTTATGTCCAAGAATTAAGTAAGAAAAATGGGATTTGGTTGGTTTTGGGGAGCATTACAAACCACCTCCGTTTATTTCAGTAAATCAGACCAGATAGTCTTTCCTGCTTCTAACAAAGATACATCTTACTGGGGTATCACATCTATACTGGAATCCTGAGAGTCACCTGGCACACCCTAGCCGAGGATACAGGTTATTTCAAGTTTGAGTGAGGAATCTGGCTTCTCTGAAGGGAGAACAGACGTGATAATATTGGTACTGTGCTGGGTCTGATCGTAAGGATTCAGGAAAGATCTGGAAACGAAATATTCTTAATCAGAAGACTTACCTATCTTATCTGGCCTTTATAAATGAACTTCAAGATGAGAAAAAATGTGATACATGACTGTGATTGCCCAAGATGAACAATAACAAAGAATGATCACACAGGTGCCAGGACACAGATATGTACATTTGTTCAAAGTCTTGGCTGTGTCCTCCTTTCAATATACACACCAAATAAAAAATTAAAAAAAAAAAAAAAGTGTCTGAAGCCACCTTTTGGAAGAAGTTTGAAGAACTTGTATAATGCTTGCAAAAAAAAATTAATTTAGCAAGGAAGACTAGATCTGTGACAGAAATGTGCATGAAAATGGAAGAACTCTTTGGTTTGTAAGTCAAGTACAGCCAAATTAGAGGGACATGTTACTGCTATTATAGGAATTGTAATAAGACTCCAGATCATTTCAGTTATACACAGGCAAATTACCAAATTAAGGAAAAAAAAAGAATGTCAAAACAATATACACTATATAGGGGAAAAGTAGATTCTTATTTATAACCTCACTGATCAGGTTTTCCCTTGCAAGTCAAACAGAACCCTCTAACTTACTCTAATTCTGCAATTAACATTTTGCTTCTGTTCCACCTCTCTTGTTTGTAGTTTTTTTCTGCCAAATTATAACACATATTAACATCTATCTGACTATATTTAGATGCCTTTGCCATGAAAGAATACAGATAAATTGTCTTGTCTAATTTTTACCTTCTTTTCTGAAAAATGGCTCATCTTCTTTTGTCACAGTGTCACCCATACCATTCATCAACAATGTCTCAAACTTGTTCATTTACAATAACCCATCCAGACTGAATGCACATCTCTTCCAACTGGTACGGGGAGGGTTAGAAAGACAGGCTGGCATTGCAGTATGCTCATTTATGTAAAATGGTGCCTAAATACACAAAATTATGTTATTCCATCTCTATTCAGGTCCAAAGACATTGCTATTTCATTGAAGGTGCTTATGCTGAGCCTGTAAGAAGGTTCATGAAGGAGAAAATGCAACATGCCCTACATCTCTGCCAACGTATAACGGTGGATTTGTAGGTCTGAATAAGAAAAAAGAGATAAGTCATGAAAACAATTGTACCCCTGTAAATTCAAATCCACTCTCCACTCAGTAGCAACATTACAGAAGATTCACACTGAACACTGAATTCTTCAGGATATGTAAGAATAAAACCATGGAACTCTGTATTCTGAGAAGTAAATTGTCTTCTAAAAAAGCCAGTCTATGGGATATGAGTTGTACATCAGTTAGTGCAAACAGTTCCAGGAAAATGCTAAAATACAGGACCTGGTATTGTGAAAAAAATGCTTAAGGCGTTTGCCTTTTGCAGCAACAATATTATCATGAAATTCACCCTCTGGCCCTGAACTTTCAGATTTCTTGAAGGAGTTTTGGTTTCCACTCTCTTTTTTATATGTCTACACATAAACACACATAATAATATATTATTATACACAATAATACAATATTTCACATGACTGCAATAAAATGTCTTACCTCTCAAGGACAGATTCTGTGACCCCAGGCCTGAAACCATCTTCAGACCAAAGCATGTCCTTGTGAAAGGGTTTCCTGAGAAAATAAAAAGGAAGGGCTGAGAAGTGGAAGTCATCACAAACAGGATGGTATGGCACTTTGTGTCCAAGCCATCAGTTGCTCCCTTAAGCATTGTACTACTAAATCAACTTTCATCTAAGGTAATTCTAGGAAACCCTAAGAAGAGGAGCTCTGTGGAGCTCAGCTACAACAGCAATTTGTTATACCCTCAAGTAATTTCTGATTCAGAATTGCAGATCAGTCAAAAATTACACTTGTTCAGCAAAATATCAGTCTTACTACATTCCTCGATGCATGTGATTGTCTAGGCTATGAGCTGCTTTCTGTGCCAGAAGATGCAGCTAACAAATAATGGTTGCATTAATTGTAGAAGAGATTTGCCTCCTGGGAATAAGTGGAGTTTTTAAAATAAATTTTAGGTTTTTTTTAATAACTGCCCAGTAAAAAGTTGAATTTGACAAGTTATATAAACTTGTTCTGGTAATGTTGGACTGACTGAAAGCAAAGGATTCAAGTATAGAGATGGAAATAGAGGTCCACCAGTGTGTGTGCCTGTTCTGAGGAGCAGGAATCTCAGTGTGGCTGCTGTTCATCGTAGGAGCTCTGCAATGACACTGAATCATCCTACGTTTGGACTGGGGTGTCACGCAGTTCATGAACACCGAAAGGAAACTGTGCATAGGGCAGCTCAGTGCTCTGTAATGTGCTCCATGTCTTTAAAAAGATTAAAAACATACGTCCTTTTGCCTTTTATTTCAGTTTCTAATAACTAGATCATGTGAAAGTGAAAAAAAATGTCAGAATAAATAGTAACTGATTTTTCTTACCTGGATTCTCAGATCTAATATTCTTAATAAATAAGATTTGGAGAAACAACTTGATTTATTTCACTATTTATTTCTAATTGATTTATGGATTTGAACCTTTTAGCACAAGCATGCAATGTCAGTTTTAATACTTTATAATTATCTGGCCGTAGAAAGAGATTAAAAGAAAAAGCTCCTGGAGAACCTGAAGTTCATTAAGAAATATTTGAAACCCTTAATATCTTTCTGTCTAGTCTTCTTCAAAACAACTATCATAGAGTCCAGTTTAAAAACTCAGAGTTGTTGACTACCCCTATATATGGTATTCTTATGAACAAAGTAACACTCTTACCAGAAAAACAATTCTTAAATTATTCATGATGGTTAAACACATTTTCTATAGATGTGGATATCCTTATCAGGATCATTATTTTTTAATAAAGAGTAATTAAATTTAAAAAAAAAATGCATACTATGTTAATAATCTGCACTAAACATTTTTTTTTCCCAAAAAAGTTTTCATAAGTGTATGTGGTCCACCTAAAAAAAAAAGGTATAATTTTGAAGTGCTGCCAGCAAACAGAATTTTCTTATTTATTACATGTATAAAATCATGTTTATAACAAAAACATGCATCTTTTAAAATAATCCATAATTACTACTCGGAGACAACTGAGTGTAAAAAAATGGCGCTATATTTGATAGGTTAGTTCGTAATTCTGTTTTCTTTGAATCTTTCCACACCACACTATTAATTTCCTTACTTGCTGTAACATATGGGTAAAAGACATCAGGAAGGAGAAAGCAACGAATGTTAGGAAATTAAAATGGAACATCAATAATTTACCAACAGTTAAACTGCAAATACTCATCTTCCCGGGCATAAGGCTGCCAATTATAATTCAAGTCTTAAAACCAAGATTTGCAATCAGTACGGTGGTGGAACTCAAGATAGTACAATAGCAGGACATTATTTTTCCGTATTTTAGCAACTCAGTTACCTCCTATCAGAAGTTTGAAAGTGTGGCATGGATTCAGTGGTATCTCTGTTTGCAACCTATCTTAGCATATGACAAGCCACATCCTCATCTCAGGAAAAAACACAAGCAAAAAGGTGTTGGTAACAGTTAATGGCTCAACAACTTTAAATCAAGCGTGTCGAATGAAAGCTTTTTGCCATATTTAAAATTAAAGGTATTTTCCAAGTTTTCCTTTTGAGAGGCCGCAGTGTGGTGTGAAAAAGGAGCTGTTGTTACAGAATGCCTATTAAGACATAATATAATGCCTGTTTTTCTAGGCTTACTTCTAATGTAGTTCACAAATTTTATAGTTTCAAATATTAGCTATATTTCCCTGGTAAACATTAAGACATTTGTTCAAGGGTTGGTATCCAATAATACACGGTTTTATCATAGAGCCATGTGTTTTCTTCCATAATGTTAACTCACCATCACCCTATGAGTCTAAACTGTCCAGAAACATCAATTTATTTCCGACATCAGTTCCCTGCACTACCAAAATTCACCTGGTTATACCTAGATTAATAGCTTTCCTAGGATTGTAGGAATTTTTTATATTTACAATGGCACAATCCTGACATTTGAAGGATTTTCATCTTTCCAGCCTGGCCTTTTTATTTGCGATATTTGTCTCTTGTTAAAAGCAGTAGAACTGGCTATTCTTAAAGTACAGACACAAAAGAGAAAGGTGGTGATTGTGATCTCTCTAAAACTTACTTGGACTACCCAGAGACATAGAATCTCTGATTTAAGGACACCAAGCAGCACTACTATAAATTCTTTGAGAAGAACATAAAATACCTATCAGTTAAAACGGGTTTACACACTTAAGAATAGATTACATTTCACCAGGAGTGACGTAGGTATATTTGATACTTCCCTTGAGGCAGCAGAATTGGCTAGGTTATTTCCTCGGGTCCCTTTCAGGTCTATGATTAGATCTCATATGCTCCAAAGAGATTGAAAAACATATTCTGTATGGAAACTTGTAGAATGTACTTTAAACTTGTAGAATGTAGAATATATGGTCTTGTAAAAAGTACTAGTTGTCAAAAAACCCTTTCTATTGAGATACATTTTTGAAGGGAAAAAGGACTTAAAAAAAAGGCCGAGTTTTTTAAAAGGATGGAGTAAGTGCATGGGAACCTATTAGGGGCCGGGGGGCCGGCGAACCTCTGCACCGAGCGGGCGGTGGCTGCGCGGGTGGCTCTGGGCGGGCGCGGCGGTCAGGTCTGGTGGGAGGGTGGCTATAAAAGGAAACAGGTATGGGGGGGAAAGGGCAGCCGCGGGAACTCGCGGGGAAAAAAAAGGCTGGAAGCTTGAGAAAAATGTTTCTCATAATTAGAGGGCTGACATTCTTTAGCAGCCTGCTGGTAGCAGTCATGTGGGAAAGAAGCTGAAGTAATTTCACAATGAAGGCTATTAAATTTCTGCGGCTTTTCTTGCGATGTCGCTGTCTCCAGCAGCAGAGAACTAAAATCAATAGTGTAAAAGGTCCCTTCTATCCTAAATTGCCAAAACAATTTTTGCAGTCAAAAAATTGAGTTGTTTTCTAAAATGAGGCATACATGAGCAGTGGATACAGAAAGCGTCTCTCATTTCTTTGCCTTTTGTACTTGATGAATCAGCCTAATATTATAGAATATTACTTTTAAATCGAAACAGCAGTACTCATCTTCCCTAATATTTTGCATAAAGCCCAACAAAAACATTTTGATCTAACAAAGTACTTCAGACATCACTACATCATATAGTTTCATAAGGCTTCAGCAGGATTTAAAACTGCTTTTAAGCTTTTTGATGCCATAAATGGCCAAGCATTTAACATGAAAAATCTAATGCAATTTTCAACAAGAAACCAATAATATTATTTTAGCTTGACGAAGCAAGAATCTATGCACGTATATATTGTCCCAAGTGTTTTAAAGTTACAGTGACTGCTTAGAAATAAAGATGTGTAGAAAAAAGTAATTATTTAACATACATGTGAAGGCAACATCTTTAATGCACTACTTTAAGGAGGAAAAACTAGTAATATTCTCGTCAGGAAGTGATCAAAATGGGAAGTAAGGCTTCATAAGAAAATGGCAATTTATCTTGAAAAAGGAAGAAAAATGAGAATGGATGTGGTAGCAAGCAAGGAAGAAAGCAAAGGGGAAGAGGAAAGACAAATGCTGCAATTTTATTCACTAGAACTGTGTACAAAATACATTTTTCTAGTCTGTTTTATTGCATAGCATTATATAATTTGGTAACAATCAAAATATAGGACCTGCGCTCTATTTGCAGAGAAGCTGTGGCAACACAGTTCAGTTGCTAAGCTCTCTTCAACAAAAACTGATTTACTGAAATGCCCAGTGGCTCTTTTAAAGTGGAGATGAAATGCTGGAGGTGCACAAACACAGAGACACACACACAAAGGGTGTTTATCTTACTATGCATCTGGGAAATGAAGTTTCCCTGAGAGAAGTAAAACCGAGCTCCCTGCCTCACTTAAAAAATGAGATATAATTCACTGGTGGGGGAGCAGAGCTTGGAGAAGGGAACATTAGTGAGCGAGACAGTTCTGGTTTCGTCAGTAGACTCACATGCCTCCCTCCAGCTAAGTGGAATACCCTGTGTAATCAGTTCCAGAGGAAAAGTGGTTGTATATAGACCACAGTCTGAAAAAAAAGAAAATCAAATCTGATCTGCAAAACTTCTATTGGGAAGAATACCATGCAACGACTCCTGGTAGCTGTCACAACTCAGTCTTGAGTTTGCAGTAAGAGGAAAACAATAATTTTATTGCCTCTGGTGCATTTTATTCCCCCCAGAGAGTTGTATTTCTTTTATTACAAAGAACATTCTTTAATATTCTACAGCAAGCAAAACCATTGAAGATTTGAGACTCATTAAGTACTGCAAGCCAAAAGTACTTTTATTATATAGTACACTACGTTAATTTTTAAAATACTGCATGCTTGAGAACTTCCAAGGATTGAGACCTTCCACATTCACGAACACTGAAACCTAGCACATTCCAAAGCCTCTATATTTAACATAGTACAGTTATGAGAAACTTAATTAATGCAGTTTTACACTTTTATTCATCTTTGGGTTTATAGGTATAAAGAGAATGACTTAGAAGATTTTTTGGCCCGGCCGTGAAAATCAAACACATTCCTCCCATGAATTATTACACCTTGGTCCTCTACCCACTAAGCACTAGCTACATCGGGAAATTAATATTAAAATTAATAAGTTTAAATGCATTTTTGTCTTCTTTAAAGACTAGTTGAAAAAAATCTGGCTTCAGTCTTTCATTGTTCCTTTTGTCAGGACTCATCACGGCAGAAGGGTAAAAGGAATGCAGAATAGCATATCTTTGCTCTTAGACAAATTTCAGGCTTTACTCTCTTCTCTCTTCCACCACTTTCTCCTCCCCAGTCTGGATCAGGGTTCTGTCTATGTTTGAGTTTTCATAGGAGAGGGTTTTTTTTGGGGGGTGGAGTGAGGAGAGGATAAGAAATAAGGGAGGAGGACATTTTTACCAGTGCAAAAATTTAATCTTCTCGCCTGTCAACATTTCTGATAAAAGGATATATAAGGAAATTCCAAAGTGGCAATATTTTGCCACACAGATTATATTAAGTGTACTTTTGTTGTGGGTCTCAATGCACATTCATCTACACACAAGCTTTTTATGGTAGTGATCATTGAGATTGACAGGAAACAAACAAAAAATGAGATATAGGAGTATTTTGGCAGAGAGCTACAGTGGAAGTTGTACGGTGATAAAGTTGTACGATGATGAATTTTACTCAAGCGTACATCAAGGGCAAGAGGATTTCCATGGTCTAGATACTCTTTTTACGAAGTTTCAGATTTCTGAGCCACTTCTTTAACTATTAGGCGTTGCCTGCCCACACAGCAATTCCAACTTGGCCTCATTTACACAGCAGAACTACTTGCTAAGGGCATTTCAGCTATCCACCAGAGGAAAACATAGTCTGTTATTTCTCAGTGGTTTAGACAGTAAAGTTGAAGAGGAAAGCATGAAATACAGATCTGGTGAGTTCAGTTATTAATTTAATGCAGAGAGTAACTGGGAGAAAATAAAGCCCAGAGTTATAAACAATTTTTATGCTAGTAATTTTTAACTAGTGTGCTTCCTGTGCATTCCTCTCCTTAGCACTAGAGTTAGAACTGACAGCTTACATTTCCAAAAGGAGAGGTACACAGAGAGGCCAGGAACTCATTCCTGAGGAGCTTCCACACAGGTATCTGCTTACAGTATGGACAACTGATTGCCTAACTGAATTAAACAAAAGCATTTTTATAACTTGTTAAGAAAATGGTATGTATATTTATTTATACCATGCACTTTCATAAGCCATTCAGATGTACTGGGTTCACGTTTCCCTGGTTTTTGCTCCTACAACAAATCAAACCTAATTCCTACCAAAAAAACCCCACAACCCACCAACATTTCAGACAAAATATGAAGTCTAAAGCAAGAAAACAAACAAAACAAGAATCGGAGAATATTAATCCTGCAACACTGAATTACTAAAAAAACCCAAAAAAACACCAACACAAAACAAACTTGAGCCTGTGCTAGGAAGGGGAGACAGTCCACAGTACGCTTAAGAATCTGTCCAAATTCTCAAATGGGCCAAACCACTTTTCTTTCTGAACATGATTTAAATAGTTCTCATTTCTTTTCACTGACCTGAAGAAAATTCTCCGCGATTGTTTTCAGTCAAGTTCAATCTAATGAAATTAAAAATAAAGCGAAGGAGACACTGTGGCCCAGTGTAGAAGAATTTAATAACAATTTTTCGGTAACACATCCATTGTACTTTGTGGAGTCTGGCAGGTTTCAAGGGTAGCTGTTCATTTCACGAGCCACCGTGAATATATTACTTATAAAGCAATACTTCAAGCAGGGGAACACCACACAAAGCCCCCTAACCCACTGATGAAACATCAAAGAGACATGTTAATGTGATCTGGTAAACCTAATTTCTTTCAGATACAGAGATTTGTGCAAATTTTAGAGTCAGTTTCCCTTCATCTGTGCAGATTACCCCTATACAACGATCCGTTTTCCTTTCTGTGTACCAGAAACCTGTGAAACAACCAGAGTGTGAACCTCTTCTGCTCTGCAGATCATTAGAGCTGTAAACATTCCAGCCACTTTCTTCCAAAAGAAAATTGCAGAAATAATTATTCATTGAGGATGAGGCTTCTCCATTGATTTTCTAGAGGTGGCCTCACTTCTGCAAGATGCTTAAGCGTATGAACAGTTCTACTTATGAGAATAACACTGTTGCATAGCTCTAGGCTAAAAGCGTATTGCCTTACAATAGCTCAGTAAGCCTTTCAGTTATTTATTACACTTTGGAAAAAACCTCTTCCTCCTCCCTAAAGAAACTGAAGAAATGAGGAGGGTATGTTGCATAGCACTGATTACACAAAATGAGCATAGAGGCTTTGGACCTTCTTTTGAATCCTATATTATTATTAGGTACCTTTCCAATAATGAAGCCAGTTTATTTTTAAGAGCATATCCAAGATTCCCTACCAGCCTCAATTAACATTTAAGTATAAGCATCTTGGCTTGAAATGCTGTTCACATGCATGAGCTTGTATTTCAAGCATATGAGCAGATAGGTAGCAACAGGAGGATGGTATGAGCTTTGGGTCAGGTTTTCAGAAAGAGAGGACTGATAGCTCAAAGTTGAGACACATAGACTTTGCAAAAAGAGCAACAGCACCATCAACATAACTGTGTTTCATAAGTGTATTAAACACCTTCAATATCTAGCATGTTTTGTAAAGCTTGTAATTTTTGTAAATACTGTAATTTATCATTTTTTGTTTATAAGCAAAAAAGTGAGGTTTCCAACTTCATCTCTGTAAACAAAAAGGTGTAAGCATGACAGGAACAAATCACTACAAAGTAACTGAGAAGTTAGCTAGTCCTTTCACCCAAACTACAAGTATAGCAACCTCTTTGAGGTGCTCTAACTAATTTTCACCTGCAGGTTTCCCATTATGCGCTAACCCATTAACATCTATGTTGACTTCTGCTGTTGTTTGGCTTCTTCTCAAGGTAAGGTATAAGCTGGAATTTCTTCAGTCCAAAACTGTTTCATGTCTGGATGATGGGGTGGAGTGTACCCTGAGCAAGTCTGCTGATGACACACAACTGGGAGGACTGGCTGACACTCCAGAGGGTTGTACTGCTACCCAGATTGACCTGGACAGGCTGAAGAAATGGGCAGACAGGAATCTCATGAAGTTCAACAAGCAAAAGTGTAAAGTCCTGCACTGAGAGGAACAAGCCCAGGTACCAGTACATGCTGGGGAATAACCACCTGGAAAGCAGCTTTGAAGAAAAGGACCTAGGAGTCTTTCTGGACACCAAGTTGAACATGAGCCAGCAATGTGCCCTTGCCACAAAGAAGGCTGGTGGTATCCTGGGCTGCATTAGGCAAAGTACTGCTAGCAGATCAGGGGAGGTAATCCTTACCCTCTACTCAGCCCTGGTGAGGCCCCACCTGGAATATGTGTCAAACTGGGGGCTCCCCAGTACAAGAGAGACATACTGGAGAGAGTCCAGAGAGGGGCCGCAAAGGTAATGAATGGACCAGAGCATCTGACGTACGAGTTAAATATGAGAGAGCTGGGCTTGTTTAGCCTGGAGAAGAGAAGGCTCAGTGGAATCTCATCAATGTATATAAATACCTTAAAAGAGGGTGCAAAGAGGAAGGAGCCAGGCTCTTTGCAGTGCTGTCCTGTGACAGGACCAGAGGTAGTGGGCACAAACTGAAACACAGGACATTCCCTCTGAACATGTGGAAGCTTTTTTTACTTTGAGGCTGACTGAGCACTGGCACAGGTTGCCCAGAAAGGTTGTGGAGTCTTCATTTTTGGACATATTTAAATCCAGCTGGACATGATCCTGAGCGAGCAGGTCTAAGTTGCTCTGCTTGAGCAAGGGGCTTGGACTAGATGCACTCCAGAGGTCCCTTCCAACTTCAATCATTCTGTGATTCTATAATCTACCACAGGTGCATTTAAAGGACATTGTAGTCCATTCTGTTCATCTTGATTTTTATTTAGTAGATTCATAACTCTTTATTAAAGCAAAGAATAATGCCCCTGTAGGACAGATCAGCTTACAGGTTAGCCATCCAGGGACCTAATTCCATATCCTCTTCATATTATTTAGTCCAAGAAGGTAAAATGCTACCTAACTGAAATCCTGGCATTTCACATCACTGAAACTCAACTTTCCTGTATGCAAATTCCATATGAACAAGATAGCAAGACTCATATTACCAGCATTCTGTGTATTGGCTTCCCAGTAACATAAGCATATTGTTCTTGCATCAGCAAACTTCAGATACTTTCCTGCAACTCAGCTACTCCCACCATGAAAAAGAAAACGAGGTGGGTAAACTCAATCCAGTTGTTTCTAGGGAATGGTATTGGAGGGGTGGAAGTAGAAATTGCTACTTATTGGGCAATGGTCCTTAGCACCATTTTTGTGTATGCCAGACCGTCTAAGAACACAAATTTGATCAGTATCAGGTATGAAAAAACTATTGTATTTCTGATGAAATAGATCACATCGTGCAGAGACTATATTGATTCTGGAAGGATAGCCAACACTGGACCAGTGTAAATTTACAGACATAAACAGCCATTACCTCAGTCATTCAACTTGCCAGTGCAAATTTTAACCAGCCAGATTAATTTAGAGTGGTGATTTGTCATGTGGCCATAGCATTTTCCTTACAGGTGGCTGCCATAGGTAACTGCTGACTTTGCCTACAGCTGGAGCTCGCATTAAACATGAGTTAGAGGCAGTTTGCAAGACTGTGTTCTTGCTCACATTTCTCTGAGTACCATCACAAGAGAAAAGACAAGTACATTTTCAGCCTTTGATCCGTGTTTCCTTACCTTCCCTCCTTTTTTTTTTAAACAAAAACATTGAAATCCAATTCCAAGCACTGAAAGCATGTAAACAGTGCTTGTTCTAGCCTGTTAATTCTGACACCCATATTTACATGGAAGCCACAAACCATGTAAACATAATGTCTTTGCAGTTTTGCCCCTGAAGAACTGAAAATGTTTATCCTAAGGTTTATACAGGTTGTTTCTCACAAATATGTATACAGGTGAATGCATGCCCAGTTTGTTTTTTTTCTTTTTTGTTTTTCCCAAAGGCTCAAACACTGAAGGATAGTGTCTTTCATAGTAAGAGACTCCACTTATAGTTACAGGTCTGTATAAAGAGTTAGAAAGAAATGTTGTATCTTTTGGATTAAACTGATCCAGACTGGTTTTTGTCAGAAATAGCAGTAGATTTACAGAGATAGTTTCCTTTTCACTCCTTATAAGTTCTTCTCTATAAAGTTTGTTCATCTACCTGTTATATGAAATATTTATCATAGTCTTAGTCTCAAACACTGGCTTTCTCTTCCAGGATGATCCAAGAACAGGGACACATGGGTAGTGTGTTAATTCTGATATGAAGTACACCCAGCCTGTCTGCTTTCAAAATATTAGTTTCTCAGCATACGTTAGCATCTGGTGTCTCTGACTGTGTTTAAGTAGGTAATGGCAAAACTCGATATCTTTCTACAGTTGCCTGTTCTTACAACCTGATCATTTTCACAACCAAAATCAGTTCATACCAGCCCATCAAAAGATCTATCTAGGATCTAAACATTAATCTCTTGATTCAGATTTCTGTATAAATTGCCAAGGCACTGGGCTGCTCATGAAAGAATGCATCCAACAAAAATTTAATGTTCTCCCTCCTCCCAGGACTTTTGCTCAAGACTGTACATGAAATTCCCTCTTCAGGCAAGAATAATTTTTACCTTTGAGTCTTTGGGGGAAAATAGCAATAGAAACTTGGAAAACTTGGAAAATTGGAAAAGAAATAGGACCCATGTGAGAATTAACTTCCTTTTGTCAGTTGTTTAGGCAATTAGGCATATAAGCTAATGAACTGAGGAAAGGTATCTGTGACTTCAGCCAAGTGTCTGCATGATTGGTGTCTGCTTGCCTTTTGATGAGTACAAATCAAAGAGAGATAAGGACTTTCTTTTGACACAAAATGGTGTTTACTTTGGGTGATTGTGTCATTAGAATAGAATCATAGAATCATTTAGATTGGAAAAGACCTTTAAGATCAAGTTGAACCGTTAACCTAGCACTGTCAAGTCCACCACTAAACCATGTCCCTAAGCACCACATCTACACATCTTTTAAATACCTTCAGGGATGGTGAGTACAACTTCCCTGGGCAGCCTGTTCCAGTGCTTAACCACCCTTTTGGTGAAGAAATTTTTCATAATATCCAATCTAAACCTCCCCTGGTGCAACTTGAATTGATTTCCTCTTGTCCTATTGCTTGTTACCTAGAAGACACCCACTTCACTACAACCTCCTTTCAGGTAGTTGTAGAGAACAATAAGGTCTCCCCTCAGTCTCCTTTTCTCCAGGCTAAACAACCCCAGTTCCCTCAGCCGCTCCTCATAAGAGCAGTGCTCCAGACCTTTCACCAGCTTCGTTTCCCTTCTTTGGACACAATCCAGCACGTCAATGTCTGTCTTGTAGTGAGGGGCCCAAAACTGAACACAGTATTTGAGGTGCAGCCTCACCAGTGCTGAGTACAGGGGGACAATCACTTCCCTAGTCCTGCTGTCCACACTATTTCTGATAGAAGTCAGGATGTCATTGGCCTTCTTGGTCACCTGGATACACTGTTGGCTCCTATTCAGCCAACTGTCAGCCAGCATTCCCAGGTCCTCTTATGCCAAGCATCTTTCCAGCCAGTCTTCCTCAAGTCTGTATCGTTGCATGGGGTTGTTGTGACCCAAGTGCAGGACCTAGCCCTTAGCCTTGTTTCATCTCACGCAGTTGGGCTTAAACCATTGATCCAATCTATCCAGATCCCTCTGTAGAGCCTTTCTACCCTCAAGCAGATCAACACTCCCACCCAACTTGGTGTCATCTGCAAATTTACTGGGAGTGCACTCGTTTCCCCTGTCCAGATCAGAGATAAAGATAATAAACAGAGCTGGATAGGAATTGTTATTAATTTTATGTCATTATTGTTTCATATACTTTAATGTAACTTTTTTCTAGACAAAATGTAACAGTGCTTTTAATTAATAATTATTCTTTGCCGGTTTTAATATTTCAAATGTCACCCATTTTTATTTAAGATTTGTTTGTTTAAAGAGTTTGTTTTTGAAGGCTTGTTGTTGAAATATTTTTTATTGGAGAATGTTAGAAAAGAACATTTCTGAACTGCTTTGAGAAGGGCAAGAGGAGGTATCTGCCTAGCTTTGGGCCACCTTGTTGTATTACCCACTTCATGGCTGTACAATATCAGCAGAGAACATGGGGAAGTTGTGTTCCTACATACAAGGAATACAAAGCCCCCAAAAGTGGTCTGACTCCTCCTCCTCTACAAGGCACACATGGTAGGAGAGAAGAGACTGTGCACACATTCCCCCCATGCCTCCCCATGCTGAACACAGAATTACACAACCAGATAGGAGACAGTGGAACAACCCACTCATAATAACTCAGATGCACTGAGGGGGGGAGGAGTGAAACTGGTGGAGAAGGAAATAACCAAAATCAAATGGGAGCTGACAGTGATTTAGGAAGGAAATTTTTGAGTGTTCCAGAACTGCTGCACACAATGTAAGTTTGCCATTTGACAAGCTCAGTGCCTTGGCATGTAAGGTCAACAACAAAAAATAAGGAGGAATTTGTATTATTAATGCTTAATCTACTCCTCAAGGCTTCAGAGTGCATCAAAGAGTGTATTTTGTAGCTGTAACAAGGTAAAAAGAGGCTTCTGGAACATCTGATCCTGACCAGTAGCAGGAACTGGAAGCTGCTGTTCAGATATGTTGCTATAAAACCAGGCACTGTTAGTATTTGAATCCTCACCTGTATGCTTCAGAGGTCAGAGAGAGCTCAGATTTAGAGTATTTGTAAGCATTGTGAAGAACCGTAAATTAATCTTCTTAATATTGCATCCTTAACCTGTAGATACTTTACAGTAAATTCGTCTCTATAGTTATACCTGTCATAGGAGTCTCATGGCAACTGAGTGCTACTTCCTGCATGTGCCACAGTGCTATCAGTTAAGATTAACGCCTTTATTAGCTGCGTATTAAGGCTTATTCTTAAGCAATACTAAATTTCTACTGACCTTTTATAGGGCATCTATTATAACTATCAGTTACAATATTTAAAGCATCTTCTGCATAAAAATTGAGAGAAAATCCAAGTAAGGCGCAGGTTCTGCTACCAGTACTGATGGTCTAACAACCCTCAGAGTATCGCACTGAACTATACAAAACATTGAGCTTTCAACTCTTCCTTAAGAAAAAAAATCTTTTTTGAGCAACACAGGACTATTCACTGGAGGTCAGATATTGCCTGTGGAAGACAGTTGTGCAGAAGCTAACAGGAATGCTCAGACCAACTGATCCTTTTTCAGGTAAACATGTAAGGGACTGAGAAAAGACCTGGTACACTCCCTGAAGCTCACTACCACTGCACAGCCCTGCTCTGTGCTGGTGGGCCATTGGGAGGGGGAGAAATTACCACTGTGACTCCATGTTAGGGACAGAAGCACTTCTGAGAAGCAAACAGGAAGGAGGAGATTTTAACTGTTAGATGAAGATTAGTTATCTGAAGCAGCAGTGACAGGAAAGTGCTAAGATAACACGCAGTAGAGGAGCAAGCTGAGGTTTAGTCCCAGGTGTCTACTCTCCAGCTTTGTACACCCTCCTCAGTTGTTCTCCCAGAATTATCTTTTAGGCCTCTTCTCTAGTTCAATATCTAAAATGAGAAATATTAAAAAAAAAAATAAAATAAAAAAAAAATGTTATACTCAACAACTGCCAGATCAGTCAACTTCACATTCTAAAGTACACAATACATCTTCCTCAGAATTTTAAGCAACAATGACTAAGGGTTGGGAATGAGGGATGAGGGAAGATCAGAGAACACATTAATACAATTGATGCATAAACATATTAAATTAGTAAAAATTATAGTGAACGTTTGCAAATTTTAGTACATGTATCCCAAGAGAAACAAACAGAACAGCTGCTTAATTGAAAATACAATTAATGAAAAATAATTCCCTTTTCCCCAAAAGCGCAAGACCTATCGTTAGCATTGTTAGCATGTTATTATGAATCATTATTTTGATAAAAAAGCAGAGCGAAAATGGATTTTTTGTTTATTGTAAACCATTCATACTTTATCACATCAGTGTAACACATTAGGTGTGTCATTATTTATCTTGTTCTACAATAAGCAAGCGTCATTTGTTTTCAGGCTTCAGTGAATTTTGCTGGCATGCTGTATCAAGAAGATACTTCAGAAAATCATTCTGGCTTTCCTCCATTTCTAAAATGCTCCTCGCAAGTAATTTTTTATGCTTACAGTTAAGTCAGGCTTCACGGATGCTTGCAAAATTTTAAGGGCAAATCCTGCTAAGGGGAGACTAACTACATAGTAAGGGTAAAGGAACACAAATCAGATGCAGTCAAATAAAGCTGGCTAACAAATTACTGCCTGTCAGGTAACCACAGTAGCGGTTAGCGTTTACCGCTTTTTGCCAGCTTTTTGCAAATTAAGGCATGTTAATACAAGCTTTTTCATTGAAGTGTTCTCACTCTCATCTGCAGAACGCTACGTTCACACGTGCAAACAGACAGCATTAGTTTAGCCCTGGGGAGGAAAAATCTCAGAACTTTTCTCACTCCATCATGGTCAGTTGTGTTCTGACAACCAAAGGCAATGTTTTCCAAACTGTTTCCAACTCCTTTCCCAAACATACACTGCCATGTAGCCCTCCTGTCTCCCCTTCCCCCAGCCACGCATATGATTATTGTGTTCCAACCCTGCCTGCAGAAGTAACGTAGTCATTTTTGCACTTTTTTGTCATTGCTTTCCTTTCTCAGGAGGTAGAGGCCCCCTGTCATTTTCGGAAATATTTTAGGCTTGCCTACATCACACAGTGAACAATACTGAAGAGACATTGTGCTTGTACTGAGTGAACTAACACCGAGAACAGACACAAGGCACTTAACCTTGCTGAAAAGACAGGGTTTGTGTTAATCTATCCGTTTGCAAATAAGCTCTCCACATATTATGTTGCTTTGGCAACATGATACTCAGCTAAACCATATAGATGTTCTAGCTTTCTGTAATCCACCACAGCCATGGATAGTGCTGAGGAGATATGTCCTGCCAGTTGATGATCTAAGGACAGTGTCATGACCTATTAAATGTATAGCTTCTGGAGCAATTTATTCTGTATTTGCAAAACTGAATAGAGATGCAGCCTGTTCGTGCAGGGTAGAAACTTGTCTGGAAAGTCTCTCAGAGCAGGTAATAATTTTACCCTTACAGCCTTTCATAATACATCTAGATGAGTACAGGGTATTATATCTCTGAAGACAGAGGCTAAACAAGAGACTGTTTCCTTTACAGTGATTAATTCCTGTAAATGAGCTGTTAGAATGTCTGTAGGATTACTTTTCAACACTTAAGCAAGAAGAACAAGAGACAACCTGCACATAGTCTCAAAAAGGAGAAAAGGAGTACAAACACTGCTTGTATCATACTAGACATACAGCTTATAAAATTGTAAGTTGTAGGGCTGATGCTCTTCCACAACATTCCAGATATAACCGCAGGTATAATATGGATGGCCCTGAGCCCTTCTAGGAAGGACAGCAAAATTACTGAGGAGTAAGGAGTTCACTTTGCATCCTTGCCCCTCTGTTTACTGGCCATAATCACCATCTGCTACAGGACATATCAAAAGGAAAACCAGAGTCATGTCCCAGGTATTGGCTCACGGTCTATTCTGATTTTATGGTTTTGTAGGGCTAGTTTCCAGGTGCCTTTACTATACTGGAGACAGTGCCAAACAAGCCCTTTCTCTTACTGCAACATCTGTTTGTCAGGCAGCCAGTATCCGAATTCAATATTTCCCGAAGAACGATTCTTTGGGGCTTATCGACAAGTCTGCAGGTGCTGCTTTTGCTCGAGAAATGCGTCTGGTCAGATGAGGCTCCCAGCCAGTTATCCTTGCTTCCCACTGCTTATCAACCAAATTTAAGCATCAGCCTCTGTGATCAATACAAATGTTTCCTTGTTAAATTAAACAGGAGGGCAGAGAGGACTGTGCATCTTACCCATCCAGCAAGTTTGGAGGCACCAGCACGCGACCCTGTACTACCTGACCTCTAAATGCAATGGCCTGGCATGCAAGCCCAAATTCATACAGCCCAAACTCTAACGTCAGCCTCAGTGCCTGATGTTTCCCCCGTAGCCAGATGCTTCTGGGGATCCACAACCAGACCATGGGGAACATGAGCTGCAGGAACATACAGGGGGAATTATCAGCAATATTTCCAGCTTCTGACACAATTGTAACCATCTTTTTTCTCAAACCATTTTAGTCTACTGTTTCACCTTACAATCTGTTTCTTTACTACTTGTACATATAATTTATTTTTTTGTCATCAAAGTCCAACTGAGATGTATGCAGGTTCAGTAATTTGTGCCTGTCTTTTGTACATAGTGTTTCATACTAAATGAGCTGAGAGCCTCTGTGCCCAACAATAAAAATTTGCCCCTTTCTGACTAATTTTCAGTAAAATCATAAAACAGAAGATTGTTAGAACACATACTTTCATAGATAAATACTGCCTAAAGTACTATTAGTCTTTCACTCAGTTTCCTGTCATGCCTTTCTTTAAAACCAAATCTGCACCAAACTGCAGATTAAAGAAGAAAAATTTGCTGAAGTTTTTCTGGAGGGCTCTGCAGTGCACAGATCCTGAGGTGTGTGCACACAGCCTTCTCACTTTCAAGGCTTGAGCCTAGGGTAAGCTTGTTGATGACAACCCCTAGCAGTTAATTCTAGAAGCAAGTTTTTAGGCAAAGATGACCAAACAGGATTACAGATTCCAAAAACATTAAAAACCTTACCTGGTTTGGTTTGGTTTGGTTTGGTTTGGTTTGGTTTGGTTTGGTTTGGTTTGGTTTGGTTTGGTTTGGTTTGGTTTGAAGGGGGTAGGCCCTTCATTTGTCAGTGGTGCAGCCTTGGCCATTTGATTATAAACACATGATGTGGCAGAAGCCCTCTACCACAGTATGAGGGAGACAAGATTCTCTAGACACACTAGTAAAACTTATTCTGTATGCCACAGAACTTGTACTCTGGGTAGCTGTGGATCTGAGGACTTTGTCTGAGGACCTAGTCAAATCTTTTTGTACAGATTCTGGTACCAAAACACTGTTAAAAACTCTGGAATATCTCTTCAAAGATAATCTTAACTACTCAGAAAAAAAAAAAAAAAAAAAAAAAA
>NW_020799095.1:72722540-72726610 GCF_003259725.1 Athene cunicularia
AGCACCTTCTTGTCCTTAATATTTTGGAAGCAGCCTCCAGAATTATTCTCTCCATCATTTTCCCAGGGACTGAGGTAAAGCTTGTTATTCAAATAAAGTTTTGAAACTCAAATTGCAAGTGTCCTTGCTTCTTACAGACATCTCTGTTTCTGTTAGAAGCAAATTTAATTAAACAAAGTTTGTGTATTTTTTAATAGAAAAAACAAAGATAATTGCTTCACCATACTATTTATCCAATAACTCCCTATGATTTACAGAAACATCCCATCTATCAACCATTTAACATGTGTGTCTGTGATTCAAAGTTTCTTTCCTACTTTCTGTATGTGTTGTACACATCTCCTCAAGGAGTTGCACTGTACTAGTGTCTTCATTAAACACAAATGACTATGTTCAAGGACAATTTAAATTCTCATGGAATTCTATGATTAACATTATGTATTGGACTTAAATTGGCAGCAGAGAATGATTTTATGGCAACATGAAAGTTTTTACTAAATAGCAAATTTACTACACCCTCCATCCCATATTTTTTTATATATATATATATATATAATGTCTTTTCTATCAGATTTACCGATGAAAGAGACAATCAACTATCTTGTTCACAATTATATTCTTATGGAGTAACTGTAAAAGAGCATAAAGCCAGTTTTTCAGGCAGCCTTCTAAATTGTGCCCACCTCCACTTGCAGGTTTTAGAAAAGTGTATTTACAGAATAGAAATTGACAGTTAAATGCATGTATGCTTATTTGATTTATATAATATTTAATATGTGTATTTCACTGAATTACTACATACATAATTATTTATATTGATGTGTGAACACCAATTCCAGTATACAGAGAGCTAAGAATTAAACAGAAACTAATGTAAGATTTGATGGGGGATTTCATAGACTTAAATAGACGCAGTTTATAGAACTGGTTGTTTCCTCCCTTACTCAAAATGCCAAGAGCATAGTTATGCAAAAAATAAATTAAAAAAAAAAATCATTCTGGAAAAACTATGTAGGAAAAAATATATTGAGAGGGATTCTTGTGTGGCTTCAAGCAAAATACCTTCTCAAATATAATTATGAAAACTAGATTTCTTTGTACTGGTAACTGACTCTGAAGATTAAGACACTGTTTCCTAACTAATAAGGAAATTAATTAAAATAATAAAAGCAATCCTGTTAGCTCAGGTACTTGCAGTCTTTGAATCTGGACCAGAAAGACATCAGTTCTTGCCTTGATTTTCTAGGTGTAAGATTGTAAGCAGTGTTTGTAGACATCCCCAAATTCACTGTAGACAGATTTCTAAAGAATGCTGACATTAATACACATATAATATTGTTATTGCTATATATATTTTTAAAAGAGTGAAAAATGGATGTTGTGATCTCATGTTTGTGTAATTCACAAACTGTTTCAAAGTTTCAAGATGATTTTATGTTGTTCTGGAGGAATGTGTAATAGAAAGTAGTGTAAAAACTGAGTATGAATTACTGCGATAATCAATGTAATACTTATGCTGATTGCTGATTTCATCCTCTTATTTTCCTGTGCTTCTAGCAGCATTGGATTAGTGTTCATGACAAATCAGATCCTTTTGAACCAGATGTTGATCAGCTGCATTGCAAGTGTGAATCTGGCTGCTTTCAGTAGTCTTCTAACATGGCATGCAACTTCTTCCCCAGGAAAATTAATTTGAAAACTACCATGGGAAGCTGTGTAAAGCCCCCAAATACCACTGAAAAAGTGTAGATGAACTGCGTGTTGCAGTTTATGAGAATTCAGCCTTTAGGTGCAGATACTCGAAAATCCTAGAGAAATTATTCAAAGTCATGAATGGTTACTGGTCCAGGGAAGGGGCTGAAGGAAGGATTCAAAATGCTCAGGAATGCAGAGCTGAGTGGCTGACGTCATGTCCTTTGCAATCATAAAAATTCCAGCTGGTGAAAAAGTTAAAAAAAAAACAAATTTCCACACTTGAAATGGTTCTGACCCTATAGTCAGAGGCATGAAACACATAATCCTACACATGCAGCTCGACATGCTCAGCACACTTGTTCAGCAGCTCTGAAAATTAGTTTCTTCCAGTGGTCTGAAGTTTAATACATTTTTATCAGTCCTTGTCTGGAGATTCTAAAGAGAATTTTGAGGAAGTGTATCATGTTTCTATCTGTTTTAAACGTCTTACCTGATTTCCTTAAATTGTCTGAATAAATACAATAAAACTGAACAAATACAAAAAAAATAATATTAATAATAATGTAAGAAATGAGTAAAACCTCCAATCCATAAGTCATGTGACTGACTATTCCAGGAAATCCCACTTAAGAGACATTTCTGAATGCTACTGAGTATTTGTTGCCAGACAAGTTACTTCTGTCTGAGGCAAGACTGGTTGATTTTTTATTTTGCTCCTATTCGTTAGTGTATTTGCTAGGTAAAAGTTGCACTTCAAGTATTATGCTCATCATAGTGCCTTGGGTTGTGGGATGTACCAAACATTATCCAAACAATCAAAAACAATTAGGAAAGTCGGAGACCCGATAAGAAAATAGCAGAAGGAGAAGGAGGAGGCCAGAACTCTGACAACCTGGCTTCAATCGAATATAAACTACAGCTGCAAAATGAAACAGAATCTCTGGGGGTAGAGCGGAGATGAACACAGCTCAGAGCAGAACCCATCCTCGAGCAAATGTCAAAAACTCTGCAGAACAAACACCTGGTTAAGTTTAATAGCATAAGATTGTGGTTGCAATCAGATTTTAAAGTAAACAGCCCAAGCTGCTGTGAGAGGGAGAGTAGAAGACCACCTAATAACTTTTTCCACTCCCTTAGAAAAACAGTGAAGGAGCACCATTGAAAGGGTTTGCAGAATGAAATAATCTGATGTAACACATGTTAAAGGTATGGAAGACAATTAACAGACATGTAATCTGCAAGGAGGAGAGAAACAGTAGAGAGGCAGTGAGAGCACTGTTATGTCCATAATGCCTGCATCACCTAAAGAAGAGTTTCTGAGGAACCTTGAATGGACAGATTATGCTGCTCCCAGCAGATTGTATAGAAGGCACACAACTATCAATACACTTAAAATGGTATTTTCCTTACTGAGATGGTGTTGATCCTAGAGCTTTTGCTTGGTTGCTCTACCTTACCACAGCTAGCCAGGGTGTTCACTTTAGGCAGAACTCAGCTATGAGATTATCTATTAGTGAAAAAAATTATTGGTGGGATGAAAATCCTCATTTTTGACTTGTGAAGGCTGCCTTTCAAAGTTTAAAACAGACTAAAAAATGGTTGAAAACTGAACCAAGCGGTTAAACTACTCTGAATTTAATTAGAAAGATACTGAGACTTTTGGTATGCAGAAACTTCTAAATTTATCATCCTGATTTATAACAGGCTGGAAATTTAAAAAAAAAAAAAATCTAAAATTTTAATGGAGGACAAGAGCTAGTTTTTCCTTGAGCGTTTCAAGAAAGATCCAGAGCCTGAAATAATGTAATTATTCTGCCAAAGAGTGGATGAAGACTCTTTCAATAACAGGCAAGTATACTCTGTGTAGCTCTTAGTTTTATCTATTGTTTTATATATAAACATATATATACACACACACACACTCATACATATAGTTCATGTTATATTTACATGATATTTTAAATATAATTTTTATTAAATTTGCATTAAGTACAAGTAATTGTTTTCTATAAAGAAACATATATACTTCAGGTATATAATTTTGTTTGTTGCTTTCATGATTGTTAGTGGAATCCTGCCAAGCCCCCAACACTGTCCACCATGCCTGCAGCAGAAGAGCAGGTAGTATCCCGAAAGGAGCTGATGGGCTGCCCCTTGGGCTGCTGTTCCACAGTATTCATAGCCAGACCTGTGACATGGCCTTGGCTAGTAAAAGTCCTTGTCAGGCTGATGTTCTGCCTGTGGTGACAAGAGGCCTACTGTCACATGCACTGTACATATTGGCTATTTTTATTTCTCTTAGCCTCCCAGAGATGGATATCTCTCCTCTACTCCTGTTCTTGGATGTGGAAAGGGGAATCTGCAGGGTGCCATGG
>NW_020799095.1:72726660-72728975 GCF_003259725.1 Athene cunicularia
AAAAAAAAAAAAAAAAAAAAAAAAAAAAAAAAAAAAAAAAGCTTACTCTTATGTGCTGGGAGGATTGAAAGTAGTATCATAGAATCACAGAATGGCTGAGTTTGAAAGACACCTTTGGAAATTATCTAATCCTACCCTTTTCTCAAAGCAGGGCCAACCAAAGCAGTTTGTTCAGGACAATGTTCAGTCAGGTTTTGAGTATTTCCAAGGATGAAGACTCCATATATCTCTGAGCAACTGTTCCAGTGCATGATTCATGCTCACAGTAAAATATTTTTTTCATATGTTTAAATGGAATTTATTGGATTTCAGTTTGTGCCCATTGCCTCTTGTCCTTCCAATGGATACCACTGTAAAGAGCCTGGATTCATCTTCATTCCCTCTCACCAGGGATAAGATACACATAGCCTCTACTCTAGGCTGAACAAGCCCAGCTCTCTTAGCCTCTCTCCATATAACAGACGCTCTAGTTCCTTAATCAAATTTGTAGCTCTTTGCTGGACTTGTTCCAACATATCCATGTCTCTCGTGTCCCGAACTGGACCCAGCATCCCAGATGTGTTCTCACCAGGGCTGAGTAGAAGGGAAGGGTCACCTCCCTTGACCTGCAGACAACAATCCTCCTAGTGAGGCCCAGGATCATTGAGTCACAGTATGGGTGAGATTGAAAGGGACGTCTGGAGTGCATCTTGTGCACCACCCCTGCTCAAGCAGGGACAGCTAGAGCAGGCTTCCTAGGGCCATGTCCAAACAGTTTTTGTGTATCTCCAAGGATGGAGACTCTACAACCTTTCTGGGCAACCTGTGCCAGTGCTTGGTCACCCTCACAGTAATAAGTGTTTCCTGATGTTCAGAGGCAACCCTCTGTGTTTCAGTTTGTGCCCACTGCCTCTGGTCCTGTCACTGGGCACCACTGAAAAGAGACTAGTTTCAGCATGATGTTGGCACACTTTGCCACAAGGACATGCTGCTAACGTATGATCAATTTCATGTCCACCAGGGCCCTCAGGTCCTTGCCTGCAAAGCTGCTGTCAAGCCCAGGCAGCCCCCAGCAGGCACTGGTGCATGGGGTTATTCCTCCCCAGATGCAGGAGTTTGTATTTTCCTTTGTTGAACTTCATGAAGTTCCTGTCAGCCCATTTCTCCAGCCTGTCAAGGTCTCTCCGAATGACAGTATGAGCCTCTGATGTGTCAGCCACTCCTCCCAGTTTTATATCATACATGAACTTGAAGGGGATATACTCTTCCCTTCATCAAGAACATTAATGAAGATTAATTAAACAGTATTGACTTCAGTATTGATCTGTGCAGTACCCCACGAGTGACTGGCTTCCAGATGGACTTTGTGCCACTGATCACAACCCTATAAGCCTGAAAGTTCACCCAGTTTCACTCTACTTCACTCTACATTTATCTAGCCCATACTTAATCAGTTTGTCAATGAGAATATTGTGGGAGACAGTGTTGAAAGCCCTCCTGAAGTCAAGATAAACAATATCCACTGCTCTCTCCTCATCCACTGAGCCAGACATTTCATTGTAGAAGGCCATCAGTTTGTTCAGACATGATTTCTCTTCAGTAAATCCATGATGACTACTCCCAAGCACCTTCTTGTCCTTAATATTTTGGAAGCAGCCTCCAGAATTATTCTCTCCATCATTTTCCCAGGGACTGAGGTAAAGCTTGTTATTCAAATAAAGTTTTGAAACTCAAATTGCAAGTGTCCTTGCTTCTTACAGACATCTCTGTTTCTGTTAGAAGCAAATTTAATTAAACAAAGTTTGTGTATTTTTTAATAGAAAAAACAAAGATAATTGCTTCACCATACTATTTATCCAATAACTCCCTATGATTTACAGAAACATCCCATCTATCAACCATTTAACATGTGTGTCTGTGATTCAAAGTTTCTTTCCTACTTTCTGTATGTGTTGTACACATCTCCTCAAGGAGTTGCACTGTACTAGTGTCTTCATTAAACACAAATGACTATGTTCAAGGACAATTTAAATTCTCATGGAATTCTATGATTAACATTATGTATTGGACTTAAATTGGCAGCAGAGAATGATTTTATGGCAACATGAAAGTTTTTACTAAATAGCAAATTTACTACACCCTCCATCCCATATTTTTTTATATATATATATATATATAATGTCTTTTCTATCAGATTTACCGATGAAAGAGACAATCAACTATCTTGTTCACAATTATATTCTTATGGAGTAACTGTAAAAGAGCATAAAGCCAGTTTTTCAGGCAGCCTTCTAAATTGTGCCCACCTCCACTTGCAGGTTTTAGAAAAGTGTATT
>NW_020799095.1:72729025-72811890 GCF_003259725.1 Athene cunicularia
TTGAGCGTTTCAAGAAAGATCCAGAGCCTGAAATAATGTAATTATTCTGCCAAAGAGTGGATGAAGACTCTTTCAATAACAGGCAAGTATACTCTGTGTAGCTCTTAGTTTTATCTATTGTTTTATATATAAACATATATATACACACACACACACTCATACATATAGTTCATGTTATATTTACATGATATTTTAAATATAATTTTTATTAAATTTGCATTAAGTACAAGTAATTGTTTTCTATAAAGAAACATATATACTTCAGGTATATAATTTTGTTTGTTGCTTTCATGATTGTTAGTGGAATCCTGCCAAGCCCCCAACACTGTCCACCATGCCTGCAGCAGAAGAGCAGGTAGTATCCCGAAAGGAGCTGATGGGCTGCCCCTTGGGCTGCTGTTCCACAGTATTCATAGCCAGACCTGTGACATGGCCTTGGCTAGTAAAAGTCCTTGTCAGGCTGATGTTCTGCCTGTGGTGACAAGAGGCCTACTGTCACATGCACTGTACATATTGGCTATTTTTATTTCTCTTAGCCTCCCAGAGATGGATATCTCTCCTCTACTCCTGTTCTTGGATGTGGAAAGGGGAATCTGCAGGGTGCCATGGTGCCTGCGAAGGCAAGAACACAAGCTATCAGGATGTGCCTAAATGGGATTGGTTGCTCCAGGCATGCAAAAGCCCAACGCCAGCTTGTACAGAGCAGGACAGAGCACCACATGGGGCACTGCCTGCATGGGCTGCTTTTGCAGAGCCATTACTGATGCATTACCTGGATGCTGCAACATCCCAGAGAGGATGTCAAGGACTGGGCAGTGCACCCAGGCAAGGCCTTTGGTCAGCCTGGAATGTTTTAAGCACGGAAGAGATCCTAAAAACAGAAGGGAGCACTTTGGTGATTCCTTCTCACACATTTCCTCTTTTAATGAATAAATGAGACCTGCTTTTCTGTTTTAAATCTCTTCTCCCACCGTTTCTTGCTCGCGCTCTAACTCTGTAGTTTAAGACAGCACGCCTGGCCACCATGTTCACAGTAGAATGCCATCTACAGGTTATTGCTGATGTCTGCAGATTCTGCACATCTCTGCAAGTTCTACGTGTGTGACCTAGAAATTAATTTATGATTACATCAGAATAAGTAACATGCATCCTTGTACTGCACTACTACATATGAATACATGAAAAATATTTTTAAATTGCCAATACTGATTAAAAATGATATGGGGAAAGGTGGGGAGAGATATGTCACAGTCACCCTAGGCAGGTCTCCTTCTAGTTGTGTGATAAGTATTTTCTAGTTGTGTGATAAGTATTTGTAGTTATACAGTCAAATAGAAAATTATAATTGATTATGGATGGACTTCTGGATCCACTTGGAAAAGGAAACAAAGAACTTCTGGTGCCAAAACACGGATAGGCCTCTTAAAGAAGCCATCCCTTCGATTTTATTGTCATAGTGGTTGCACCAACATGAAGGCCAGAAAAAATCAGCTCATCTGGGATACAGAAGACACAGTGAGCACACAGCATCCATTGATGCCAAAGCAGAGCTCACATATTATTTATCACTAACCGTTGCTGGTGACCCTGCACTGTTATAGCACAGCCACATGCAAAGGTGCCGCCTGCCTTTCCTTCCTGTGGTGAAGCGCTCCAGTAGGGTTCTGCGATGTTAAAGATGATATTTCTGACAAGATATTTCTAGCTTCAACATTCAAGCTGTCAAGGCTGTTGTCAGTTCAAAGCAGGCTCTCTTTCCTCTCAAGGCATTACATAACCACTAATTTTGTTTTCCACATTTACCAGAAGCTGCCCGCAAGAAAACAATTCACTGGAGGATATAGTAGTTAAAATACCAAGGTCTGGCTTTAATTTCGCCTCATTTTTACCTCTTCTCTGTCTTTTCCTCTTCACATGTAGGTGACCAGGAAAGGACATCTATCATTAGATTTATGATTATACATCTCACATTTCATTTCAAGTACAGTAATGTAATCAAATTGTGATTAATTACCAAGGAGAAAGAAGGGAACCATAATTCAGAAGACGAGTGAAATCTGTTGATTAAAACATGCAAAAGCAGCAATTTATTGAAAGGTCTGTATCACATAACAGTGTAACCGATTCACAAGAAATATACTGATGTTTATTTAACATCGTCAATTTATTTAATTTGTCAATTTATGATCATCTGGAAATATATTTGGCACTTAACAAAACACATTGCAAAGTAAACCACTACTCAAAAATCAGGCAAAGGCCTTTTTATCATGCAGTTTAGATGATGGCATAGAAACCACACCTATGCAGAGCTCCACTGAACTTCATTTAGAAAGAGGAGAGTTTGTAATGAGGAAAGGGAAAGAACTGCAGCTTTGCATTATAATAACTGCTATCTGCCTTAGCCCTGCAAGATCTTTATATATATCAGACTTCACATAAGCCCATACTAAAGCTTTGCAAGTGGAACGGTTCAAAATTATTTAAAACAATACAAGGCAAAATAGCTGTATGAGAAGTATTTTCTGTTCAGTTAGTGTTATTAAAAAAAAAAAAAAAAAAAAAGAGGGGGGGGGAGGCGGCAGGGGGGAAATACCTCAGTATGCTAAATGCCTCCAACATCCAGCCAATTTTAAGCTTTTTTAGGTCCACAGACAGGCCTATTATAAATGATCTACAAAAAACTGTAGACCTTTCACACTCGGAGAACTCCAGTCTCTTTAACAGAACAATAGAGATTTTATGTCAGGTTCTCTTGTATTATAATTCCCCAGGACAGAATATATATACGGAATTGAATAACATGGGGCACTCTAAGATACTACAATAAGTATGACTCATCTTAAATGAGGGGCAAAGAGACCTCTCACTGGGCTCCACGGCAGAGTCTGATAACACCAAAGCACATGGATTATCTTCCTAGCTGGGAACTGCAGCACACAGCACATCACGTCTTACACCAGATGTCACTGTATCATGCATGATGAATATCACATCTTCATTACAGTCTTTCCTTGCTAAAATCTGTATATATGATGTTGCAGCAAAAACCATCACCTAAAATTCGGTAAATCCTTTCCCTATGTTCTGATTAACAAAGCAAATTTTCTTAGAAGCTGTTAGCATACTAATATTTTTTTTTTGATATAGCAATAATATAAGATATTATTACCTTTTAGCATGGGATACAAACTGAAATGAGAAGATGGTTTTGTCAAGTTTATTTCTATTTCTACTTCAGAGAAGTATAATTTTGCATCCTCTTTTCTTCTCCCTTTCATACAGGGAAAGCCATAAACTTAACAGAAACAAAAATGGACATGCGTTCTCCATTTACAAAAGGCTTAATTTAGTCCTTGAGTATGCACAGAAATCCTCCCTGCAGCAAAGTGATGTCAGACTATGTGTACCCCTGCAGTATATGGAAATCCTGGTTACCATGAGAACCAGACTGCCTCTTTGCTGAGGTTTCCACACGCTGCTGTGAAGACATGCCTCCATTTTGCCACATTGAAGCATCTCAGCTGCAGGATGCTCTGTGCCAGGCTGGGTGGCCCTGACGCTGTTACTTTCCTGCCAGTGGTCCTCAGCTAACTCCAGCTCTGCCACTGAAGTGAACATGTAAAAGCGTCAGATAATCAGGATTACATTTCTGAAGCAACACACTTCTCACCTATATTTCTTCCCCTCCTCTGCCCTCCACCCTGGAAAATTAAATAAAGTAAGAAGCTGCTTGGACTCAGGGCAGTATTAGAGCACACATTATTTGATCATATTAGGAAAGAAATCAAAGCTACACCACCACAGTGAGATCTCAGGGAAGATTTATGCCTTTAAGCAGCCATTTTTCTAAGTGCTGCTGCATACACATACAGCCTGTCTGAACACAATTAGAGCAAATACTGCAGTGATAAACCAATTTTGTGCTCCTGAGCTAAAGGAAAGGATTGGTTTCCCTTTTCACTTCTTTGCTAAGGATATAAAACTGGTTTCTTCAGATACAGAAGTGCTTAGAGCTGATCAGTGAAAAAGGAAAATGCTGTATTTTTTCCTGTTCAAGCAAGATCTCAAAAAAGATCCTTGTGGTAAGACACTAAACTACATAATATGCTTAAGCAGCAATGAATGAAAAGCCTTTATGACATTCTATAATTAAGAGAAGTATAGTATAGCAACAGGTAATTCATTAGAGGAAAGCACTATAAGAAAAATAGTTGTGTATATTCCTGCTGATTAACACAGAACTAACAGACCAGACAACCAAACTAAATCAAAGTATAATGCCCCCAACATGCTATATATCAGCCTAAACCATAAAAAGTCAGGTTTAAATGGCCAAATTTCAGCATTTAACTTTTCCTTCATGCTCTAGAGAGCATTTGGGAGACATAGAGACTCAGTTTCACAGGTAGCTGAGACCTCACATATCTACCACTGCCACCCTGTTACCTTAAGGTATCATCTCTCTCTTTTCTCTGAGGAAGCCAATCAGTTAGCAATTAGGTTAAACTCAGGTCACCTGTTTTATTTGCATGATTTGGCTTATTTGTCAGACACAATGAAGGCTTCTGTGTCTGAAATCTTGTCCATTTTTTTTAACTGTATAAGCTAACCTAGAAAAAGATATTAACTCACTCTTATAAACATGGAAGTTGATTTAAAAAAAAAAAATCTTTCATTTTAACATTATGGGAGGGTGAAAGCAAAACAGCCATGAGTATGGTTGACTCAGGACTCGTTTTCAAATTTGAATGAATGGCACAGCAAATTTTTTCCTCTTTGGCCTAGTGTTACTCAAGACAGAGCTGCACAGTTCTGAATTCAACCAGTAGAGGACAGTGGTGAATATCCGCACTATCAAGCCTGTCACTCATATTTTATATCTATGAAGCAGCTTCTCTGTATGAAGTGCTGTGTTTCCTACCATCTCAAAAGTCAGTTCACATTTATGAAATCTGTGCATGTCAAAGGAATACAGATTACAAAGAATCCACAGAACAAATGTAAATAATTATGGCCCATGTAAATGGAGTGTATTTCTTATTTATGCAGAACACCACTTGGGTCTCACTCAAAGATCTTGACTTCATCCTTGTTCAACAGGCTTCAAAGCTTTTCCTAAACAAAAGACAGACCTACACTGCAAATCCAATAAGCATTTTGCTTATGTTAGGAATGCAGGACAGGCCCCTCAGTGTAATTATTTCTGTTCTTTAATATAATTCAGAGTCCAGGAAGGCAGTGAAGTTGCACAAAAGTTCACAGAGCTTTAGTCTGCATCAGGGGCAGTTGCACCACCCACCCTTTCAGGAACAAGTCACAGAAGAATACAGATAAAATAAACTTTCAGCTTTTCAGAAAAATTTTATAGTTGCTTTATCTATCTACCTCTGTCCAGACTCTGTACCCTTTTAGTGAAAGCCACTGAGATTTCTTGTGCCAGTACACCTGTATCTAAAGCCCTTGGACTTTGAGTTCACTAAGCTGTGGCTTATTTTGACATGTAGAAAACATTTCTACTTAGAAACCCCAACAAAATAAGCAAACTAAAACCTCCCAAAGTGAGCTGCATGTTCCATGAACAGTGACAGAGCTATAACATTTTGTTACTTATCTATCTTGGCCTTGTGGCCCGGGCTTTTTGTTGTGGTTTTGGTTTTGCCACTTCAATGCCGAGTAAAGTACAACTGAGTTAAAACTTCATACGATTTCACAACACAGAGCACACAGGCAAAATATTTTGTGATTTCCCTCACTTAAGGAATAGTAGCTTGAGGACAATGCTCGTAGAATTTACAGGCTATATCAACCAGAAACACATTTCAATTTTTATGTAAACTCTATTGCATGAGAGAGCACAGCTCACCAATTTCCATCATGTTACATTTTCAAAGTGACATTCTACAAAGCCCTGAAGAGACTAACACATAACAAAGAGTGTCTCCCAGGGTCCATCTCTTCAGATTCATCTGCAGTAATACAAAACACCTATTAATGGAATACATAAAGAGTGCTTGTTTACAAGGGGAGATAATCAAGAAACAATTTCTAAAGACCTTGAAATAAAGAGACAAGACTTCAGTCATAGGAGTATTTAATCAACAAAGTGTTCAAGTGCTTCTTGATCCAAATATCTAGCTCATATTCTGATCTTTCAGAGCACCGAAAAATATCTATATTCAATTAACACATGGCATACTGAGAGTTGTGATTAATATTGTCTTTTCAGGAAATGGAATATTCACCAGGTTTCTAAATAAATGACTCTCTGGTTCCATTCAGTATATATTTGTAGTTTGAGTTTTGCATTGGGTTGCTGTTTGATTCTTTCCAAATGTGGGACAGTAAGAATTATAGGATCAATTATAATTGCAAGAATAGGGGCCTGACATCAAGCATGCATCAAAGCCTAGGCATTACAGAGTCTACAGAATATCTGAAGTCCCAGAGGTCCTGGAATTATGTCAGAATCTGAAATTACCTTTTAAAAAATGCATGCATCTAGACTTCACAGCTGCAAAGGTAAAGAGAGTGCAGCCAACTCAGTGGCACTAAGTGAGCCTGCAGACAGTCTGAATGAATCAGTTTCAGTGTGGTGACCTACCACCAGCATCTCCCATCCACGTCTAGTTGCTCCAGGCACTCCTGTCAGCAGCAGACTCTGAACAGCGGGGTGGGCTCCTCTTACAAAAGAGCAGAGCACCTAGCCATGTTAATTTGGTCCCAGTGGAGTTCACCATAACAGTGAGTTTAAAAGTGTCCATATGACCTCCAAATTAATTTGTATTCTTGGCAAGTGCGAGTCATTGCACAGTTTTCAGTAACTTGATTTGTTCTTCTGAATCACGGGGAAACCATGTAATAGCTGAAATTTATTTCTTATTCATATGTTTTTTTCCTCATCTAGCAGTACTTAACAGACAATAGTCACTAGATAGTATATGCTGTGCAGAAGTTTTGCTTATATCTGAATAAACTGTCTATATATGTATCTATAAACTAAGCATTTTTGTTTTTCAGATTATTGATAACAAAGGAAAAACCTCTGGCATTCATTGATGCATAAGTTGAGGAATGGCTACACTACTTCTTCCCTCATTTGAATTCTACTATGCCATTGCTTCCGTGTACAGCAAGACAACTACCAAATTCTGTTAAGATTGTCTATATATCAACCTACAGGAAGGGAAAAATATCTTAAGAACTCATCTCTCTTTTTTTCAGTTGACCGACCTGTGAAAGAAGGGCGAGGGGGTGGGAAATTAGTGCTTTATATTTTCCCCTCTTTCTTCTTTTTACTCCTCAAAGAGCAAGGGTGATTGTTCTTGGAGTGAAAAGAAAAGGTTTAGTATCTTTATACCCTGAAAAAAATTCACTGAGGCTGTTTGTGAGAAGCAGGAGGAGAGAAGGGGGACTGCCTAAATGTGAAGAAAGAGACACTTGCTCTGCCATCTGTTCCCGTGCACTGTCACCAGGCTGCTCTGCAGCGTAAGAGGCAGCTGCTCCCTTTTCCAAGAGTTAACATGAGATACTGGAAAGAGAACACCCACCCTCCAATTCTGACTGTGCCCACAAAGAACCACAGTGAGTAAGTTTTATGATACCCATTTATTTGTGGTGCAACCCCTAGTACAGTTCCTCTGACTGTGCTCTGCTGCTGCCTCTCCAGACAGTGGCAAAACGTATTTTCATGTCAGGAACAAATGCAAGTGGATTAGTGCTATCATAGGCTACTCAGTAGTCTTTGCTTTGCATACATTACCCTCGCTGTATTTTATGTCGAAGATGATTCAGCAGCTTGGTTCTAAGTTCAGGAACAAAGATTACTGAAGGGGCTGCTTGAAGGAAGGAGATGAACAAAAGCCTCATTTGTTAAAGGGGAAAATACATAACAGTCTGGCTGTTAAATGAAAAGAAGCGAGACCAATGAGGGTCACAAAACTTAGGATACCAGCTGCTAGAGTATGAACTGGGACTCAGGTTTGCCTTTACCATCTGCAAAGTGCATTTCCTCAGCCTATGAACTGGATCTTTTCTTTGCCAACATCATGGCATGAAAGTATAAACGCAGGGTTTTGTTCCTTTGTTTTTTTAAAGCATTTAAAAAAAAAAAAAAAAAAGTCATTTAATGCTATTCATTTAGAAGGCTTTGTCCCTGACATCTTCTACCAGCTTTCTTGTCTCTTTGTTTCTAATAGCTCAAATTGTTTCCTCCAGGAGTAACCATGATTTGTAGGAATCACAAGCCAAGACTTCAGTGTCCGGTAACTGGGGCATTTCTATCTTGTTTTATTTTATTTCCATTCATAATTATGTTTTGTTTCTCTAAGAAGACTGGATGAGATGACACTTCTTAAAGAAAAGGGGTATTCCTTCTGGAGCTCAGCTGAGCTAGCCCAGAGAAAAGACAGCTTCAGAAACATTCTCCACAGGAAGCAAGCAAATATTTCTAGTAGTCAGAAACCTTGTATCGGGTTTACATGGTAAAGTTTTGGTAGCCAGGCCAGGGCAGGGAGGCTGCAGGGTTGGCTTCTGTGAGATGACACCAAAAGCTGTTCCTATGTCAGACAGAGCCAGTTCCAGCTGGTTCCAAGATGGACTTCTGCTGGCCAAAGCTGAGCCCATCAGTGACCTTATGTCACAGAAGTTGGATGTGCCCTGAAGGAAGCTGCAGCCAGTGGAGAGCCCACACTAGAGCAGGGTCCTGGCAGGAACTGTGCCCCGTGAAGAGGAGCCCATGCAGGAGACCATGGCAGATCCACCTCAATGTTTACAGCACCTAGATCCAACACATCCCTCCAGCTCTGTCATACTAGTCAGTTGTGGACATCATACGATGTTGTTGCATGGCTCTGCACATGAACTGGAGTTGTGCTCCGCCCACCCCATCCCTAACACTTCAGAACTAGATTGCTTGAGACACCTAGATATTTTTGTTTTGGCAGTTTGCTCTCTAATCATTTGACAGAAACCGAAGGTTCATAGAAATTTACAGCTAATTTTAAAATGGCTTCCCCAACACCTAGCTACACATCAACTTCACTAATTCCACCAACAGGAAATCTGACTATAAAGTACTTCTCAAATAATCATACCTGGAATGCACATTCTTCTGCTTTATGCCATTTCATGCCTTCACCAAGACTCCTGATAGGAGTATTCTTGGCAGTGGAAGCCCTAGTCCAAGTGCTTCTATCAAAATATTCAAGGCTGAAAATGTGTGCTTTTAAATGGAGCCCAGAAACTCCTTCTCTCTTCATGTGGAATTCCCTGTGTCTCTAGCATCAAATAGCAGCACCTTCCTTTCTCACTCAGCAAAGCACATAAGTATGTGATTAAAAATGCACACAAGTTCATATGAATGACTGGAGAGGCTTTCTCTCACCAGAGACAAGTACAGGATTGATTTATTACATTCACTTAGATCAGGATGCTGTCCATGTAGCCAATATGGGAAGCATAAAAGCTTTTTCCATTTTTCTAACGAGAAGGAAATGGGCATATTTCATTTGCACAACCCTGACTGCAGAAGGCAATAATATCTGTACCTATGTTTACCTATGCATTATGCTATAGATTGCAGTGGAAAAAGCACATATAGAAAAATACTATTTTCAGGTGGATATTCTATTCTGGATGGTGATGTCTGGGGCAGGGCGTTGTACAGAAGTGCAGAAAGGAATCATTAGGCTACCACAGAGCTATGACAATAATTAATGGTAAGTCTGTTCACATTTTCAGTCCATAAGACATCTTTTAATGAATTCAGGGATAACAAAGCTTGGCTTCTAATGCAAACCATACAAATGTAGATGCAGATAGCTTGTCACCATGTGGAATTTGACAGTCAACATTCAGAATAGCCCAGTTTATTTTAATATGTCCGAAATCTGAATTTGTTTTGTTTCCATGTTATTTCAAGTGAATGGGAATTTATTTTGCCATTGTTTCTGGAACACTGTGTATCCAAAAGCTTGGTGTAATTTATATAATTACATATAAAGATATGTGTGCGTGTGTATACATATGCATTATTTTTCCCTAAAAATCTTATCTCTCTTCTAACGTCAAATCATTAGCCTACAACACCGAGCTACACTTCCTTATGTGGATTTTTTTGCATGTTAAAAATTATTTGAATGGTTATTTGCTTCCAGAAGCATATTGCCTTCCCTTGGCAGTTGTCCTATACTGCTGCATTTTCTGGTAGTGTTTGTGACACACATTGGCAGTAACATTTGAACTGATGTCTTAGAGTGCTTGTCTCAGCAATATCCATTAACTTGCACCTATAAATAAGAGTTTTTTCAGAAATCAGGCCTGGCTTACATCCCCTTTTCTGTCAAAGTGAAAGTGTAAGGAAAACTGACCACTTTGGTGCAGAATCATTATACCCTGTACTTTATTAACATATTCTAGGACTGAAAACAGTAGAAATGTAATGAGATGTTTAATCAGAGAATTATTAAAATTGTTTCATTAATCAGTATGCTTTTTTTCCTGCATCGGGGACATACTGCAGGTATCTAAGTAATTCAAAACTATATTTTGTGATTGTCATTATGTGAAAATGCTTAAATGCATTTAATGAAAATATTAATTATACTTCCCCTCAACACATATATGTTTTCACATATTCTCATTTGCATCAGCAGTATGGTACCTGTCCATTGTATCTGATTTACATTCTACTAGAGTTTACTCTGTGAACTATAGCCAACCCCACCCCCCAATTTTGGTCGTGTGTACGAATGTCAGTACTTTATCCAGGCTATTACAACAACAACATTTTTTCTGTTTGGTCCATACCTGAAAAATTGTATCATCTCATGTTTTTAACAGTGTTAATGTCCTACAGCAGACAATCAGGACTGCACTTTTTCATTTTTAGTTGTCTGACTCCATGGATACCCTTACTAAGTAATGTCAATACTATTATATACTTCTGCTTTACATATACATTTTGTCTCTTATCTGTAATATTTCTATTACATGCTTCTTTCCCCCCCCTCCCCCCAGACTTGCGCTTCACCTATTTTAGAAACATTTTTATTCCCTTTTTCCAAAGTATCTTTTGCTATCAAACTATCTAATCACAGACTATCTGTTTACCCTAGTCCCCCTAGAAAGTTTCCCTTTTTATTCCTCATTCTTTTATGAAGGACATGTTCTTCCTTGTTTCTTACAAAGGGTGGGACCCAGCTTTTTAAAACAGGTGTTCATGTTCTTCCAATGAAGCTTAAAAGAACAAAAGGTCAAATTCAGCTGCAGTGGATAACATATCATCTTAAAGGGAAGAATTTTTTTCCTAGATACTTTTGAGAGAAAAAAGAAAATGTGAAGAAAGGCATCTCTAGGTAAGTAAGTTGCCTTTATCAACATGATTGAGGGATCAAGAGATACTGCTTCAGCTACATGGTATTTCTATTGCTGCTTTACAGTCTGTAAGGGTGATTACTTTCATAATGTTTGTGTTGGCAATCTGTAAGCCAGTATTTAATACGGACTCCATTTTGTATCTGCAGTCGTATCCTGCCTAGCCCAGGACAAATGTGTATGTAATAAAAATAACATAAACTCATTTGAAAAAGACAACAAGATTTTGAAATATTTTAGGCTTTTTCCAGGGAACAGCACCTAGAGAAGTAACAGAAACATGTGGAGGAAAAAATAAGATAAAGTGAAACCCTTTTTCTTGCATAACTCTTTGCAGTTTAGTTCTACTTGGGAATTATAGTTCTGGTTTTTTTCAGTATAAGCTGGTTGAGTATAAGCATTTATTTGATTTTTCAGTTTCACCTGAGAGAGCTTGTATTGTCTCATAAAACTCCTGAAGGAAAGAAATTAAGGCAGGTTCATAGTAACTTTTTCCATTCAGTTTCCCCATATTTTTGAAAAATTGGACATTGAGGACTGGATGCAATCCAACCTTTGTAGATCAATGCCCTCTTTAATTTAAAGCACCATATTCCCATCAGCTGCTATTGATAAACTAAGGCGTAACTGTACTATATATACCTAGATCATTAGAAGACTGAGGAAAGAAAAAAACAAACCCTCAGAAACAAATGAAATCGATTCAAATTATTCAACTATCCTTTCTCAGCTGGGTAAAGTCCAAAATAGGGTAATGCACAATGGTGTTGATTAAGTTATAATATTGCTCAAGTCTCTTCTGTACTACTATACAACTGTAGATTGACGACATAACACTGAGAGAATTTCTGATCGTTAAACTACTTCACTTTATCAAATATGACTAGAGAAAGTGTTGTTTAATTCTATTCCTTTCAAACTCTACAGTGTATTTAAGGGGACTAAATCTTGGATTCCCCTTTTCACTTCAAATTTAACTTAACAATATATATGTTGTGCCTGTAATGTCTGCTAGCTGAGATTCTAAGATGTCCGCCATAGCATCTAGAATATTAAATGCTTCCAAAATATCTGGAACATTTTTTAATAGTGATCTTGATTAAGAGTCCAATGAATTCTAATGTTAACTGCAGTGATCTCTTAGACAGTTCTATATAGAGCAAGTCCTGAGAGAATACATATTAAATAAATTAATTACACTTTAGATGTATTAATCTCACTATCTTTTCCCTCCACCATCTGTCACATGATATGGCACAGTTAGTCAACTAAACAGAATTATTTTTTTATAATTCTGGTAAGCAGAATTATAAAAAAGGGATTTGTAAGCATTAAAAAATAACTGGATAATTTCATCATCAGTGGCGTTTACTGTACAAAATCAGGTGGGTTTTTTTTCCTATGTAGTTTTGTATCACATCAACTGCTTATCATAAAGGTGAGATGGAATTTCCCCTGTATATCCAAATGAAGAAATGACAGATTTGACATCCAAAAAGACAGTTCTAGCAGAATGTAAAACAGCCTAAGGCAAGGGTGTATAAATGAAACACATAACGCCATTCATTTCTTGGGACTGCCATTGTTGTGGTTTAACCCATCAGGCAGCTAAACACCACAGTGCCATTCGTTCACTCCACCACAGTGAGATGGGAGAGTCAGGGGAAAAAAGGTAAAACTCATGGGTTGAGATAAAGACAGTTTAAAGAAGGGAAAATAATAATGATGATAAGAGAATATACAAAGCAAGTGATGCATAAAGCCATTGCTCACCACCTGCTGACCAATGCTCAGCCAGTTCCCGAGCAGCAGGCCACCACCCCTGACCAACTCCCCTCCAGTTTTATTGTTCAGTATGATGTCATTTGGTATGTAATATCCCTTTGGTAATTTGGGATCAGCTGTCCTGGTTGTGTCCTCTCCCAGCTTGCCTTGCACCCCTAGCCTAGTGGGGGGATGTGAGGAGCCGAAAAGTCCTTGATTTAGTGTAAGCACTGCTCAGCAACAACTTAAACCTCAGTGTGTTATCAATATTATTTTCATCCTAAGTCCAAAACACAGCATTATACCAGTTATTAGGAAGAAAATTAACTCTATCCCAGCCGAAACCGGGACAGCCATGTATTGATGAAAACCTACCGTTTTTCTTGCTCTTGCTTATGATGCTCTTCCTGTAAATTTTACGACTTTAAGCATTCTCTTTGAGCTTTATATTTAGAATAACACAAAAATTGTAGAGATAAGCACATCAAAATCTTGTCAAGACAGGTTCTACTTGCAAGGGATGATTTCAAATGGTTTTGGAGCCTGTACAGCCTCTGAACTTGTGCACTTTTGTAGCTGCAGCTAGATTTGTGGTTGCTATTTATTAATATAAATGGTGGAGACTAAGAACTAGAAGGCTTTAAACAGCAGTTAAAAGAACTAGGTAGCTATATAATACCTCCATCCTTATAAAGTCTGACCCTCTTAAAAAAGAAAATAAAAATTCCCATCACAACCTGCATAATGCCTGAGTTTTACAGCATATCTTAAAGTCAGTAGGTAATTCAATGGGATAATCACCTTTAAAATCAGAAATTCCACCTCAGTTGCCTCTGCCATAATTATATACCTGGTAGTGCTGCACGGACAGGAGCAAACAGAATCAAAGAACAAGTCAGTATGGACCTCAAGGACTAGTGACAAGAGCAGCAACAGACAGATGTTAGAGGAGTGCCTAATGCACCTTGCAACTCTATAATGATGTCAAGGAGACGTACTGGTGGCCTGCACACAAAGCATGACAATCAACGATAGCAATTTCATCTTGCATGTGTTATTGGCTTTTATGCCCAAACCTCTTCTGGTAATCTAAGCAATGCCAGGGTAGGAGTTCAGGTAGAAAAACGGTTTATACATACATACATATAAATGTAATGACTGTGCAATGTTCATTTTTTAGCATTGTCCCTGGCATGATTTAGGACCACAACAGTTAGCATTATCTCAAATTTCCAAGTATGGTTTTGAGGACAGCACAGGCCAAAGACTGTTACACCATTTCTAGTCTGTGTTATGTAGGATAATAGTATTATTTTAAGGACACAAATAAGAGTTTTTGTTATAAACACTGAGCTTGGAATAGCTTTTCTCCATCTAAATTAGTATTTCTCAGGCTACGCTAAGACAGATGATCTTTGACATTTATTTCTACTCACTTATATGTAACATATATATGGCAAACTATGATGAGCTTAAAAAAAGCTCAAGGTCGCCTACATGAAGAACTTTAATCTTTACCAAATGTATATGGTCCTTATAAACAGAATTTGACAGGTTAGAATAATGATTTAACACCACTAAAAAACCTAACCTATTAAAAGCCATATATGGCAGTGTTTGATTACTGCACTATGCTGCATTTGAAATTCATGCGTTTTCTATTAATAGAACCGATTCTTCAACTGTTACTTATTCATATTAACACTAGTGCATGCTAAATGGAGCAGTGTGAATCAGCTATGCTTTTTGTATAAAGAAGTACTATTGATGAGACTGGTGGCAATTTTTCTGCCTTTCATTCCTTAGAATCACCTGCAATTATGGGAAAACTACAGATTTGCCTGTCTTGATGTAAAAGTCAAGATTGAAAGTAGTGAATTTGAACAAGTAAAATTTTACATTTGTTTTCATTATCAGTTCAGTTTTGAAGGATTAAATTATTTCTTCTAGGTATTCTAATAAAGAGTTTAAAAATCAGAATTAAATTAAAATACCTTTGCCATAAATATTTCTTCAGCTTGAAACTACAAACAGAATCAAGTGGCAATCATGGCTACAGTATGGATATTTAATTGGAGTGCTGTTTGAGAAAGAATAGCACAATCTAACTAAAATAAATTGGATTTCCTGTTTTTAGTATATTCTTATATGTCCACCATCTATGCAGCACAAGTTTTTTGGCATGCTACCCACATGTATACACACACATTTGGACATTTTTAAACTCTGTTGATAGATGAGCAAACTGAAGAGGAATGACTGCTTCTCTAACACATTTGGAAACATACTGAAAAAAAAAATTCAACTGGAAAAATACTTTTGTTGGAAGACAGATCTATCTGTTACTAAAGTATCTGGTGGGAAAGTGTTCTGAATTTTTCTGTGAGAATAATTTTTTGTTCTGTTAAAGACAGACATTAAGCTGTAATAACGTTTGTTAGACAGTCCTAATTCAAGAAATATTTTCATTTCATGAGACATTTTTAATTTATATTTTATTTTAATTTCAAAGTAAATTTTTATTAATCAGTAAGGCAGAAAATAGATTTTATATATATATATATATATACACACACAAAGGAAAAGTGTATTTACACCTTAATAAAATAAAAAACTTGGATTAGTAAAATCCAGACTATTAATGCTTTATTACTACCTGACACTTTGTGTCTAAAACGTATTTCTTGGTCTTCAGTGCAAATGAGACCACAGAGTCTGAATGCTTTAAAAATCCAGATGCATGTTCTGCTTGCTAATTTGCAGTGGTTTAATCATTATCAGAAACTGATAAAATATATTTGTAAAACAGAAACATAGAAAAAAATATTGAATGCAAAATGATGGTTTTTTGAATGTATAGGTATTCTCTAATATTCATAACTTTTCATGTTTATTAGAAAGGCTTCAGAGTATAAAAACATAATCTAGCAATCTCTGTTGGCTTTCGTTAAGTATGTATTCGATTTGTGTGTCACCAGGAATAACATTCAAACACATACTGCATCTGTTCATCCAATAGTACATTTTTCTAATACATGCTTATTTTATCTTAAAATATTCGTCTTTATTTAAAAGGTTATATGTTCTCTGGTACTTGAACATTTACATTTGCCATTGTGGTTTGGTTGGCAGAGAAACTTGGATTATGTACATGTTGCCATTCATTAAAGTACTGATGTTGTATGAAAAACCTGCATTTACTGCTTCTGTGCATCAGACTTCTTTCAAGACCCCCGTGTCCTATGTCTTTTTAATGACAAACCTAAAAGAGCAGAAAATATTAAAATCTGTTTTGAAAAAAACCTTGATTTTGTTTAGAAGTGTGATTATAGCTGCTACTTGAAACATATGCAACAGCTCAACAAAACCAAAAGAAACCAGATGCACAGCCACATCTACGTGTATGCATGTAAGTATATGTGTATGTTTATATATCTATGTGACATATACACATATAATACTGAGAATAAAAAGAGATTAGGTCTATCGATGTCTCTCTTTACTAGTACTCTTTTGAAGTCTTCAAGTTTCCTTAATGTGCATCAGGTATTCTTCAGCAATTATTCACAGGATCAACACTGAAGTCCAGAGGATGAAAGATGATACATATAAATCTGCTTTCACCAAAAAAAAAAAAAAAAAAAAAAAAAAAAAAAAAAAGTCATTCTCCTTGCAGGTGAATGGTTAGGCCTCAGAGAGTTTATTTCTAAAATAATTGTGGATGGCCAGTACCTACTGACAGGCAGTGGAGGTGTTCTTTCTTTCAGTGTATTTGGCTTGGCTCAAGTTTTGCTGTATATGAATGTTTTTTACCGGATTTTAAAGGAACTGATGAAACTCATATTAACAGCTGTCCAATTTATAACTGTGGTGCCATTGGTGTATGTTCTCGTCAAGTGATAGTAGCAACATGATGGGAAATACCAGAATTTCTTAGCTCTAGATTCTGAAGTGTCTCTTATAATCAAAAATAACTCAGCAAGAACTAGTAAAACCTTCCTTCTAGCTAATCTGCTGTAATTTCTACTACATTTTCTCATCAGGATGTACTACCTTCTACTCTCCATTTAGAGCATGGAAGCAGCAGCAGTTTGGATAAATAAAGTAAAATGATTGTTCAGAAATCCCCAAGATGATGAAATGTCTTTGGTTGGTTTCCTTCAAAAACAAAAAGTAGAAATTTTTGATTAATATATCTACAGATAGCAAATAATGTAGATTAGAGCTAAATTAGATACCATTTGTTTTCAAAGAAAGCTCATGGAAAAGGCTCATTATTACAACGCTAAGAAAATAAATTTGCGACATGCTGGAAGATCCTTCATAATGAGTAGAATTGTGATGGAAAAATGTGAGGATTTGAACTCTCTGGATGTTCACACAGGGGCAAGGGTTATGTTTCAGTTCAAGCCTGGTGAATTCTGCAGGAACCTTTAGTCATGAGTATAACCATCCGAAGTACTATCTCTCTCATATGGAAATTCCAGAAACTACATGACACTTGTTCATCCCCTGGTTTCTGTACATTAATTCAGTTGCAAAGAGAACATGGTGCTCATCACCATTTGAAAAGCAGAAAACAGGAAACCATTTCTGCCTTACAGAGGCAAAAATTTGTTAAAATAACTTGTGTGATTTCTACAGGGGTTGTCTTTAGATCTGATGGAAAGATGATAACTAGCATTCTTTCCTCGGTTCTACCACTTTGGTAAAAACTACACAGTAGTTTCCTGACAGAGTTGTGAGTAATTATGCAGTCATGCAGAGTTTATTTGTGAAGTTCTTTCCTCTTTTTTTTTATCTTCAGTAGAATTTGTGCCTCCTGTGGAAGGTCCCACTATATGTGGTCAAGTAAGAAGGTCATTATCACAGTTTATAACATTAAACTGCTACTTCTTTAAGTGCCATGACAGCTGAAAAATGACTGAAAGAAATGGTTTCCGCATCCTACAGCCATTTTAAAAAAATTTATTAATTCCATTTGATCTTACACAAAAATTATTAATTTTCAAACATTTTTAGAATATTTATGATTATTTTCAAGAAGTTAAAATTTTAAGAGAATAAATTTATTTTAGAACACCTAAATCATTGCTTTTTTAAAAAACAAGTAACAACGTGTTGAATTTCACCCAATTTCAATATATTTGTGCAAAAAAGGTGATCTGGTGGTTTTGGATAGAAAACATTGCTTTTTTTCCCCAGACAATTTTCACAGAAGTTCCTAAACAAAATCTGATAAAAATACTTCTTACTGAATTTTTCCATATGTTTATTCTTTCTATAGCCTAGAGGACAGTAAGAAAATAAGGCCAGGGCCCATTCTTAGCATAATAAAAATTGCATAGATTCAAAGTAACTCAATATGAGCAAATGGTTTCTGTTGCTTTCAGTGAAGCTTACTCTGAACAGACATTTTTGTAAAAATATCTCCCAAGTCTGTTGTTTCTTCAAGTGATTGACCCTTTCAGCTGACTCTAGTTCCTCTAAACAATGAGTTAAGACACTCGGAACTCCATAGGGAGATAGAATAACATACCCATAACACAGAAGTGAAATAGAATAAGAATTAAATCTGTCATGTGTTTGAAAAACAATTAAAGTGTATGTAATTTTTAGCACGATGTTTCTCTGTTTGTCATTAAAATGGAAATCAAATATGTAATGATCCTTCCTTGAGCTGTGGTAAATTTCAAACTTTGTGTGGTCAACTTCTCTGGAGAAATTGCAAGAAAAGACAAATAGTCTCACCTGTCCACAGTGCTCACAGAAAGCAGTGACAGAATCTAGGTAAGTCAGATAGGTGACTTGTATAACCTTTTGGTGCAGAATTTATTTTCTTACCTATAGGAATTTGGGCTCTGGAGTACTCTTCTAGACTGGCCTTCAATGCACTTTCACAAAAAAAAACCCACCAACAACCAACCAACAAAGCCAAAACATGCCCACAACAGCAATAAAAAAAATTAAATTTAAAAAAACCAAAAGGGGGGCTTTTGTGGAGGTTGTGGTTCTTTAAGAGTCCTTGGTTGGCACCAGCCCCTGAGTAATGAGGAAATGTCCAACTCAATAACTATAAAATGGATTGAATCAGCTCACACAGATGCAACATTGGAAGAAGTGCTGACTTTGGTTATTTCACAACTGCTAGATGTGTCATTATAAACTGGAAGTTAATCAATTCTGAAAGTAATCATGGAGCACAACTGGGAAAGAAAAGCTGACCTGAGGGCAGAAAAAGCATGTTCTCAAGTGTTGAAGGAGGGATTCAGCACTTTATATAATTTTTAAAAAATTTTAATAAAACACATCCATATAATATGTGATACAAAATACTAATTCCTGGTTTAATGATGAACTAATTAGAAATACACATCCTGAAAGTGGTGAGAGTAGTAGCAAGCCATAATCCAGATAGAGGATTTTTTTTGTTCTGTATTATTCCTAATTTTTTTGCATCTGCTCAGTACACCTTTTAAAAGTTAATAGATTTTGAATACCCTAGATCTACACCCTTGGAACTGGAAGTACAAAGGTAGTTGACTCTTTGCTGTGTAGCATTTCTCTCAGTTCAGACCAATGGGGAGTTCCTCTTTAAAAAGGTACACATGTGACAAAAAGAGCCCAGGAACCATTTAGCCACAAAATTCAAGTACTTCTAAGACTCCAGTTCCTGTTCTGTCAGGTAATTTTCAATATTCCATCTACTTGCACAGGACATCTGCAACTCATTTTCCCACCTGGAAAACTGAGGCATGTGAAAAGCATGATACGCAACTTACACAAAAACTCATGGCAAAGAGAAATCTCATCTTCCAGCTGGCTTTCTTTGCTGACTTCTAGATTATTCACTAAAGTGGAGGAATAAATGGAGTTCAATCTCAGAGAGATTTTTAAAAATAAGGTAGTTTATTTCTCTGGTACACATAAAAATTATTGATGAAAATACTGTGTTTCTGAGAAAAGACTTGAGATGAAATAATTATTGGTAACTTTCAACAACTGAGACTAAAAGTTATGTAGTCTCCATTCTTGGAAGTTTTTGAAACCAGACTGAATAAAATCCTGAGCTACCTGGTCTGATCTCACTGTTGAACCTGCTTTGAACAGGAGTTTGGAATAGGTAACTCTGAGACCCCTTCTTAAACAACCCAATGAATTAGCTGCAACCATCTCTCCAAAATTAAGCACAAGGTCTAATTGACGGTATCTAAAAACATCATAACTTTTAAGGCAAAGTTTTTCACTTCCTATCTTAGGAGCTGCAGTCCAGAAACATGTGCATGGTTCAAAGCAATCACTTGAGAAGGCAACATCTCTAACAGTTTGTGCAGTTCATATGTAGTATCTTCAAAGGACCTCTCCTCCTGACAAGAAGGAGGTTAAGTAGTATCTTACTGTGTGAACAGTTCTGTTCATTTTAACTGGACTATCTAGTGAGCTAACTACAGCTCCATGTGTTTAAAGGTACCAAAAATGAGTGACTGCAGATTCTGCCACATTATGTCCAAGAGGTCTAACTGTAGGCAGTAATGAAAAGTCAGAGCCAAAGCTCTGTTTGTATGTGTAAACACACAGTAGCTGTGTCCACTACTTCGTTCAGTTATGCTGCTTGCCAATGCAAATTAGGGTTCCCAGATCTGGTGGGTAATGCCTCTCATCAAAGGCCAGAGAGCGGTACCATTTCTACCTTTTTTGCTTGACAAACTCTACTAAGAATGTTGAATTGATCTTAATGGAAGTGCAGAGGTGTAAAGTGCCACACAGTGTGACTGAGCCCATCAGAAAACATTAGTGTACCCCACACACAAGCAGAGTCTCAGCAGAGAGATGAGGTAGGCAGGATACACTCATTTGGCCCTCTACAGAGTGTAGCCCTACTTTTTAGGCTGAATTGTTTGACTTGCTCCTCTTCATGACAGAACTGGTTCACACCTCATAAGCTGGTGGCTGAAAAAATTACCTCTCTCATTAGAGCCCAAACCCATATTTTAACACTAGTGGAGAGACTTTTGTGGTTTTGGATCAAGGCTTGACTTTCCCCTTGTCTTCCCCCCAGATCTGCCATCCATGTGTTATTTATTATCCTGGGAAAATCTTCTGTGTGAAATGTCATTTATTACTTCTGTTCAAATTAAAGAACAATTTGTGAAAGGATAAGCAAAAAAATGTGTTGCTTATATTCTACACAAGATAGATTAGTGTTTGTCAGTTTTGTACCCTTATTTCAGTTAAAAAGGACAGGTGAATTTCCCAGGCTTGTTCTACATTTGAAGGGTCTGTACAATATAGCATACTAGTTAACGAAAAAAATCATACCCTAACTAAACCAGATATACTGGGAAAAGAACTTGCTCTGCATGGCAACTTGTTTAACCTATTCAACAGAGTTGATTTACTAGTAGAAATTATATATTTATCTAGACCTGAGAAAGGTAGGAATACTTCAATGTGCAATTTTTTTGTAAATGTAGAAAACCTTACGGTATGAACTTTCTTCTAACGCATAGAGAAATGAACTCAAAATCTCTTCTATGAAGGAGCAGAATTTATTTTACTTGACAAGTGTTAGAACATAGTAAGGAAAATTGCAAATGTTGTAAGCGAAATAGCTGTAATAGTTCAGTCATTCATATGTAATTCCTAATAACTGAGTTGGAAGTCTGTAATTACAATGCAAAGGGTCTTCTCATTAAAGGCTAAAATATAAATAGAGCTGCTCATAATTTGATGAATTGATTCTCTCTTAACATTTGACAAAAAAGTATAATTGTGGGAATGGTCTTTTTTTTGACATCTCATTCTAACAAACTCCCCAAAATCAGAGTAATGAACTAAAGGAAAGGAACCTCCTCCACGTCAGCCTAAGAGGAAAGCTTCTCAAACACTGTCACAGACACTTATTTGAAAGGGTCTCATGTGCAGTGCTAGCAGCTGATTCACAAATGAAACATCAAAGGGTCCACCATGAATTTTAGTTTTTTCAGCTGAGTATCATCTGGATTTCATTTAGTTCAATATTATGGACAAATTACTTGCCACTTTTTAAATAACTTTTCCACTTACAGTCCTGTAAAACTTATCAAGACCATATTCTTTAGTACTCTTACAAATTAATGTTCGGGGTTTTTTTTTTCCCTAAGGTTTCTTCTGAGTTGACATGTTATGTGGCACATTTCTATTTACATTTTCTATTAACCAAGTCACACCTTCAAGCAAGTTTATAATGGAAGTCATAAAAATGGTGCCCACTTTGCTGGATTCCATCAATGGATACTGATAAAATATAGAAGAGATACTAAGGAAAGCAAAGAATAGAATAGTGGTGTTTGTGATACTTTCCTGGGAAATAAGTTTTGAGAGCTCATATTTGTTCTGGCAAAGATATTTGATCAGCCACACTCCAAGTAAGTTGTCTACCCATTGGAAAGTGGATCAGTCTTCTCACATCACTTTACTAAAAGCATTTACAAACCCCGTGAATTTTGTAAATTCAGCCATTGAAGGTCTTAAGGGTTGGTACTGAATAACAACAGTTAGCCACTTGAAGTTTCCTGGTGTCTACTACCTCTTACCTTGAGTACTTAATTAAAAATCTATGTATGTATCTATCTATCTATCTATCTATCTATCTATCTATCTATCTATCTATCTATCTATCTATCTATCTATCTCACTCTGTGTTTTACTTACTGAGTTTTTGGCCTCAGCATGGTAAACAGGTAGGCAAACAATCGTTTTCCTAATCTTGAAGCTGACACTTTTTTTAGAGTTGTAAAACAATGGCCAAAATAGAGCTTTCAAATGAAAAATCTGCAGTAAAATCCATAACTGGGTTACTTACAATAGATGCCAGGACTCCCAGTAAAACAGACATTGCTGAAGTTTTCTTCATCAAAATTATGCAGTTTCCCTGAATCAGTGGAACTGAAAAGAATGAGGATACATGCAGTAGGCAGTGTTTAGCCCTTCTTAAGATAGAGGTAATAGAAAGCAGTACTAGAAAATAATGAAAAAGCTTTCTGAATTATACAAATTTATTTTCTGTTTAATTCTTTTCATATGCTGTCTTCCTGATCTCCCTTTATTAAACAGTTTGGGTTTCTTTTTTATATTTTCACTTCGTTCTTCTGTGTTACATGATTTTGGTTCTGCCCAAACTTCCCCCTTTTTTTTTCTTTTCCAGTAAAGAGTGAAAATAAGTTTCTGATACAAAATAAGTCTTACCTTCTTTAGAAGTTTTCATTTAGTTTTCCTCATTACTGTAATGACCTCTACTGAGTCCACACAGTACAAGAGCATGTCAGTTCAAACAGAACACTAGAGAGAAAAAATTAAACTAACCTAAAATTTGAATTTGCCAAATGCTTTCTTCTAGTAATATGAATACAAACAACATTTTTTGGTATTCATTTTTTTGAGGAGATCACCATTTACTGACAAGCATTCTGTGTTCGAATGAACTCATTTTAAATTTTAAGTCTCATGCATCTGTTTCCTTCTAACATGTTACATGAATAACCAAATGAAGTTTATCTTTGTTCAAGTAGCCCTTATTTTGTGTGATGATACTCTTTCAGTTTAAGTGGGCTAGGCTCTAAACCAATTAATATCTTCATTTATTGTTTTCAGTATCAGTCCTAGAGAAACATTCACAGTGAATTAGTTTACATTAAAGTGGCTCTACAGTTTTAAGTTTACTGCAGAGATAGATTATGTAGGTATGTGCCTCATTTGGAGAATTTGTCTAAATTGCTTATTAGTTTAATTAAAAGCACAAATAGCCTTTCAATTTCTGCATTGACTTAACGAAGTACTGAAGATTTTTTTGTACTGTTAGCAAACTTAAGTGTAAAATTCCAGAAAAGCAGTGGGAGAAGAGTGAAGTGAGGTGCTTTCCATTTTACCAACATTTCCCTCTTTTTTCAGAAATGTCAGATGTTACAAGTAGTGAGTGCTCTGCTGCTTTTCCTGGGGTAGTACCTCCCAGACTTTTGGTCACATCTTCTGGTTAAACCAGCTGACTGGTGCTGAGCACAGTCTCTGCTCTCTTGGACAAAAGCAAAATCCATAGGGTAGGACAGGTACTCCTTGATATAGGAAATATCGTATTTATACCATTCGCTCTTAAAACATACAAGTAGTAAGGTTAGTGACTTGGAAATTTTAGCTATGGTAGTGCTATTAGTCCAGACACCCATGGAAAAATTACTGTCTGCCAGTGCCTTTTTGAAACACTTAGGCAAGCCATATTTATGACTGTTTTGTCATAGTTAACTTCATTCTTTGCTTTTTTGTTCTCTTTTTTAAATTTGCATTTTGAAAAAGTGCTGAGAATTTTAATAGATGTTTCCTCATTGCACTCACCCAGTGATTCTGCATATGCTTCTTACGCTATTAGTATTTACATGCATTTTTCTTTAAGTACATGTTAGTGTACCTAGTGACACCATTTGACAGCAAGCTCAGACTTTCATAGCAAAACTCCTCCAAATCTGAACAAACCTGGAAGGAGAGGTCTGTTCTTAAAGAAATTAGAAGGAAGGAAATCAACACCTATCCTGAACACACTTAAGCACCTGCAGAATTTAATAATGTGAATACTCAGTTGGAGATCAGTAACAAGCATTTAGCATACAGCTAATTCATTCTTCTGTGATTACAAGGTCAAACTCATGTCTCCTTATTTGGATATCAGCAACACCTTAACGATAGGAGATATAATGCACTTTAAAATACCATTTTAGCATGCACGGTCAGTTCTGAGTACTACTAATAATACAATTGAGGAAAAGAGTGATATTTCTTTGATACTTTTATTGCTAGATCAAATATCACAATAATAATCACATTTGCAAACTAGTTAACATCAGTGGAAGGCATTCTGAAATCCCATTCTGGGATGTACCTGTATTTCCCTATAAGACTTTAAATCAAGCTCTGACTAATGTAAACTAAGAAAAAAAAATAATCCCAAAAACAAACACAAAACCCAACAAAACAAACAGCCAACAAACACACAAACCCCAATGTTTGATGCTTTTCTTTTCACCTGCAAAATGCTTTGTGACACGTCCTATAACACATGTAATAATCACTTTCCCACATTTCACAATTTTCTTGTCCCAGGCCCTAAGCCACCCACACAGCCAGCAGCCATGCCGGAAGACAATTCAAATCATGGAACAGTCTATCTGCTTCTATTATAAGCTTGTACAGTTGCATAAAATCTGTGTATTGGAGGGGATATTTAGAGAAAAATATCAATACCTCATTTACTTTTGCTCATATCCCTAGAGGCACTATGAAAGTTCAGAACACAGACAACACTTTCCCATTTTGTGCAAAAGATAAGAAAGGAACTGAAGTTTGTCTCTGGATGATACAAGGCATCAGATGAAACAGAAAGCATCCAAGAACCAAGCAGGAAGTTGAGCTGACAATGACATCTTGGTAGAGAAGAAAAATGGCAACATGCTGATTTTTGTTCTGGGGAGGTTGAGAGTTGGCTAACTTTTCCTGCACTCAGCAGGATATAATTGCAACATAGCAGAGCAAAATGAACAGCCCACCCACAAGTGACTTCAAGAACATATCATATTATTTGTTTTAGTGTAAGCATTCTTTTACTTGGCAGTTCTGTACTTGGATTAAATATATTCAGCTCTTTCACTCATTTCCTTTTTCCATTGTAGAACTTGAATTAAGACATCAGCTCCTCCTTCATTGTTTGCCAATATTCAAGGCAGAAATATTACACTAGAGGCATGATGGAAAAGAGGATTCATTAGCAAGAAACATCAATATGCTTTTGTGACCTCAAAAACCCATTCATAAAGGACAAAGTGGGCTGTATTAATGGCATAAACAAATATAAACTTAGCAGAGGAACACATATAATTATGTATAGCTTTATATATATATATATATATATATACACACTATATTTATTAATTTAGAAATCTTTAAAAGATTCATTGTAAAATCACCTTAAAAAATCTCAGGGCAGAGTAAAATACAATACAGTTTAACAGTGTACATATGACTTAGTTAAGTCTAGACTGATATAAGATACTACGGCTGCAAGAATAGGTGGAAGACATACTCACAGTACCATGGTATAACAAAAAGCCTCATACATTATCAGAATTGGAATCATTTGTGTGTTGATAGGACCTAATACTGTCCTTGATACGTGATCAAAGAATAATAATACCATGAGATTGTATAATTCAAATAACAGAAATAGTCAGAATTCAGAGGAGTGTTGCATGGGGCAGCAACAGAGGTGAATCTTTACTTACCTACTGATCTGAGAAGCTTAGTTTTAAAAAACAAGGTCTGACCTTGACTGGCTGCCAGACCCAGCCACTCTCTCACTCTCCCTCTCAACAGCACAGGGGGAGACAGTAAAATGGAAAATCTTGTGTTGCGATAAAGGCAATTTAATAAGAAAAGCAAAAGCTGCACACAGAAGCAAAATAAAAAGCGGAATTTACTCACTACTTCCCATCAGCAGGCAGATGTCTAGCCATTTCCAGGAAAGTAGGGCCTCAGTACACGTAGTGTGCTTGTAGTGTACACTTGCTTGGAAAGACAAATGCCATAACCAAGAATAGCTCTGTACCATCTTCCTTTCCCTCAGCTTTTACTGCTGAGCCCAACATCATATGGCATGGAATATCCCTTTGGTCAGTTTGTCCCAGCTGTGCTGTCTGCATTCCCTTGTAACCTCTTGCCCACCCCCAGCATGATGGTCTTTGAGTGGAAAAGGGTTGGAAAGAAAGCCTTGATGCTGTGCAATCACTGCTCAGCAGTAGCCAAAACAATGGTGTGTTATCAACACCGTTCTAGCTACAGATGCAAAGCATGGCGCTATATGGGCTGCTATGAGGAAAATTAACTCAGTTACAGCCAGACGGTTAATGTTAATCCCAGGAGAAAACATGTTGACAGAGACAGCATGATCCAAGGGTTTAAACAAATAGATGTAACTGGTATTGCATAGCATGTGCCAATAGTTGTTTCAGATGTGTATACACAAATGGATAATGTAGTTGTCAAGAAGCAGCCACCAAAGGTACCTCCCTATATTCCTTCTTTCTGCCTCTTCACTAAGAACTTGCTTGGACTGGAGAGAAAGTCGGAGATTAAGAGCTATCTCACTTCTCTTTTCCACAGGAATCATCACTATGACAGCCTAGGTCACAGTGATCAAAATGAAAACGATCATTTTTCAGCAAATCATGTCGTATGTGAAGCTACAGAGAAACATTCAGCACATATTCATTTTTTTCAGATATACCTGCAGCCTGAAGAAATATAGTAAAGATCAAAAATACAAGCAACAAAGATGTCCAAACTGAACATTCTCCAAAAGATAATGTTGTAGCTTGAGTATTTTGATTTTTTCCCCTCTTGCTTTCAAAGCAAGCTGCCTTCAGGCTTAATCCTGGTGTATCAAAGGGAACAAAAGTAATAGAAAATGTTTTAAAGAGAATTTTCACACTAGAAGATAAGGTTTTTGTTTCAAGCTTTGGTTGAAAGCTTTTTTCAAGCCAAGATTATTTCAGGTTTGAGGTCAACATGGAAAGGTTCACCACACTGGTCTATCTCCTTGAGAAAAGAGATATAGCTGTCTCCTCCCCCATCTTCAGGGCTTTGTGGTCTGGGGACTGTGAGTGTCTTGGCCACTCTTGCATCTCTGTATCTCAAGAGCTTTTTTGGTCATTGATAATTGCTTTCTTTGGCAGATAAATAGAAGAAACCCATCTTAGAAACTACTCTCAGCATTAGCAGAGGGACGCCTGTGAAGCCAGTTACTCAACTTTTTCTTGTTAATTCCCAGGACCATTCCTACATCTTCTCTGTTCTTGTTGAAGCCTTTTTCTCCTGTTTTCAGACTTTCTTTCCCACATCTGTACAAGCAGTTGATTAAAAATCAAATATTTAGGAGCTGCTTTTCAATTGTTCCCCAGACCCTTGATCTCAACACCTCCTCTGGAAGTAGATAACTACAATTCAGCTGGTTCATTGCCAGATCATGGGTTCCAGCCTCTTTTGGAGGATGTCCTCTGTCAGGCCAGGCTCTGAAGATGCCAAATTTCCCTGCTCCCCTATGGAATTGCATAAATGAGCCTTCTCTGTCTCCTACTACTGTGTCCCTCTTCTTCTGTTCATCAGAGATCAGATCGGGTAACTAAACAGGGCTGTTCCTTCTAGACACAACAGGTAATTCTATGCCATTATAACATGTCTCCAGGTCTATCTCATCCCAGAAGAATGGGGGAAATTATACCCTGCTCCCTGTTTTTCCAGGAGTTCAGCTGTCTTGCATTCTTTCAGGTGCCCTCAAACTTGAGAGACTTCACATTAATATCTGCAAAGTTAACTTATTATTTCCCTTCAAAAATCCAGCTATTGTCCTATCGAGGAGATAAATAAAATTTTTAAAAAATTAAAAAAAAAAAAAAAAGAGAGAAGAAAAAAAAGGTAATAACAAGGTAACTTAAGCACTGTTTTGTCCACCACCATCTGCCTTATCTCACTGCTATAACCTTAATGTCTTTTCTTTTCCATCAGTTCTTGATTCTTTTACTTTACAAATTGTTTGAGGTGAATCTGCATCTTTGTTCTTGTATTCATATAGTACACAGTATAATGGTATCTCAGCCCACACAAAAAATTTGAAATACAGAAGTTTTATGGAATAATTTGTTACAAAGGCTGCAGAGGCATCATTTCCCAGTTGTGGGAACACAGCAGTAGGGAAGGAAGAGTTGCAGTGAAAGATCTTGCACTTCACCCTGGCTGCCAAAAGTCTTCATAGAGAGTTTATGAAAATTAGTACCGAGGACATCGTCTAGTTTAAAAAAAATCAAACACAAGAACAAAAACAAAAACCCAACAAACCAAACAAACCAAAAACAAACGTTTCAAGCAGACTGCAATTCAAATTATACTCTAAAACCTCTGACTATTTCTCATTACAGTGTTTGTGTGCTCCCCTCAGAGATATAAAGCAACAGTGTCAGTAAAAAGAAATCAGGTAAGCCTACAACCTTTCCCATTTCTCAGTTCATTCTGCTGTGTTCTTCAACTTTCAAAAGTATATTAATTTATAATTCTAGTAACAATGTGTCATTTATCATTTTTTTACAAATGCTCTGTTACTTTTGATCTTGTCTAAGTCTAACTCTGAGACTTTTTTTCCACCTTCAGTGTCTTTTCTAATGTTTCCAAACCTCAAAGCTTGGCAAATGGTGGTGTTTTCTATGTTTGCATAGTAGGTGTAAGAGAGATGACCAGTATGGCATAAACTGGAAGAATTCAAAACATCATATTAGCTATGGTGTAAACATGTAAGGATTGCTGGTGAATATATTAACAGAACGGACTGGAGAGTGAGGTAGCCTGGGCTGACAAAATCTGCCTGTCTTTTTTGCATTTTACCATGTGTAAAAGGAAAAGTAAACGGAATTATAGGGTAGAAACTGGAGTGAAAGAAGCAGTTGTAACATTTCATAAACATGAACTGCATTTATATTTGTAAACAGACTCCAAGATTTTTTTTTTTCTGAAAACTTTGCAGTTAACATCTCCCTCAGAATTAAGCAGGTTTTGTGCTCTCCTTCTGTATGAGATTTGCACTAAATTAACATGTACTGAGACAAGAAAAAACCCCAACCTGTTGATGGTTTTAGTGATAAAAAAAAAAAAAAAAAAAAAAAAAAAAAAGTTTGCCTATTTTTTGATCTACAAAGCCTCCATACCAGTTTCTAACGTAGAACACCATGCTAGGAATTTTTTCTCTTGAATAATAAAAAAAATATTCAAAAGGTTAAACTGAATATTTAGCACACTATATATGTATCCTATCAAGAGTCTGGTTGGGAATCACAGGTCTGTTTTGAAAAGACCTTAAGGCTAATTTTTACTTCTGAATTTATGATATTTAATATAGATTATGATACTGTGTGCAGTGTAAAGAACATTAGAATATGTTTCCTTGCATAATAATGCATTATTGCATTAGGTATAAAATGGAAGCATGATAGAGAATAGCCATCCTACTATCACTGTCTGTCTATATTTTGATTGGTTTAGTTCTTCTGATGGAGATATTTGCTAATGAATAATGCTATTCCACATCACTTGTCTTTGAATATCTCAGATAGTCATTCAGGCCAAAATTAATTAATATGAAATGTTACCACATCAGAAGGGCCAAATCTTTTTCTGTTTATTTTCCCTTGAAAACTCAGTTTGAGGGGATATTGAGGTAATAAACTGCAGAATCATCTACCAACTCACTTCAGTGAACCTTTTTACTAACCAAATTATGCTGTAGCCACCAATTTTCATATCTGCAAAACTGAAATATTTAGATCTCTTAACATGTTCAAAGAAAGATAACTGAAGTCTGACCACAAGCCAAATAAGATCATCACTATCAAACACAGAATTTCTCTCCAATATTGCCTGACCAGGAGGCTGAAAGGGGAGTAGCATCCAGAAACATGGCTACACTATTATTTCTGTATTTATTATTAATATTGGAATAATAAGAGCAAAAGCATACACAAAATTCTAGGAAATTCAGAAAAAATGTTATACCATAAGAGCATTAAATGTTCAATTTATTGAAAAAGCTTAAAATAAGGTGCAGAGAATTATTTAGTTAACACGTTCTAAACAACTTTACAAAATATTATTCCAGGGACTGAAAAAGTCCTTAATCTAGTAAATACAGTTATAATAAGAATCAAAAATTTGATTCTGAAAGTCAAACACAAATAAGAAAAATGAAAGGTATTATTATTTTTAAAGATGACTGATTATTTACTAGTAAAAAAAATAGCAGATGTTTTCAAATATTCAGTGCTTTAGGGAAAATAATACATCAAATACAAATTATTAGGCTCAGTACAGGAATAACAGTGAAAGACATGGAGTTTAATTTACATGATTTAATGATTCTTGGCTTTAGGATTTAAAAAGATGTAATGATAGCCAATGACTAAATGTTCATGGAGAGAAAAGTCTCTATAAAAGATCTAGAATAAATGATTCTTCAGGGCCAGATCTTGGGGATTTATATTACAAGGCAAAGAGATCTCAAGGGTTCTAATGCAACAAGCTTCCAGCTCTGGATCATTGCCTTAGAAGTTCCCAAGATATTTTAAAAGAAGGTTGTTTGTAGATTTCTATATACTACGTTCAACAGTGTATTTAGATTTTTAACCTGAATTTAAATGATTCCCTTCCCCTGAAATAAACTGAAAGTAAGGTAGATCTCAGGTATCTCCCCAAACCATGTGAAATTGTTCTTATGCTAGCCAAGATTTTGCAGAAGGATCAATTCCTTTAGCAAAGTACTTTTTAAATCACTCATCAAATGATATCTATATATTCTATAAACAACTTTCTATAATTAAGTAGTCTATTGATAGTCATTTTAGATGACCTGCAAGATTAATAGAGAGTTATGTGAGCAATGCAGCTAATTTTTGTTCATAACAATGCAGATTTTACATATATGGTACATAATAGTATAATCTTAGGTACACACCAATCAGTATCTTTGACATTTGGATTCCAGTGTTTTACATTAGCTTTTTTTATGTCAACACATGGCCATCTACTTAGAGAAGACTTTTCCCAGAGTCTTTTATCCTGTTGTCTCAGTCAGTGACTTTTGCAGAAGTTACTACCTTACATTAAGGTGACTACCTTTTTCCAACACCAATACACATAGAGTTTTGTATCATAAATACACTATAACTTTTTCTCTGTTTCCTGGCATGTCAGAGCTCTTATTTTGCTTTTGGGGGGCAAGGGAGGTGCAAACAGGATTACCACACAGAACACCATTGCCAGTAAGGGTCTCCTCCAGTAGTGGAGCTATCTCTGTTTAACCCTCTCTCACCTGGATATAGCAAATAGGTATTAGACCTTGTAATCTACCACACCTGCTTGCAGACTACCAGTTATGCCAGTGCCTCGGGATTCTGGACTCAGTTTTCCCTGAAGATCAGCTCCTTTGAGCTCTAATTTCTCTGATCTCAGTTTGGATGAAGAGATGTGTTTTCTTCTTCAGTATTTTACCCCTCACGACTTAGTCTGTTTTAATTTGTTTTCTTAATGCTGCCTGCTTTAACATTATATTTGCCAAACCTGTTATAAATCCTGACATAGGGATAGGAAGAAACAGAAGTTGTGAAAAACTCCCTCTCTCTTTACAGTTCTCCCTGTTCACCCTGTCAGATCCCTTTCTTTTCTATGACTAAAGTTATGTTACTGATTCCAGATGAGGTTCCAAGATGCCCTCTCTGACATTGAGCCGATGTCTATGGTCTTAGATCCCTGAAATCAGTGTCTCCGCTTTCCCAATCTGTTAATTGTTTCAAATGCCATCTCATTCAGATTAGTGGGAGTTTGAGATTACATATTAGCTAGCTTCTTTAATTAAACATCCCGATTTTTTGTTTCTCTCTTAATACTGTAATGTTAGGATAGCTACAAGACTAGCAACATTTTCTTCTCTATAATTTTGATGAAATAATTTAGCAAAAATGAAAACAATATTTATTTTATTCATTTGAGTGTGTCAAAAAATCTCAGATGGTTGCACTAAACTGAGAACTATTGAGTAGTCAATAACAAAAGCAGCAAAAATCAGTTTAAATAATAATTTCTTCTCAATTCCCAGTTTATAGGTAAAATATTTTTTCATTAGCATGGCTCAGTCACTTTCAACACTTTCAAAATCCACTTTCTAGCCTCGATACTGGTTTCCATAATCCTGAGAACAGCGCCGTTCCCTACTCCAGTACACCACACTTTTTTTCCTTTTTAGATGTTTCATAAACAAATCTCCACAAAACATCAGCACATAGAGTCCTGCTAAAATAATTGTCTTTCTGCAAGCACCACATAAATGATCAGATGCATCTAATTGGATCTGGGTTTACCAGAGGTGTAGGGTAGCTCCACCCCTTCTTCATGATGCTGAGTTCAGGACACACAGGTTGCATGTCCCACCCATTCCTTTAGAGTAAGGCTGTCTCTGTCCCCTTAATCTGATATGCATTATAGTTGTAGGCACACCAGATGGAAGGTCCAGTGAATGTACAATTTGCATAATGTGAAAAAAAGCTGATAAAGTTGTATTCTTTTTTTTTTTTCCTCCCTCACATACTGAGTTTTCAGGCATACAGTTTCTGTCTATTCTCTGTAACTTCATTTTTCCACAGTGGTGCCTATCTTAAGGTTTCATTCAGCCAAGTATTTAGATTGCTACTTTCATTTAATTATGATATTGTTTTGGTCTTGAACTTCACCATGTACTGAAAGATAAGCCTCATACTTAGGAGATAATACTACAGTAGGAAAGATAATTGTGATTGAATAACTCAGCCATGCTGTAAAAGAACTTGATTCAGTTTCTAACTCGGCCACAGCCTTAATGTATGATGGTATATTGTGTGTTTCTGACCTAAGTGTCTATGCTTCAGCTGTACACACGTTAATTTTGAAAATTTCTCTGAGTTTGTTGGAAGTGTACATGTGTATAGCATTACACAAATGCAATTTTGAGAGATTTGAATAAGACTTTTCTTGGTATATAGCAGATGGGGATGAAGATCCCAATGCTGCTTGTATATACTAACATATTTTTAAATATATGTACCACTTTGCTTTCAATGCTGCTTTAATGAGTGTTGGTTCCTTGCTTAATATTAATGCTAAGACCACGCATTTAATATTTGTTTCAAATATGATACCGAATTAAAAAGAAAACAATCTGAAGGCTCCACATCTCTCCAATGCCTCACTATCCTTATGGTCTAAATGTTTTCCTTCATGTTTGTCTTAATGCCACTTCAGTACACTAGTTTTTGTCCTGACAGTCCTGTGTACAGAGAATCATTTATTCTTTTCTTCTCTACCATCTTAAACTTTAAGCATGTTTAAGTTTGATTGACCTTGTAACTGACTAGCTAGCTGGGCACACATTTGATGCTTTACGATATTTGTAGTTTTAATCCAAATACATTCTTAAAGACAGAAGAAAAAAAAACAAAAAAAAAAACCCCACACAAACATCCCCCCTCCAAAATAACAGAAGAGTGCTGCAGATCTATTAATCTATTTCTGATCATTATCAGAATATATTTATATGTAATTAAGTATTGCTACTGTCAAAAGCAATTACGTTTTGAAGACATCTGTAAACTTGATAAAGCTGCTGATCCATCAAAGTGGATCTCCTTTCTCAATTTGGACTTACTATTGTCAATATGCACTTAGGGATTTACTTTTATTTTTCCGGTGTTTGATTCTTGTGAAAGAAAGATAATCAGCACACAGAGGCTGTGATTTAGCAGACAGTCATACACAGGATAAACTGTAAGTTGTTCCAGTGAACTGTAAATGACAGGTAATACACAGGATTATTTTTGTACTTAAAATTAAGCTCTCCCTTAAGTATTTAACAAGGCAGAAGTGATTCGTCTTCAACTTGGTTTCTTAGTTTATTATCTTGACACATATCCTTAAAAATCAGTTATTTTAGAGAATTTCTCTGAGTTACACTGACACAAAAGCAATACACAACCTTAAATACAACCCTGTGATCCTTCAAAAACCAACGCATTTGAGATTCCTCATTCAATTAATGCAAATACCCAAATAATTATTTATTCTATCATGTTCCACCCCTATTTGATAAAAAACATGAGTGCATTTATCAGTTTAACTTTTTATAATTAAGCTTCACCTTACACATGTTTAAAGTTACAGGGACATCTGTATGATCAAGCCTTACAAGCTTAAAAACTGTTTTATTCATAGAGAGGTTTGACTATCTTTCTTATAGTAAAAATATAGTGTTTATTATGGCAGTAATTGTATGTGTATTCAGAGTGTTATTATATGGGTGGGGGAGATACTACAAGACAAGTGTATCACTAAGCTAAATGTAACTAATGAAAGTAGTATCTGTAAATCCCTCAGCCAGCATTCCTCTGCAACGTTTGTGTAACAGAAAATGTTCTGATTTGGAAAATTAAGTGCCAAAAAAGAATCTAAATTCATGTCCTGGCTGAGACAGAAGAGAAACACAAAGGCAATTGAAGGACTAAATCTGGTATTGAGCTATTTTTGCTGGAGTTGGAACAAAAGTCTCTATGGGCCTTCCCCAAAGTATTGCAAAATAGTGTAATTATGAAAATGAAGCAAGCGATCAATAGTGAGGACCTGAAGTCAATTTATGCAAGAAGTAATTCAGTTTGGATTCAGTGTACAATTATGAAGTGTCAAACCTCAAATATTTATCCACAAATTGTGATCAATCAAATAATTATTCCTACTGAATTATATGCAACTCTTTGTCTAATACAGACCAGTTTTGCCCATCTTCTGCCAATTTTTCCCACTAGCTTATTTATGTGATTAAATTGAAATGTTTAAAGGGACATCATTCTACTTCTGCTGTAGCTGTTCTAGCATGAAGTAATCCAGTTAGGGGGTGAGGGAGAAATATTATACAGCCAGTCACTTCCTTAGCAAAACAAGTTATTGATAAAACTTGGTTGTCTACATTTAGACTCATATTGCTTTGTGGGATGTTAAGGTACAGTTGGAATTTCAAGTGTTATGGGAAGTTGCTGTTTCTGCAGATTTCAACAGGATGTACAGAGTAGTTCTGAACCTGCAGTGATCTGTAAGTTTTAAAAGGGAACAAAACCAAAACCTAACAGAAAGGATAGTAGCTTGATAGGAAATACATAAACATAGATTCAAAAGCTTCCCTTGGACACGAAACTGATTTTGCTTGGATACTGAGGACAAAGGCAGGCTGGGATATGTTTTGATAAATATCTGTGCACCAGTAACCACAAGAGGAAACAATAGATGCACGAGGAAAAAGAACAAAACCTTTCTCTGTTGTTCTTTTACTTTAATTTTCATTCCTACTGGAAGAAGAACAAGATCCACAATCAACATACTGTGCCTGCTGATTTAATTACAGGACAAAACAAAGCACTGTTAACAAAATTGAGTTAAATTTAGGTGTTAATAAGGCAGAATTAGATATGTGTTATATTTTTTAGTGTCCTGAATTTAATTGTTTATACTTAAGTTTTGTAGAGATACACAGATGTTCATTGAGAGAAGTCACCACAGTCTGGCAATTTTGCTGCATAGATTTTCTTATGTATCATAGTGTATTATTTTGGCCCCTGTTTTTCAAACACTTCTCTTTCTTTCGATGAAGGTTCGGCCACGATGGTTGTATCATATCTGAGCTTGAAAACAACAAAATTCCTGAGATCACCCTCTAACTGTGTGTCACCAGAACAAAGGAAAAAAGCCATTAAAAAGAAGTCATATATTAACCCACTCAATACTAAAAAAAAAAAAAAAAGGGGGAAAAAAAAAGAAGCAGAAAAAGATGACAGCCTACAAAACGATCGAGCTTCCCTAGAAAAGTCTCAGGACAGGCAAAGTTTGCACTTTCAGAATGTACAAGAAAGACACTAGCAACGGTTTTTGCTGTGTTTTGAGGAGAGGGAGAGAAGACAATGCCAGTTTACCTGCTACTTCCATAGCACACACCTGTGGTCATGTAGAAGCCATGCTGCCACACTGCTGCCCATCCTCCTCTCATTCATAGTATGGCTGCCTCTGCACCATCCATTTCCTCCTGGTCTTAGTGAAACAGATCACTTTACAGGTCTTCTTTCTATAGTTTGTTGTTGTTGTTATCAACTTTACATACCTGTCTCAAAAATTGTACTGCAGACATCATTTTAGAGAAACTGCTAGGGTTTCAGTGATTGTAAGTCTTGTTATAGCTCTTCCAAGTCTATCTGAATTTGAGGATTCATGTTTTAACCAATCTAACAACATTCTGGTATACTATCTTCATTTTATGACTTTTAATGAGAAAATAAGTATGGAAAGTAAGTATGGAGACTTCCAGCTTGTGCTCCTAGCCTCTATGAATATGCTATTTCTGATTCCATCGTCTTGCCAGCCTTCAGCAGATAAAAAAGCCTCTATGTCTAAGAGTTAAAGAGTAGTTCCCATTGTTACTAGGCTGATAAATAAAGGGAAATGTTCTTTCTATATGCTCTCTTTAACAGGAATATACTCTTACTCAGGTTTTCAGGAATGTACTCTTACTCAAGTTCTAATGCCTATAAACAAAGTTCTCTATACCTATAAATGAAAAAAAAAAAAAAAAAAAAAAAAAAAAGCAGGAATCTGATCCAGTAATTCCAGTCAATACACAGGAGACTGTTAATTTACTAAATATTTAGTACTAGCTCACATTTTATGGGAAAAAAAAATACAGTTCAGATTTCACAATGCTTTGCGTGGCACCTCATTTCACTCATTTATTTGTGACATGACTGATTCTCTGTCTTGGTAAGCAGGGCATCCTTAAAGTAACATTTTGACTTATGCTTGTCAGAAAAGCAGATTCATGGTGCACATATCATTGATGCAATGTTTGCTACTGATGTAACATAATGAGTTTGGCTCTGTTTGATACAACTTCTGTCAAAATGTTATCTTCACAAAACTTCTCCCACTGATAAAGAATATTCTACTATCTTGGTTTCAAATACTTCTTAGTCTCCAGTGTTTATTATAAACAATATAGCAAAGATGAAAATATAAATAACTTGTCAACTTCTGATACCTCTCTATTAATACTTATGTTGTGTATCTGCAGGTAATGCCAACATATGCTGTGCATTAATTTAAGTCGTTCTATTTGAATATTATGTGGGAGTTATGATGTTCATAATCTTCTCTTAGACATTTTAAATATGTTATTCCATGGAGATATAAAAGTAATATGTGATATGATAAAATGAAGGATACAGTGCTGAGCATCAGCACTGAAGACAGCCACAAGCGCAGGCAATCAGACTTGCTGGACAACAGACAGAGAGAAAAAAAAAAACCAACCCCAAAACAAAAAACAAAAAACCTGTAGTCCTTTAGTCACAACATATGGTCTAAAAAGTTCACTTTATATTTCTGTGTTCAACACCACTCTTTTAAGGTTTTTCTCACAAAATCACAGAATAGTTGAAGTTGAAAGGGATCTCATGAGATCATGTAGTCCAACCCCTGCCCTTCTCAAAGCAGGGTCAACTAGAGCAGGTTGGTTGCCCAGGACTGTGCCCAGTCAGGTTTTGATATCTCTAAGGATAAAGATATAGTCTCACTGTGAAACCCGTTCCAGCACTTGACCACCCTCACAGTAATTTTTTGTAGTTTTTGTTTAAGTGAAATTTTCTGTATTTCACATTGTGCTCATTGTCCTGTCACTGGTTCCCACTGAAAAGATCCTGGCTCTCTCTTCTTGATTCCCCCATCTGGTATTTACACACATCAGTAAGGTTCCCCCTGAGCCTTCTCTTCTCCAAGCCGAACAGTCACAGTTCTCTCAGCCTTTTCTTATAAAAGAGACGCTCTAGTTCCTTCATCATCTTCATTGCTCTTCACCATTTCTGAAATGCTCCTCCTCAACCCAGCTCAAGAAAACAAGCTGGCTCCAGGAAACTGACACTGATCAGGTAAGACAGAGGAACCCTCCACTGCACCATATCATTCAGACTGCAGGAGAGTGGGTGCTGTGACATGGCCAAGCCTTTGACAAATAATGAAGCTTTATTCAGTGTTCAGAAAATATTTGGAAAATATAGACACACCTCAGCTTTAAAAGAAATTTGACTTTTTTCAGGGGCACAATTGAGGTTTTGTCAATAACTTTCACATCTTTTTTTGTAGCACTTTTCCTGGGAGAAGGAGAGTGTGAGAGAGATAGGAAAACTGTTGTCTCCAGCATAAGCATCTGTTTCAGAAAGCACAAAAACAGCTCCTGTGGTTTCTAATAACTTTCAACTAGTGCAAAAGTTTAAAATTTGCCATGAAGTAAAATAAATTCTGCTGAAAAGGAAGAATCCTGGCATCACTGGACTGTATGGGAACATATTTACTCACTAACCAGTGTAATCATGGAACAGACTTTTTGAACATGACATCCAAACCCATTATATCTGGGGGTTTAGGGCCAGGAAGAGCCAAAATACCCTTTTGAATACATTTGTATCCCCGCTTGAACCCATCCCCTATTTTTAAAAAAACGGGCCACATTTTTCCTCTTTGTTTTTCATTTTACTAAGCCAAGTGACTTCGCTTTGGTCACTTTATAAATCTCACAATATTTCATAGTTGCCCTCACCTTCAGCTCCTCCCACTTGGAGACAGAAGCTGCAGGAGAGCTCATTTTCTCTAACATACCAGGGGAATTCATACTATTTTAATTTCCTGGAAGGCAGCTTGATTGACTGTTTCTGTTACTAGAACTTTTTGATCTTATATATTAAAACATGAATATTAAATTATTACACATTTATATAGACAGTAAAAAAGATTCTGTAATTCAAACGAGTATTTTTAATCTAACTTCCATAACAGTAAATATCAATTCACCCGTGGCAAAAACTTCCATATTTTATATTAAATTAAGGGATTTAGTACTTCTCTTTGTGATTCATGATTTTCACTCTTTCATCAATAAGAGGAATCTTTATTTCAATAATACTTCACTCATTTCATTAGATGATGCATCAGCAAATGATGCTTTGGTGTCAATTTGATGACAATGACTCAAAAAGAAGTAGCTAAGGGTAATTGTGGCCCTATATCTTCTGAAATGGTTAGAGGGAAATTAAATGTTAAGTAATTTTAAATTACCGTGTCAGTATTGCTTATCATTTATGCAGTAAACCAGTGAATAATTTCAGAAAAAAACTTGTTTCTACATAATCACACAATTTTTCATAGTATGCATATGCAAATAGTTACAAACAACTCTTATTAGTTTGAACTTCTTGTTCCGTTACTGTAGTGAAGACTGCAGCCTAAAGTTGGCCCTAATGAGCTCAGTCTGGGCAGACTGGACATGGAATTATCTATACCTACACATCTACACAGACTGAGCTACCCAGCAGTTAATTTATTCATATACATTCCAGATAATTGCCTCTTCAGAGTAGTTTGTCAGGAGCGTTCAGTATTTGACACCTGCACTGCTTCCTTCACTGGCACAAGGCACATTTCAGTTCCTTCAGCCCAAACTCTTTGGCTGGGGTGTTCACACACATTCAGCAGGGCATTATCCCATAATACTGAAGTAACCATAAGATTTAGCAGTATTTTATATCCACATCAGAAGTTTTCATGGCCACAAGAATTAGTCCTAAACAGACAATTATGGCTAGGTATATAATGATAAATGTTTCAGTCAACATAATTTCCTGTGCTGATGAACACATTGTATTTTGATAGATTGAAATTTATTTTAATTCTAAAATTACTATTTTAGAATCTTAATTTTAAAACAATTATTTCACTCTTGCTTAATGATCACTGTATGAAGATCAAGAAATAATCCTATCAATAATAATTTCCTGTAACCATTATGGAAGACAAGCATAAGGTGATGTGAAATAATCTGGAAGGAAAGTTAAATAGCCAAAGCAGATTTATTCCAGTATAATTTTACTTAGCTACTTCTGTACCATAGCTTTCAACTGTGGTGACTAGTTAAAGCTGGATATGCTTGAGTTTATGCATTTGGGAACAGTACTATAACCACCCTGCAGGCATTATTATCCCTTCTTCATGTGGCATAAACCCGTAGATTATTTGCATTGGTTCCCTTTTTCTGGCACTTATTTTTGGTCTCATCTGCAAATTTTCTTCACATTCTCTTTCATGCTAGCATGGTTTCTTCAAGGCCAGTGACATGGAAGCTGCTTTCCTGAATATAGTGATTCTTAAATCATCCTGTGTACATAGCACTGCACATACATCACACCTCTTTTTCCTAGCCTTCATAAAGAAGTGTAAAACTGACACCAGCCTTAACAACAAAAAACAATGTATTTTGGATCAACTTAAAAGAATAGTACAGAAATTTGAAGACAAAGTGAGATTACAACCACCAAAAAAAGTTTTAACTTTTTTTAAACCTTCTTTGACTGCCAACTGCCTCATTTCCCATGGGTGCTATGAATTAAGAATACTGAGTCTTCTCCAAGTCTGGATCTTTATATGTCAAAGTATCTGGAATCTTGCTAGGAATTTATTCCTTTGGGCTTTACTGGATTTATCAAGTTCTCATTAAACAATTGTTTGTTGCATTTTTATTGGTGATATATGTGAGAATCTGTTCTCATTATTCCCGTTAAAGAGAGTCAGGCATAAACCAGATAATGCTCAACACTTATCTTAATTCTGTACTTGAAAACTCTCTGCAGAGCTCTTTCATGACTGAAAGCATTAAAAAAATCTGGATTTAAATCAGTTAGACTTTTAGCACATATATTATTTAAAGTTATCGGCCAATTTAAAGTGTTGCTCCATAGGTGGGAGGGGGATGGGATGAGAAATACTGGCAAGCAACTATCCATTACATATTTCATCGTTATGTCCAAGGGGTAATAATTCATATGTTCGCTACAGGAAATTTAAAAAACAAAAAACAAACAAACAAAAAAAACAAACAAAAAAACTAGGCCTGTCAAAACCTTGCTTGATTACTATTTCTGTATATGTATGGGTGCAAAAATCTCAGTAAGAATGAATTTTATATTCAACAGATTTTAACATACATTCATACATTGTGATTCATATCTTTTCATATAATTAAAATTATATATCTGAAATATGTATCCAGATTGGATTTTACTAATTGTAATACGACTGTCAAAATAGGCCACCACAAACACTTAAGTGGGAAAAATACATATTTTTTCATTTCCACAACATGAGTATTTTGAAACATAAAAAAGGAAGCTCTGACATTTGATTTCCAGTGCCTGAACATTTTCACCTTTAAGTTTCTTTTAATTTATATGGCTAAATTTATAGTTAGAAGCCTAACTTCACAATAACATATGTGGAAACATTAGTAAAAATTTGTTTCTATGTTTTAGCAGAAAAGTGAAACCTAATTCTTACTCAAGAAAGTAACCTTTGGGTGATTCTCAGGAAATTGTTAAGCCCGATATTAAAAAATGTACTTTTTTTCTTAAATAAAAGCAACCATAAGAACTAGAAGATATTGGTAAGTCTGAATAGATCTTGTTGCCACTATGTCCTTTAAGTTTTCAATCAGTTTGCCTCCAGTCAAAGTTGGTACAAATCTACAGTTGTTTGATGGCGTTTCAGGATCCTTCCTGAAATCTGTAACAGCAGTCATATTCCTCATGGTCAGAGCCAATTATCTGTGAACACAGCTACTCTGAATGCGTGCTTTCTGGCCTCTTTCTGCAGACTTGAAACAATTTAGCTCTCTAGTGCCATTAAATATACCAGCTTAAGCAACAGTGACTGATGAGCACTGTCATATATACAGAAATTAACTTTAGTGTCTAACATGGAGATAAGAATACTATGAATCTATGTATCTGCAAATGGCAATTTATTAATTAATCTTGATTCTCATACTGTTGACACATGTAGATCATAATCACTTCTATGTCTCAATGCTTAATATGAGTTTACCTTTGAACATTAAACTGGTGCTGATACAAATGGTAAGCACTAGATACCTAACAAAGATTTTGTATGTGGAAGTGTCAACACTCAATTAAAGTCTAGCAGTTGGCTTCTTTTAAATGAGTTCTTAAATCATGTTAAAAGTAAAATGATACACAAATGACTCATTAAGACTGCTTTGTAATGTATCATGTACTGCTTAAGACATCAACAAAACCAAGAAGATCATGCACATTATTATTTACACAGATGTAGCAGAATAGATGTTCCTCATCTCCAATGCCTTTTCTCAAGACAAAGCTCTAAATTAAAATCAGTTTAATTGCTCAAGAAGGAATATGAAAAATGACAGCTGCTGAACAATACTAATTTCAAATGCTTGGCTGGCTCCAAAATGGTGGAATACATTTATTTCAAGCTTTCCCAGATATTCCACTTGGGAGAATGAAGGAATTAGGGAAATTTTCACATGAACGAAAATTTTAGGGAAACCATCTATAACAGAGGCTGTAAGGGAGAACTGAACCATCATCTCAGCTGTGAACTACAGTACTACTGAAATTATAATACTTGAAAAGTCTGCTAATCAAATGGTAAAACCAGCACAGCATGGGGGCACAGATATTTTGTATAGCATACTTTGCCATACTGTTAATTTTCTGCAGACTTTCTAGTCCCTCTGTTTGAGACTCAGCAAAGGATGTAATGGATATTCTCTCAGCTCTTGAATTTTTGTTTGTTGCCAAAAGCGATTGTTATGCCATTGTGCTGCTCTCACTGCTTTAAAGTTTGAAAACTTTGATAGTATAATTCACAAGGAACAAAAGTGCTCTGTAGACTTGGTCAGACAATGAAACTAGAAATGAGAAAAATTTAGGATTCTGAAAAATACCTTTTGTTTATTACTACTTTGAAGTGGAAAAATAGGGATAGTGTATGCTAATTAAGCTGAACATGGTTTAAATTTTAAGATTCATAAGAATGTTATTTGCAGCCTGAATCAATGTACAGTAAGTTTCTTTAAATCCTCAACCAAGATAATGCCCTTAACAATCATCCAGCTTTCCAGTTCATGGCATGGGTATTTTGGACTGTTTGGCTCCTGCAGGTGGTGCTTCCAGAATAATTGGAATAAATTACATTTGAAATAGTTGGTAACGGTTTACAAATGGAATTTCAAATGCTAACAAAATCTCACTGTATAGATGCAGTTACTAATTTCACCAGGCAGATTTCTGACATTCACAGATTGAAGCAGATTACTACTATATGTGACACATGGTGTCCCCAAAACATACCGTCATTTGCCTTGAGACAGTGAACAGATATATTCTTGCTAACCTTAGGTATATATAACTGTGGCAGTTTGACCTTGGCTAAATGCCAGGTACCAATCAAGTTCCTCTATCACTTCCCCTCTGCCTTCCCCCTTTTGTCTCAACAGGGCAAAGAGAGGAAAGAAATTAAAATAGGGGGGGAAAAAAAACATCAAACAACAAAAATAACCCAAGAACCCCAACCAATCCTTGTGGGTAAAAGAAAAGCAGCTTTAATATAAGCAAAATGAAGCAAAGGTCCAGACATGGAAGCAAAAGAAAAACAGACTTATTCTCTACTCCCCATGAAGAGGCGATGTCAGGCCTTCTCAGGATCAGGGCTCCCATAAACGTAGTGGTTGCCTCGGAGGACCAAGGGTGACCCCACCCCCTTCCTCCTTTCTCCCAGCTTTATACTGAGCAGATGTCACACGGTCTGAAATATCCCTTTGGGCAGTTGGGGTCAGCTGTCCTGGCTGTGTCCCCTCCCAAGATCTTGCCCACCCCGTCCCACTGGGGAATGTCAGAGCGAGCCTTGGTGCTGTGTAAGCACCACTCAGCAGTAGCCACAACACCAGGGTGCTACCAACACCCTGCCAGCTCCCAGCATAAAACACAGCACTGTGAGGGCTGCTGTAGGGGAAAATCAATTCCAGCTCAGCCAAACCCAGTACAGTAACCTCCCAAAACATCTTCTGCACTTGCTCAGAAATGGAATTGTTATAGTACATTTTTTATCTACGACATTGGCCATCATATTTTCCCGGCAACAAAAATCTCAATAGCATAGTATCCATATTCCATATCCAGTGAATTAAAAACTACATATGCTAACAGCAAATGTACCTTTATGCACCATGTAGCAAATAGTTCTGAATTTTATTTATAAGAGTAATATTAACTGAAGTTTTATAATTCCACACATTTTAGTATGAACACACAAGTGGCAGCAAGCTGGAATGAGAAAAAGGGAATTTTCCAAAGTAATACATAACTATTAAACAATCTCTTCCTTGTGTGTAAGCACATAAGCTATGTAGAAATTCTAAAATAAAAAGGGAGGTCATGCAAGCTTTAGGGTAAATTATGTAGAAAAGTTACTGGTTGTAGGCAATAATGCCTCCCAGTCAGGACCTATGTGTCATGAAAACAACCTGACAAGGAAGATCAAGTGGCCAGGTCACCTCATCTGCTTTTCCATGCAGAAGCTAAGAAGATCTTTCTAATTAATTCCCAAAGAAACTCTTTTGAGTGCCAAAAGCCTTCTCTGTATGGGGCAGCAAAATGTGTAGATTTCTCTCTTTTTTTCATTATTACCCTTTTGGGTTGCTTATGCACAATGAATTAATCTGTCTTCTCCCCATTAATTTCAGCTCAGCAACTTCCTGTCCCAATCTGCTATGTAAAGCCGTTATGTGCTGTTAGACAGCTGTTTTACAGCTGACAGAAATAAAAGGACTCCTAGGTGTTTTCCTTTCATGTATGGGCTTTGCTTTTACAACACCTGCATAAGCCAACTTATCAGGACCCCTAAGACCAAAGTAGAGCACTTCTCTGTCAGAACTAAACATAAAAGCTAAATGATGTATGGGTGTCTGTAAAAATGAGTATCCTGCAATTGAAATAAAAATAAGTATCTAAGGATCTCTGTAGAAGCAAAAGATTAGACTTCAACAAGAACAGAAGATGATATGCATTTAGTGTCGGTGCTGCTGTGACATCAAAACCCAGCTAATATAGAACCATCCACTGCTTGCCTCTCAATATGAACATGTAAAATTTTATTTGTTCCAGAATTGTGTAGCCTAGATCATGTACTTGGGACAGAGCTGGGCGTGGACTCTGGACTTTAAGAGAGTAGAATGATTGTTTAACCACATATATGTTAATGCTACAACTGACCTTTGGTTCATGTATACTGGGGAGGAAGGGAATACTCTTTCTGCAAGATTGCACAAAGGTTTGGGTGTTTTGTTGTTTTCTCATCTAAGTGCTGCTGTGCACCCTTGGACGTTAGTATATAGGCAGTAATGTATGATAGCAGTTTCTCACAAAGATCCTCTACACATGTGGGTGGTTTGGGTTTTTTTGTGAGCTAGGAGATATGAAAAGCATTACTCTCAGTCAGCTGTATTTTAATGCCCTGTTTTCTAGTTTCCTTTTTAAGCAGTCTCCTCAGGGCATCAAATATTGTGGTGTCAGTTATTGCTCCACAATCAAATGACATTTTAAAGTAAAATTAAAAATTAATATTAATAAGAGAAAATCCCAAAATGGTATTCTGTAAATCTTCTTGACGATAAAAGCAAGAGCTACTGAAAGTAATCGACCTTTATTTTGCATATACCTAGCCAAATCCTATAGCACTTTTATTTTAAATGTAAATGTTTCTATAAGCAAAGGGTTGGAAACCTGGTTATCATTTACTATTCCTCTGGGTATATCTATAGTGCATTTTTCTCAGCAGGGGAAATAAGCCAGCACAGATACACGTGCTACTCTGCTTTTATTTCCCAAGCTAACAAGACTACCCAAAGCAGCTGCCCCCAGGTTCCTCACAAAGAAGCTAAAGCATATTCTGTAAAATAATACCAAAGATCTATCTTTGAGATTATTACCACAAGAAGCAAAAAATGAGCAGTCCAATGTTACTTAACGTTTACTGGATGGTATACCTTAATAAGGATGTGAAGAGAAGATGATAGTGGATAATTCCAGCAGGAATTCCCTCCCCAGCCTCCAGCCCTCCTGAAATCCCTTCCAGTGCTTAGAAATCTGTTGTCTGATCTTGCTAGAGAGAGGGGTGGTGAATGGGAGGCTTGAAGGGAACAGCTCTGCTTATCAAAATGAAAATGGGAGTAAAATACAGACCCAAATATGATACGAAAGAGTTAGCTGTGACAGTAACAAGTACCAATGATCCCTTTCAAACAGAGTTGTGGAAGGTAAAAAGCAGCAAATATATAGCATGCCTGTATATGTATGTAGTTTAGAAAGGGTTATCTAGCCTAACTGCCAAATGCTTCTCATGTAGATGTGATCTATACTATCAAAAAAACTGGTTTTTTGCTTCTGCATATATCAGTTCACCAAATTAATTTTAAGCTACATTAGCAAGATGGCAAATGTCTTTGTGCTATTACTCCAATCAGCAAAATACCTGCTTCCCTACTCTAGCTATACTAGAAAGGGTAGATCAGAACTAGAGTAATTGTCACAGTGGTTTGTCTCAGCTGTATTACAGCCCACGTCATGCACGGATCAAAGTGCTTTAAGAAGGAATATTGAGTTCCACTTCATCCATTTTGCAGATACTGAAATAGAGCCAATGCAATTCTAACGGTGTGAAGCAGTCCACCAGCAAAGCAGCTATTAGAGCCCTGATGTTTGGTGCATCAACTCAGCACCAGAGTCCTTCCTGGAGTCACAGGAGCTCAAGTTGTCACATAGCTGCCAATGTAAAAACTGACATTTGAGTCAGGCCTTGAAATTGTCAGCTTTGAGCAATTGCTTTGCATTCATCTTCCCAAAGCCTGTTCTATGCAGCAGACTGCAATGCACATGCCACAAGCAGATGTGCAGCCTGTGAGGGGTAGTGGAACTGGGCAGGGGAGGCACACAATTTGTGCAATGGATGAGCCCCACACCTCTCTCCAGATGAACACCTACTTAGGATAATCAGTACAACACTGAGCTGGCCTAGTAGTTACCAGAGAAAGAAATAAGGATGAGAACTAATAAAGTGTTCGATGTTAACACATCAGTATGCACATTTGCATGTAGTTCAGACACCCTTTCTGCTTCATTTCCAAATGCAAAGAAAATGCACTTAAAGCAATCTCTTCCAAACATCAACATCATGTATCACATACACAGCAAGATTTCTCAGGGCAGTTGCCAAAACTAGTGTGATAGTTCACTGATCCACATGCAGACAATTTATACAAGTTCATCAAGGTTTAGACTCTTGTCTGCTTTTCTGCTTAGTGAGTACCATAGATGATTCAAAGGTCATTTATCACCCTCAAAGGAGGTGATTATTCCTGCTCTATGATTTTCCTGAAGACGCTTTGGCTAGTCATTTTGACTATTATTAGTCAACACAGATGCTAGTACTGATTTTACTGTGGGCATGACAATAAACAAAAGCTCTTTTCAACAGCTCCTGCTGCACATGTACATCAAGTGAAATAGCATCTTGACATATCCCACAAGTGACACTTACATATTAATTTCATCAAAGTGCAGTGACTGTATATCACTTACTTCCCTGAAAATGATAGGGATCTCACCAAGGAGGTTTGATGTGTTGCTTATCAGCATCCTCAACTGTAGTATAGTTAAGCCTGTCTTTAATTTTCTAAAGTATTAAGTGTTGTACTTCTCTGGCATGAATTGTCATAGATTGTAGGCTATAGAGACATTTCCAAGATATGTTTACTATATTGACTCTACATTCAACTCTACTTTAATAATTAGACTGCAGCACACAGTCATACCACTTAAACATCCAACATCTGCATATACCTGCAGACATGTTCATGTTCTTGTCTAAAATCTTTAGAGTTTTTTAACTAAATTTCAAACTTGAGGGAAGGGTACTGACCTTAGAGATGATTAGTTCATTGATTCAGCTGGGGTAACACACCACACACACACACACACACACACACAAATGTGTTAGGTTTCAAATTCACCTTGAGGCTGTATATTGCTAGATCTGATGGGGTGGTAACACGCAGTTAAAAGTGAGTAAAGAAACCAGGACTGCCTTTTTTGGCATGCTCTGGAGTTAGAACATTTTAGGCATAATGTGAAACTGTCTCAGTTAAAAAGTCAATCAAGAGACAGAAATCTGTAGGAAATCTGGCTTCATTAGTTCATTAGCTGCTCACAGAACTGCTTGTTTACACTGAACACATATTGCAGGCATCAGAAGTATTTGCAGCAACTCATCTGTTTCTAAAAGCTGAGGATCTGCTGTGACTGCACCACCCTTCCTTTCCTCCATCATAAATGCATCTGCACTCTTGTACATTTAGCTCCAAGTGATCCATATAGAACATATCCGCACAACAAGCAAGAGAGCAAACACAAAAGGGAAAGGCTAGAAGGGATTATAATCACTTGTATCTACTATAAAGGGAATATATTCAGTTCTGGATGCAAGTCATATGCATAGCAAAATTCAAATTAAAGTGATTTCATTATTTATGTTTGTAAATCTCCTTGCCATGGGGAATGAAGGAAAGATCTAAGTAAATGGTGATCATCTGACTGTACAGCTCATTCAGCTATCTTCTTTCTTGAACCAGATGTGACTATTACAGCTTGATTTTACATTTGAAAGTCGTAGGAAATTCAGAGCCCAAAGAGGAATTTCTGTCCATCAGTCTACTGGCCTGCTCTGTCTGCTGTTCTTTAAATGTAAGTCATGTAAAATGTTTTAGAAATAGCTGGTGTATTAAATACTGTGGGTTTTAAATGCAGAAAGGAGGAGAATGTAAACATATAATCAGCTTACAGTCATTAAAATTCTTTTCCGTTTATGCTGAAAAGTCAGTCTGAAATACTCATTTTCATGAGGACTACCACTGCACTGTGGCAAAGACAGAGGCCACAGCTGAGACTAGTGACCTATTGTGCTAGTCACTGAATGAGCACACACGAGTCAATCCTTTCCCTTGAGAGTTACAATCTAATTAGAAAGAAGGTAAGAGAAAGGGATTTAATGTATATTTATTTTTCCTCATACATATAAATAGATGTTGCAGGTTCCTCAAGGGGACTGCACGTATGATAACCATTAAGGTCTTTGACTTGCTGAGGGCTAAGTTTCATTCTGACTATTGCTTAAGTACTGGCATGAACATTTACAAGGCTCACGTTAGCTTAAGAGCTAAGTATGCCATCATTCCTTCCCATTTCATAACTGCAGTCAATCCCAGTACTGTGTATACGTACCTATTTTGATCACTGATCCCAAAAAGACTTTTCCTAACTTCCCACACTTATTTAAGAATATAGCAAGAACCATGTGTCTCTGTCTTGTGCCTTTCAGATATCTGAAGCAAAATAAATCTAGAATAATTTGTATTTTAGTCAACCAGATGTTAAGATCAGGAATTTCTTGGATTCTAATGAAACACCATTACCAAAATAGGCATTAACTATCTACATTAATTAGAAGTGATAAATCTTTCTCTGACCTCCCTGTAAGGTGAGGAAAAATTTCAGAAATGATTAAGTGCCAGGCCCACAAAACTACTGAGTGTTGACCTTCCACTGAAATGTGTGAGAATCTCCATACCTTTATAGGAGCTGGAGTCTAAAAGCATTTGTGGATTTTCTCTCCAAAGTCATATAGTAAAGGAAATTTAGCTCTGTCAGTCCTAAGGGTCTCATATCAGTACACCCAATCTCTAAGCCCAACCTTTGCCTCTACCAGTGCCAATAATATTTGTAACCCACAGCTCATGTTGTTCACCCCCATGGAGCTCATTAAGGTAAAGTCTGAGTTCTGCTACATGGTCCTCAGAACTACCCATCGACTAATCCATGAGTACTGTTGTTAGCGCAATACTTTTTAGACAGCCATGTCAGTGTTTCAGGTATTCACAGATGCAAATTTTCTATATTTAATATTTAACATGTTTTTATTGTGTGTACTAGGCTACACATCATTACATAATTCTGTAGTGCTTAAAGGATGCATTTCACTGGACTCATGAGTGTCTTTTCTGCTCATGTGAGGATAGAGGGATTTTAAATCAATAGATATGTGCAGCAGCAACAGTGATCTCTTAAGTCACCCCATTTGGAATCACTGGAGCTTGTAGGTCAGTGACATGATTTGAATGAAGAAACCAGAAAGAGTTCAAGCTCATATATAATCATATTCCTAAACTTGTCAGATCATCTCATGTCATACATGTAACTTCCACAAGGATGAGGATTTTCGTTACCATTACTGTCCTGATACCTTTTATGATTAATATTTTATGCTTTTTGTACGACTTTATAGCTGCAATATCAGAGATTTTCCAAGTGGACTCAAAAGAGTCTTCTCCCAGTGTCCCATGGGTTGTGGCTTGCATTGCTAACCACTTTTTCAGTGATGGGAAGGAGGGAGCTTTTCTTGGCACTCCTTGGCTGAAGAACTCATCCTTCAGCAACTTCCTTTATGCAGAAGCTAATTGTGTTACATAATATATCTCTGGTCACGTCAAGGGTTAAGTAAGCTGCAGTACAGTCTTCAATTTGCAAGTTGTGTCTGCCTGTAGTCCTAGATTCACACCCCCAAAAGAGGCACCTATGATGCCCTCACACAGAAGGGGTGGTTTCCTTAGCAACTGTGGCCAGGGAAAGAAAATGTACCTGACAGGTAGGCTTATGCTGGACTTCTGAGAAAGATAACTACCTGCCACAGCTGAAATATTCTCCCTCTGTGGTCAAGGAAATGCTGGATAGTGATACACTTCTAAATGTCTCTCTCTCTCTCTCTCTCGATATGGACACGGATATTTAGACATTAAACCAATAAGGTCAATTTACTTGCAATATATGAATCTTCTGTACACTGCAATTACAAACATCATTTATTGAGAAGGAGCAGAAACAAAGGTTTCTTAGGAACAATTATTGCAGCACATGGGGATTGCAGGAGCTTCATTTATGCTCAGCTAGTTGTTCCTTTTCTGGAGCCACTTGACAATTAAATGGAAACCACTTGAATTAAGACATTTTCAGCACTGCTTCCCCTTAAGCAAATGCAATCAATCTCTCCATGGCTCTTTAGTTAAAAGAAGTCAGTCTTTGATGCAAACTGCCTTTGTCTTTGCATTTTGTGCATAAATTTCTGTTTAATAAAAAAGGTTAAGTACCTTTCTAGTAGAATTTAATTAAACCACTCTGCCTAACTCTTACAGTGTATCAATATTAAATTATGGTCAATGTCCATTGTTTTGTCTCTCAGTGTTTATATTGAACAGTAGCATCCAAATGTTACGATCCAAAACCAACCCAAAGTAATGTTTAAATATATCTGAAAAATATCCCAAAAAGATGACAGAAATTTAGAGAAAGCCAGGTCAAAGAGAGTTTTTGTGTCTATTTCCCATCCAAGGTCTAAGTCCATTCATACCTTCTATGGACAAGAGTTCTGTAGCCAGGGAAAAGCTTTAGGGAGTAAGTGGGACAATTTACCCTCCTGATGAACAGGTCACTGTCTGAATTTGGCCCTGTGCTTCTGAAGACTGAGAAAGAGATGTTTTCTAGTTTGTTAGAAGATACATTCTTGACTATATCTGAGACATCAAAATGGACTCTTAGATACCGTACAGATATATTACAAAGCACAGAGAACTTTTCTGCATCTTCTTTTGATAACAAGATTAAAAAAAATAATTTAATGTAACTCCAAGCAATCGCTTTGGGAAAGCAATACCACTTTCCCTTAATACATTTATGTCTCTTTGAAAAGCATTTTAAAGTGTCTACAGTTATATAGGCAATAAAATACTGTCCTTAATTCACTTAAAAATTTGGATGATGTCAAAGCCAAATTATGTTGTTGACATACCAGTGCAGGAAAATTAAGCCATAAAAAAGAATGACTAGAAATATATACATGTCCCATAAGTATGCACTACTGCAGGGCTGAAAGAGATGTGTCAGAACAGTATATGTGACTAGACTCAAACTAATGAAAATTACATGGAATTCAGGGAAAAATATTCAAAAGTGATGGCAATGGAAACAGCATTTTGATAATGATATTGTAAACTAAAGAAATAAATAGTAACATCATGGATCCATTCTTCTGGAATAGTACATGATGTTTGGTCTAGAATCTGTGATCAAATGGAGATAAGGGTAGAGCTGACAGTATAAATAATATCAAGAACTACATGAGGTTAAGACACTGGGAAAAACTAGAGAAGACAAGTAGCATCAGTATAATAGTAAGAAACAAGCCATTTTAAATGGTTGAGGGTTTTTTATAAAAGGAAAGAGTATGTTTTAAAAGAAAAATAATTATGGATCCAGTGTTCATGAATGGAACTTCCTTTGCCTTAAATGGAATCATGACAAAAATTAATCGTGCTGATAGCTCAATTTACTTTACTGGGAAAAAGCACACTGAGAAGTTAAGGAGACTGAAGATTTCAAGGATTTACACTTCAGGTTTTACATTCTTCAGAGAGAAATTACAAGTATTTTTTTCTGGAAACTGCCTAAAAAAAAAACCCCACACCAACAAAAACATAAAAAAACCCAAAAAAACTATTCAACGAGGAGCTGAATACAGGTTGAATAAGTACCATGCAAAATGTAAGCAAAAATACAGAGAAATGGCAAACACTAATACTTCTACTACAAGTTAGCCTGAACTAAATTATGCTAAGAATATTAAAATCAATTTGCAAAATGTCCATAATTAACATGGATTAGGAAGGTGGAAGGGAAAACAGGCTGTTATGGAGTGAGAATTAAGTTAAAGACAATACATTAATGACTGTAAGTGAACATTTTACCTCATCTTTTAAACAAGAGCAATACGTAACCTGGGACCCAAATAAAATGGTTTGTGGGAACATACACCTCAACATGGGAGTTATCAAAGCTGATGTAGAAACAAAGCTGAGAAGTTTTATGTATTAAAATTGAGACAGATGGATATGAATTTTTTTTTCTAGAATTATTGGAAGAACTAGCACATATTACTGCAAAAAAAAATATTTAATGACCCATTAAATGGGAAAGGGGAAGCATCACTATAGAACTTGGGTTAAGCAAAGCTACTTATATTTTGGTAAAAAACCCCCAAATTATTAAACATAATAAAATTACAACTACAAGACAACTGAAGTATATTCCCTAGTATGTAAGGTTTAAAGCAAGTTTTGAAAAAAAACCCAGTATTTTATGGCATGGAGAATATGATGAAGCATGCCAGTTCATGCAAGCATGTCAGACAGAATAACCAATCTTTGGATAAAATAAAGAAGGTTAACATTTCATTTGAACTTCTTTAAGAGTTTTAACACTTCAGTGTAGGGGAAAGAATCCGCTATTGAGCATGAGACAAGTAAGATTTATAAGGTAGACAAGGACCTGGGTGAAGGGAGAAACCACAGCTGCTGCTTCTGAAAGAAAATTACTGGGATTGAGTTTACCGACAGAGATACTCAGTTTTTCTGGGAAGAAGGTACTGCAAAGTGAATGCAGGTAAGAAATGTGGTGAGAATGTCTGTCTGGGTGGCTTCAGCACAGAGTTCAGTCCTTCTTACAGAGATCTTCACATTTTTGCATTCCACAACCCAAGCTTCATCAATAATTTTCTCTTCACCAAGATCTTTAAAGTAAGATTTTGCTATTGAAATTATTAGGTGACAAAATGAAAGGAGCTTTCCTTAGCAAGAGTGGGAAAGGATGTAGGATGCACCTAATTATACCAAAGGCCACATCATGCATTGGTTTTGGAAACTTGTCAGCTAGAGGTCATCAGCTAATACAATCTGAAGAACATAATTTCAAGGATGACTGTCATGTAGCCAGTAAAGAGCAAAATGTGATCTCAGTACCTTAGCACAAATTAGATGAGGTATTTCTCAGTAGACTTAGAGGAATATTTATGTAAGTATACTAGACATTGCCAAGACCCAGCTGTGCTGTGTGCACTTTTGATTGCCCAGGTACCTGAAGATGTATTCAGGTTATTCAGGGAAAGGGTATGTTTATGACAGTGGGTGAACCATCTTATAGGCCAGGCTTAAAGGCTGAGAGAGCTTTGATTGGTCTCTATAGATGCATCTAGTCATTAAGCACAAGGATGAGAGAAGTTAAAAGACTATGTTGGCACAAAAAGAAATGGTTGCAAACTGACTAGGAATTAGATGTTTTATAGATAATAGAGAAACAAAGCTCTGTACAACAGTTTCCCCATAGGATCGGGGTGGTATGGAGGGGCAAGAAGCATGACAAATACCTTTTCAAGGTAGTGTTTGGTTACATTATCAGAACAATATAACAACAAGTAACTGGACCCTGAGTCAGGGGTTCTTCCTCTGTCTCTTTACACTTCTGTGTTACTAAACAATAAATGCCTCTGATAAGAAAATAGACATTTTACGTAAGACAGAACTACATAAAACTGCTATATAAAAGCAATTTGCAGGAGGAAAAGAGCTTCTTGTAGTTAGTTGAGACATCCTTTTATAACTTGGGGCACACAGTACTGTGGTGGATTGACCCTGGCTGTATGCCAGGTGCACACCAAAGCAGCTCTATCACTCCCCTCCTCAGCAGGACAGGGGAGAGAAAATATAATGAAAGGCTCATGGTTTGAGATAAGGACAGGAAGAGATTACTCACCAATTAGTGTCACGGGCAAAATAGACTAGACTTGGGGAAATTATTTTAAATTTATTAACAATCAAATCAGAGTAGGGAAATAAGAAATAAAAAACAAATCTTAAAACACCTTCCCCCACCCATCCCTCCTTCCTGGCCTCAACTTCCTTCCTAATTTCTCTAGTTCATCGCCCTCAGTGCTGCAGGGGGATGGGGAATTGGGGTTGCAGTCAGTTTCTCACATGTATGTCTGCCTCTTCTTCCTCCTCACACTCTTCCCCTGCTCCAGCATGGAGTCCTTCCCATGGGAGACAGTTCATGAACTTCTTCAACATGAAACCTTCCCACAAGGTGCAGTTCTTCAAAAACTGCTCCAGTGTGGGTCCCCCATGAGATCACAAGTCATGCCAGCAAACCTGCTCCAGCATGGACTCCTCTTTATATTAGTCCACAGGTCCTGCCAGGACCCTGCTCCAGTGTGGAATTCTCATGGGGTCACAGCCTTTGGGCATGCACCTGCTCTGGTGTGGGGTTCTCCATGGGCTGCAGGTGGATCTCTGCTCCATGGTTAACCTCCATGGGCTGCGGGGCACAGCTGCCTCACCATGGGCTGCAACACAGGCTGTAGGGGAATCTCTGATTTGGCTCCTTCCTTCTTCCCTGACCTTGATGTCTGCAGAGTTGTTCTCTCACATATTCTCACTCTTCTCTCTGGCTGCAGTTTCCATTGTGCAGGTTTTTTTTTTCTTTCTTAAATATATTATCACAGAGGCACTACCACCATTGCTGATGGTCTTGGCCTTGGCCAGCAGCGGGTCCATCTTGGAGATGTCTGGCATTGATTCTGACATAAGAGAAGCTTCTAGCAGCTTCTCACAGAAGCCACCCCTGCAGCCTCCCCACTACCAAAACCTTTCCATGCAAATCCAATCAAGTGCTCTCTGAAAAAGAGTGATTTCTGCAAGGTGACTCATTAATTCTCTGATAAAAATCACAGACTTGCTAATGCTAAACTGTATTTCATTTAAGATCACTGGAAATGGAACTTGCATAATTTGTATCTTCATTACCACAGAAAATGAAGATTTTAAATTTACCCTTATGGAAGGGAATTTATATTCATGGAATGGAAAGTCTAAAAGGAACAATATATCTAACTCGCTCTTTTCTATATAGCAGGCCAGTACATATGACTTTGCACTACACCAAGTCTGATAATATATAAATTACTAAAGCACAGACTTCTCTTGAAAACCATGCCTTGATGAAATTAAGAGATAGAATAGTTGCTTTGAGTGCAAATGAATCATGCTTTTACCTATTTGTGCTCATGTTAATGTTTTCAGTTTCCAGATATATATTTCCTCTCTGACTTTCAGAGCTGAATCTCTAAGCTTAGTCCATGCTTTTTAACCCATCTCTAAACCTTCACATACTCTTGAGACTAAGTTAAGATGATTGAGGTCTTTGGGACACTACATGTAATCTTTGTTTCTGCAGTTGTCTCTAAGATCTGTCAGTCATCTGTTACCTCTTGTAAAATGTAGACAATAAAACTGGACTTTGTGGTTTGGTATCTCTACAAACAACACTGTGTAGAAATTAAAGTCCTCTCCTGCCTATTATTTCCCTGCATATACCACCCAGGATCACATATTTTCACAGTGGGACCTGCTTCTTGCTACAATCCTTGAACCACAACCTCCTGGAAGACTTTACATCACTGTTTCAGGTTTCTTGTCTTAGTTCTCCCCACCTTTCTGGAGCCACAGATACCACAGTGAGGTCTTCCACATTGCTGCGCTGAATCATCTTCATAAGCACTGACTATCACTCAACTATTCCAGCTCTCCTTCAGATTTGCACTAGCAACCTGCACTTTGCAAAGCAATAGGAATATTTCATCCAGAGTTAAATGCATTTGACAAGGAATCAGGGAGACAACCAGGTTTACAGCCTCTTCTGGCATGGGCAGGTTAACAGATAGTGGAGCACATGTATATTTGTATAATAAACATCCCTTTTATAAACTGCATTAGTGTTGTGGATAAATCCTCCTCTACTGAATATACAGAGGAAATGCCTAACAGTCATAATTTACTACTTTAGTCTCCCACAATACCTGGCAGTGGTCCACTTTCAATACTTCTCTGAAAGTAGCTGTCAGCTTTTTCTCCTAATGAAGATTTCATGCTAGAAAATATATATAGATCGTGTGCCTGTTAGGAAAATAGCATCAATCATTCAAGTTACCACCACATGACTCTCATTTCTAATCCATACTGAACTTCAGTCACCTGTAACTTTCTAAAGCTTTTTTGGTTCTACTTTCAAAGCAGAAGTAGACTTTAAATTCAGTCTTAAAATAGAAATTGACTGTAGTGAGGGCATTTCCTTATTCTTCTGAAGGCAAGTTTCTGAGATTCTGTTAATTAGAAGCTCAGCAAACACATATTTGACATACACTACCTCGTCAGGTAAAAAATATAGCTGTAGTCACCTACACTTTTCATTAATACATATGTAGCTAAGTGGGGGAAAAAAAAAAAAAAAAAAAAAGATGACCTATGCACTGTATCTTATTTCACAGGAAAAAAATAAAATCAAATCAAATTCTACTGTCAGTAGAATACTGAAAAGGCAAGCTATGTTACCTACAGGAATGTATGCATGCTAGATCTCAGAAAAAGGTATCTAACACCTAAATACACTAAGTCTATATTTTATTATTGTATGAGTGCTTAATCTTGTAAATAAATATAACATAACCTTTCTGGAAAACAAAACATTTCGTATTTCCAACCATCCAAAGCTGCTTACTGGAAATTTCAAAGGGAATTTATTTTACTCAGTACTGTGTTCTTGCTGATCTTGAAAGTGCCAAGTTCATTCCAATACAAACAAACCCAGACAGTATATCTGACACTGGTGCCAATTCTATACTCTTACTACTGCCCAACAGAAGCAGAGGATAACATGATGCAACTCTGTCAGATTGCAAGTTTTTATTCATTTTTGGTTGGTTGGGTAGGTGGGTGGTTTTTAATGGAGGTTGGCAAAGGCTATGCAAGCAATTTGACTCCTGGAATAATTGTTGGGCAAAGTGCAAGCACACCTGACACTGAAACAATATACCTGCCATAAAGACATCAGCCTGATTATGAGGTGGTTGGATTGAAGAGTAAACATCTGAAAAGATGCTTGATGGATTTCATGGAAGATGTAGGGAAGGAAGGAAAGGAAGGGAAAAGAAGGACGCAGCAGCAGCTCCAGTCAGTGGAAGGAAGCAGGAGAAAAAAGAGAAAAGGAAGTGGAGGCTGTTGCAGGGTGCCAAGGATCTCTTCAAACCCCTAGGTACCAGATCAGCATGCACATTTGTGCTTAAAGGACTCATTCAACTGTGTAGTGAGTAAGGTGTAAGGACTTGGGCAGGAAGAGAGATGGACCGCAACAGATCACAGTCCACCACCAGAACAGTAAGAGTAACACAGGCAGCAGAATCCAGCAAGACCAGGAAAGATGGAGACAGTAACATCCCATCTGCTTCTAATAAGGGACACAGGATTTAAATGCGTAATACAAAAAATGCTGTATTTTACAGAATATGTGTAACACTGAATGTACATGTGCCAACTGACACTGTGAAATACAAGGCTAACAAGAGTAATGTCTTTTCAGATATTTGAAACTGTGTATGAAACTATGTATGATAATAGCATTAGGATATTCATGCTGAATAACATCTGGAGAGGAAATGTCATTACCCATTGAAGATGGCCTTAAACTGTGAAAGTAGCTAACAATTGGATCTTCTAGAATGACTTCTGCTCAAGTACAGGTGAAGCATACCTGCTATAGGCAGCTATATGATCAGTACCACTTTCATTACCTCAAAGGAAATAAAAAGACTAGCTTGCTTTTCAGAGAATCATTAGAAGGTACATATAATTTTTCCTATACAATGGTTTCTAGTTAATACATGGTAATGGAGGGGTGGTCACTCTGAAGCACTGTGATGTGGGCAACCTACACTTAGTAGGGTTAGAACGTTGACTCATGTGAGAAAGATGAGGTTCCTCCTCACCAAAACAAATGTAGTGAGGTTTGTCAGGGCTTCTGCCTTGAGCTGGATGTTGCCTGTGATACTAGCACATCTGGCAACAGATGGATTTGGCTATTTGATAGGCTGCAAAACAAGCCCTTACCCCTAAAATCCAGGTTGTTGTATTTCCTTGAACACTTCTTCTTTTTTTTTTTTTTGTCTGTATGTGTATGTGTGTGAACACCTAGAGCCTTTCCTTGAGATATAAACATCTAAATCCATCTATAAACAAATCTACCCCATTGGAAAAGCTTCACTGGAATCCTATCTACAGATAGACTTTTGAATGTCCAAACAACCCTCCACTTGATCCTCTCAGCATGAAATTACAGAGGCCATTATCTGCAATTAATGAACTTGACACAAGATGAAGACATAAACATGTAAATCATAGTCTATAGCTAAGTGCACATTGCCTGTGCCAATGCAAACACAAACGCACATGTTAGAACACAACTCTTCAAGGGAAAGTTTGGGACATAATGGTTAAAGGTCCTTCCCTGCTTTCCATTTGCATATATGATTACCTTAATCAGTTATCCATCCTTGAGTAAAATCACCTTTATTTCGCTTATCATGTTTCTGGATTCATTGTCAAAGAACTAATGAGGTCAAGAAGCCCTTCTTCAAAGATGAAATCATGTCTTGTTTCAGCATAAAATGTACACCACATTTGTGGTGTATTCAATCAATACAAATCACCTAAAAGCAGGAAGCAGGAACAGACTAATAATTTTGATCTGAAAAATGAAAATAAAATATCGTTTGGGCTGTAGCCAATCTGACATAAGGACTCCTCCCTACATTTGTGGGTTTTTTGGCATAAAGAGTTTTTGTTGTGGTTCCTAATCAGGGATGACCTTCAAAGGGACAACTGCTGACATATCCAGTCATGATACCTTTACATCAACTACACACAGCAATAGCTAATTTAAGATTCATACAGTGTTTGTACAAGTCTTTAATTTGGTCTTTATCATCTCCTTCATACAGTACCATTATATTTGACTTTGCTTGCTTCAACACTCTTCCACATTTAGAAACTGTATTCTTGTCTGAATAAATAAGTCTGCTAAGAGCATCTATTAAGTACTGGTATCCCCAGGGTCTGAAGCAATTTTTTTTTTTTTTTCCATTTTTTGCCTGGTGAATCTGAGTTATAAAGCACAGAGTGGAGAGGAGAAGGGTTGCCTTAGTAACGAGGCAGACCCAATCAGCTGCATAGGCTCCCTTGAGACAATCTAATTTGTGCAGCAGAAAGAGGCTAGGACAGGTGGCTAAATTAATGTGCCAGACAGCTTAAAATATTACACACACATGCACACATGAAAGCATACACAAAATCTATCTGTGTACGTATATATGAATGCAATTATCGTCAGCGCTTTGCAAAATAAATAGCATCTGGGTAACTCAGCCCCGTGAAACCCCCAAAGGAGGGGAGACACCGCAAAAGCTGAGGGAGCGAGGCAGGGTGGGAGGGAGCAGGGCTCCTTCCCCGCAGTCCTGACAGCTCCGCACCGCTCCGGGGAGGAGGGAAGGGCTCCTCCCAGCAAGCACAGGCTGGAACAGGGGGGTGACGTGTGCTCCCCATCTTTACTGGGGCTTATGAGCTGCCTCCTGCTGATGGCGTGATCTGTGGTGCAGCTCTCCTGATTCCACAGGGTGCTGGAGCTCTCTTGCCTGACCCTTTCTGTACCACTTCACAAGGCTTTCTCCCCATGCCCTCAACTCTGATTTAAAGTGAACATCCACCTTTTCCCCACGATTTCTTCATCAATACAATAAATCTGAACATGTTTTATATTCTCCTCAGTCCCTGCTGTGTGAGGATTCAGCTCCAGTGCAAGAATTTGGATCAGTTTGGATGCAGATCACATACCAGCTTCTAGCTCTTACAAACACCATTTCAAATAATTTCTTTTTTGCAGCATCTCCAGGTTGGCTTTAGTCAAACCCAGAGAAAAACAGGAATTCTGAGCCTGCTGTGTGTTTGACATCTGCAGGGCACATGGAAGTGTCATCTGCACAGAAGACTCCTACAACAGACTGTGCTTCAGAAACACTCTGTATTATTTTAGTGCAGAATCACTCTCTTTTTATAATGGGAACAATCTATTCCCGTATAATTTATAAGAGCTATCTGACAAAAATTACTAGTAGAGATACAGTTAGTGTGTTGCTTCTCTACTATAGTTCCTCAGCCAGAAATGCTGTGGGAACTGCCCTCTCACACCAGGTGCCATGTATCCCAACATGACATTTTAACCTGAACACAGCCATGGGTTCTCTACTCCTTTTTACCTGTATCTCAAGCAGATGAAGTTCACTGCTGGCATGTAACATAGCATTTTAATCTCAGGCTAGACAACTCCTTTACAAAGTGAGGCACTTCTCATCCACCTACATCAGGCTAAAAATGAAGACCTATGAATATTAAGAACAAAGGCCTGTAAAGAAAACTGAGGTATGAGAACACATGCTAAGCCCCGTGGGAAAAAAAAAAAAAATCACAGTGAAAATACTGATGTACAAACCGTAATGGATAAGTCATAAAAGGCTTGAAAGCCTCTTGGGTTTTGGGTGCTTTTTGTTTTCCTTTTTCTGAATATGTTTGGTGTCAAGAGATGATACACCTTTTCTTTTTTTCCCATGATTTGCAACAATTATAAGAATAGCTGCATATGCTGTACTGACAAGCTATCTCAGTGAGGTGTGGAGTATTATCTAAGGTTTGGCTAGAAATCTGAAACCAGAACTGCGTGACAATCTTGTAATGAAACCGAAACCTCAAGTGAAACGACGACCAATTTTTGTTTGTTTATCCAGGATTTACCAGAGTAAACATATTGAGTGAATCTGGATCAAAAGGACACATCCAGAAACATACAGGAAATACATGTTGGAAAAAGGAACTTAAATAGGGTCTCCTGAGGCTGAGATTAATACCCTTGTTGCTGTCTCTCACATCTTGCCAATAGACATTGTTTATACTTTTCATGCTTTTTTACTATTAACAAGTCAAAACCAAGAAGAACTTTCTGGACAGGAGTGTTAGTTAGCTTGCTCAGAAAAACAAAAATCATAGTGGATTGGTAGGGAGTAGGAGTTCTTCCTAAGTATAGATTGCAGGAGCTACTCTCACCACTGGTTTTGGAAAAATATTAATAGGATGCTTAATAATATTTAGAAGACTGGCTAGTTAACTATTTTGCTGTCTATGTTAGGCAAAATCTGATGCCCTAGTGACACAGTAAGTTGTTTCCAAGGTTGTTACACTACATACCTGATTAGGCGAAGTCTTTTTAAAATAGTATCAGGTACCCACAAAAAATCCCATCTGAAGAGCAAATCACAATCTAACACCAGCTGTGGAAGAAGGTAGCCAATGTAAGCTGAAGACAAAAAAAAGTCTGGTAGATAATGCTTATGTATATTTGCAAATGATGCATCTAGAAAAAAAAACTTCAATATCATTTATTTTTAAAATGCTTATAGTTAAAAGATATATGACCCCTCAAAACCCATGACCACATCCAGTGGATCTTCACCACCAAACTCAGTGTGATCAGCCTACACTTAAAGACATTGAAGCAAAGCTAGAAGGTCCTTCCTAACCATTTAAATGTCTCAGCCTGATCTAGAATATTTTTCCTACAGACTTGGTGTGCAAGCTAGGAATTTATTTAGTAGTGCTCCATCCCTCACTAACTTAGGGGATCACAATCTGTGATCGGTGTTATGGAGAGCTGCTGCTATATTTCCAAATGTATATCTATCAATTAACAAGCTGCATCACACCTTATTCATACAAAGAGCAGAAATGCTGCTGTTTAAAGATTTCTCTGACAAGGAGAAACACCCAACTAAGAGAGCCTTAGGAGAGATTTGTGTCACCTAACCCAGACATTTACATTCGAGCTCACCACTAGCTCTTCTTTTATTGGAGTCAGTGTCAGAAAATAACTTATTAGGTATAACTCATTTCATCCGAAGGTAGATTGCTGAAATTCAGATGGAAGATGAATAGCTCTTAGAAATACTCTTTTCTCTCCACTGACTGCAAAGAATATAGGTAATTTCTTCAGAGGGATACGCTACTGTGTAAATGCTTAAATTTGTTGAGACCAAATTCCATCTCCCATGTCTCTGATCTCTCAGGGAAGAGGATCTTAGCAAAGAGATCTAGAGTGGCAAGAGATGGAAAGGCTGGAAGGAATATCCTAAGGACTTTGGCCAGGTTGGATGGGGTTTTGAACAATCTGGTCTAGTGGAAGGTGTCCCTGCCCGTGGAAGGGGGGTTGGAACTAGATGACCTTTAAGGTCCCTTCCAACCCAAACATTTCTATTATTCTGTGATTCTGTGAGATCTACCCTGCCCAGACAGTTTCTAGCTGACACCAGATTAACATGAGTTTCAGAAGTGCTTCCCTCCCCTGCCTTACATCTGGCATCTGAGCAGAATTTGACCAAGCATAACTTTAAATGCACACTGTGCAAGAAGGGAGGGAAGAAGGAAATACATCTGAGTAAAACCAAAACACATCAGTTTTTTGATTATTGGCTCCGTGCTTTTATTGTTTTCTGTAAAGCAATTCAAAGATCAGAGCCCTAACACAGTCAAGACACATTCACTTGACAGAATTTATGCAGTGGTAGGGAAAAATAAGAACTATTCAATTGGAAAACAAATCTGAAATATTATCTGAAGAGTACCTTTCTACCATTGTGAAGAAAATCGCCATCGTGAACAAATACGTTATGGTCATCTCTCTCTGTTCTCACAGTGCTGATATAGAGACCCCAGCTGAGAAGGCAGCTGTGAAGAGCAAGTAACTGGTGAGCACAACAGGAGTCCTCTACTCTAATGTTTCTCAATGAAATTAATGCTTTATTTCTGTTGTCATTATCACTGCCAGCTATATGTGTGTTTTCCTTGGTAGCTGCACAAAGACTGGACTGGTTTGATCTTGAAGACGTGAAAGCCAAGATGTCCTTTTTTTCATATGTTTGCAGGTAATGCTCAGGGTGAAACCGTAGCTAGATTTTAGCCACCCAATCTTCTGAAGAGGCTTTATGAAGTCTTGCACTGGCAAGGGTGGACAATGGAATAAAAAAGCATAATTTATTGCATTCCTGATGGTACTAGTCACTATATTAAGGCTGCAAAATATTTTCCATGTTAGATCTATCTTTCAAATGGCCAGCTTCTGGGAACATGACTGTTATGAAAATGCAATTTTCGATACACTGATTAGTTTCTGACTTACGTAAAATATTTTGTGTATTAAAAATGCTGGCATAAAGATTCTTCAAGAATATATGATTAATTAACAGATAAATACGAAACAACTGTGTTTTTTAAACCAGCTTCTTACATAATCCTGTGATGAAATCAATAACTGTGGGAAGCACTCAAATTACATTTAGAAATCAGAGTGATATGATCAAATTAAATTTTCACTGTACATGATTTCAAGGTAGATAGAAACAAGTATGGTATCAGAATACTAATGCTGATATGCGAATAATTCTCCCTGAGAATATATGTTTTATTAAGCTTGGGAAATAAACATAATTGGACAGAAGTAATTAAACTGCTTTCTTAAAATAACAACAGACCCAAACTAGTTTTTTTCCCTTTAGCCAAATAAACTGACCAAAATCTGCAAAAGATGTGGAGAAAAGTAAGGTCCCAACAATTCTATCCCATACTGGGGTAGGTGAGAAGAAAAGAGAGATGACAAATGGGTACAAAACCCAAAAGAGCAAGGAATGAGGAGGATCATAAACACTTTCAGTACAAGCTATCACTGCATTATTAAATCCCTCTTTATTAATGCTGAAATTCACTCAAGCTAAAACCCACCCTAACGTAACAGATTGTCATTGTTTAATCACCCACACTAGGACAAGCCGGTACTTTTAATTCCACCCTTGATACATCCAAATAAGATCACCCTTGAGTCAAGAGTTAGAAGTCTGCTGCAGCTAATCTTTTATTTCCTTTTTCCTCTAAAAGCTGATTCGTCAGTTAGTCTTCATCAAAGTCTGGTCTGTGAACCCCTACTCTGTCCCTTAACTTCAACTATGTCAAATCTTACTGTGTGCCCCTCTGCTGAGTATTTGGATAAACTGTTGACTCCAAACTGTCAATACTAACTCTACTGGCAGCCTAGTAATCTTAATGTAAAACTGCACAGTTATGTGGGAACTGACCGCAATAGGATTAGGAATGCCAGCCACAGGGCAGAACGTGTAATTCCGCAACATTCTCCCTCTTTCCCCTTCCCCCTTCCCTCCTTGAAAGCTAAAGCTAGATGCCTTTTCATCTCCTTTGTTCATATTGTTATACTAAGAGGTGGGAAGAAAAGCCAATTCCATTTCATTTTACTTTTACATCTACTTTATTGCTCACAAACCAATGCTCCCGGTCTGTAAAGCAAGCTGTTCCTGGTTTGGTCTCCATCTACAGAGCCTAACCTGGCATCATGAAACACACCTTCCAACATTCCTCCCTTTTCTTCTCTTTGCCTAACATGGAGGGGCTAGGAGGACCAGGATCTTTCTGACCAATACGGCACCATGAGCTTTTGCACTCTGAAAGCACTGCCACTTTCTGGCAAACAAGCACTGTCTAATCCAAAATGCTGAAATCAAATTTCTATTTCTTTCTGCCTAAGACTTCTCTTCCACGAGTAGAAAAGTCCACCAGTTCCACTAAGATGATGTTCCTGCTACAAACATTGTTCCCCATTGTTCCTCTTTTTTTTTTTTTTTTTTTCATTTCATCCACATTTTAGCCAAACGCTGTTTCTACTCTGTTTACTAAAGGTGGAAGTTCACTTTAAATCAGAGGCGAGGACATAGGGAGAAAACCTTGTGAACTGTGGAAACTTGCTATTTTTGCTTGCTGTGTGGGACAGATTGACTTTATGCCTTTTCAAAGGTGCTGGAAGCTTTTGTGCAAGAAGACATTATAATCCTATTTGCTGTCAAACACTTTTACTACAGTCCTGCTCAAATACAAAATACCACACTCAAATATCAGAGTATAGAGGCCTCTGAAGGATTGCAGAAAGAGTAGAGAGGTTAATACATAAAGCAGAAGACTTCTTCCTGGGAACTTAAAATCTGTGTTCACCCAGTACATAAAACTGGCAGAAAAAGGAAGAACAGGTAGAGGAAAAGGGAGAAAAACTCCTGACCAAAGTGGCATGATGGAAACAAGTATGTGTGCCTTAGTAATCAACTCTGTAGCAGAACAGGTGGTGTAATTCAATGCATTACAAACAAAAAGCACAAAATCTCAGACATTGAACTAGTGAGTGCATTTAATTGTGATTTAAGACATTTTTCATCTTTTTGCCCTGAAAATGTCTCTTAAAATAGTTAGATAGAACAGAGCTCGATGAGATAATTACTCCAGTCACCGGCTGCAATATTTGATTGATGCTATGAGCCTGACAAATGACAAATGCGTCACAAATCATAATTTTGTTTAACCTTAATGTTCTCAACCAAGGCATGGTCACTGCTCTTCTGTTTAAATTTACCTGATCTTCAATTTTATTACAGCTTTAGACTGTAACCAGTTTTGAAAAATTTGCTCACAGTTAGGCACACTGAGAATTACCAGACCGCACAGCCCGCAAACCATCTAACTTTATGCAAACTAATTGCAAGTAGAAGGGAGTCCTGGAGTTTGATCTTCAGCCTTATCAGTCTTGGGTTTGAGCACACAGAGTGGTGTCATTTATCTATTGATCCTTTCCAAAATGCTAAGCTGTAAATACATACTCCATCAATATAGAGAAAGGGAGACTGTATCTTCAAGTGTATGTTTACCTGAACTGATTAGTCTCCAGAACATGGAAGATCTTGTTATTATATTTAATCTATAGATTTTCTTTTCATTTAATAAGACCTGTCAGGTGAAGAAAGGCTACTGCACCACCTTAGTGTTTCTGATGAGGCATTATAGCTAAAAAAAAAAAAAAAAAAAGTGTACTGAATTAGCCCAATATAAAGAAGAAAACTTTTAAAGTGTGCATGGATTTTGAGAGAAAACTGGAACTATTTATAGTAAAACGTGGCAAGGAAGTATCATTTCAAACTATACTGTACAGTAAGGACACACCAAGATGTGAGAAATTACAGCACCTAGAACATCTCTGTGTACTAGTATATAATATAAACCACCATCCCCATTTGTACAAACACAAAAATGTACCTTTCTGCTTGGTATTATTAATATTACAGTAACACCATGGATGTAATTTTACACTAGAATCCAAATGGTTAAAAACTAGGACAAACAAAGAAATCAAGTGTTTTAGCTTGAATTGCGTTTTTTACAGCTTTGAACTTACATACACAAAATTTGTATTTAACAGAACATCGGATACTAACATTATCCAGTGTGTTAATCCAGCAGACAGCAGCTCAGCAGCATATTTGTAGGAGGACTTTTAAAATAAATTATTAAAGCAAAAAAGGGTCCAATAAAATGCTAGCTTTAAAATAAGTTGGCTTATATTATCCATGCCCTTTTTTCCTAAATATTGATGGCATAGTAATAGCAAATTATGTTTCATATATAGTACCAAAAAATACACATTAGTTTTTCTTTTAATGAAAATTAACTCAGTTTCTAGTGTTTTGCTACACTGTTTTTTGAATAAAATGGTTTTTAATAAGGTGTTGGGTTTTTTTAAGGAATAAAACAAATCACATGTAAATACTGTCCACTGGAACATCTCTTATATGAGGAAAGGCTGAGAGATCTGGGACTACCTGGAGAAGAGAAGGCTCAGGGGATCTTATTAATATATGTAAATACTTGAATGGAGGGTGCAAAGAAAAGGGAGCAAATATCATTTCAGTGGTGCCCAGTGACAGGAAATAATTAGACAGAACAATGGGCACAAAGTGAAACACAGGAATTTCTATTTGAACATCAGGAAACACTTCTTACTGTCAGGGTGACCGAGCACTGGACTAGTTGCCCAAAGAGGTTGTGGAGTCTCCATCCTTGGAGATATTCAACAGCCATCTGGACATGGTTCTGGACAACCAGTCTAGGTGGCCCTGCTTGAGCATGGTGGTTGTACTAGATGACATCTAGGGGTCCCTTCCAACCTCAGCTATTCTAAAATTCCGTGAGCATAACAGAAACAATAGAAAAGAAAAACTGACTTTTTCAGGTAAATACAAGGAAAGTAAACAAGTCTCCTTTTATTGTTGTGGTTATTTTACACAAAAGAGTAGTGCTAGATCTCCTGCATTTCTTTAAAAATATTTACTAAGGTGTACTGCAAGAAGAAAGATATATTCTGATGCTAAAAGATACAGGAAAGCTTGTGGCATAGGAGCTACAGAAATTTTATCTTTTTTCCGGGTCCCATAGCAGTGAGACCTACTGGAGGGAGGTGTTAAAAAAAAATAAAAAAACAACCACACAGAGATAATGAGTACTGATGATGCTTAGAGAAGAGAGGAAGAAGAACCTCTTTTAAAAAAAGACAGAATTTTAAAGGAGTAGCCATCAGAACCATTTAAGGATTAACAGAGAATTGCCGGTTTTAGCTGTGCATTTAGATGCTATATTGGAAGTAATATCCGGGATTTCCTAGGGCTGATACTTTTGACATTTGATTATAGGCAATTAGAGGATGATGAAAGAGTGTACTGAATAGCAAGATGAGCTAAACTTGAAGCTTATGCCTAAAGAAAAGAGCAATCTCACTATTTAGGAGCTAGTTTTAAAGAGTAATTTCAGTGTCTAATGGACTTTCAGGAAAACAATTGTTCAATAAGATCAACTGGACAACCTTTCTTTAAACTTCCGTAACATGAATACCTGTCTAGGAATCTAATAAAACTGGGAGATTTAATTTAACTCACGGGTGTATATTTGGAGGAAAAACAAAGCCTTTGTAGTTGGACTAGCAGACAGCTAGTGAGCTGTACTAACTTTGGTCAAATTTTAAAATTTTTAAAAGAGGTGCTGTGGAAAATAAATCATCAAAGTGAGCCCTACAGGCAGCCTCTGTAACCTCAGTTTACAATTCCACCCTGCTTCTTAACATTCACATGGCTCATGAATCACACAGGGGCTGACTATATGGGCAATATTTACCTACTAAAGTCTAGGTGATGCTTTTACCTAAAAATCTCTAAAAATTCTAGACCTTTAACATAAAAGTGAGGTTAGGGAACCAGACATATGGTGGACCTCTGATTTGCACTGCCACCAGTACTTCTGGACAGAGCTAATAGTGTTGTAGCCTACCCAGAAACCAGGTAAGGTTGCAGTCCTAGTTCCTACTGAAAGAATTTTAGGTGTTATCCTGCCCATGCTTGTTTCAGTTCCTAACATGTGTACCCATCTAATGCACATCTTTGGTGTTGTCCGGCACCATTTTCACTCAGGTTCATCAATGGGAAAACCTTCAAATCTCAGATGACCCTCTGACAGTGAAAGTACTCCTTCACTTTTCTCTTTTTAAAAAAATGTAAGCCATCCATACAATCTATTTCTGCTTGAAGGCAGGGCTACAGTTGGTGATTTGGTATAAATTTTGTTGTATCTATGTATCTATATCTTTCACTTGTGAACTCCGTCTCCAAAACTGCAGAAACAAAGTTAGTAAGAGAAGACAGCAAATTTTAGTAAATTACCTAGAAAGTAAATGTTAATAATAATTAAAAAAAACAACACCAAAAATAAAAGGCTACATAGTATGGTCTTGGAATGGGTAAGCTACTGAAATGAGCAGCGCTTGGTAAAAAGGTTCCCCTGTATTCTCCTCAGCTCCCAGTCGCCCACAGCACCTCACAAAAGGACAGAGAAAGACTGAAGACAGGAACTGAATACTAGCAACTTTGCTAGCAAGAGCTTAGACAATTTGTATACATAGAAGTGGTAAATTATTTTAACCAAAAAAGAGGAGCCTTACATGACCATTTTGTGGAACTCTTCTGCAAAATCAACCGTACAAGTACCTGCTCATTAAGGCAGTCACAAAGTCCACAAAGAGTAGTTGAACATCAAATCTATGATTCTCATAAAATCATAAACTACAAACAATGTTTTCTAAGAAGAAATATATAAATAATAACTGCATCACAAGTTATACTTAGAAATATTTCTTGAAACTGTACACATTAGCTTCTGAAAAGATACAAGAAGAAATTATTGTAACTATCAAGGTAATAGTCATACAACAAGAAGTGCTTGTTGTATGACAAAACAGGTTTTTTTCCCCCAGTTTGGCAACCATCTTTGGGTTCACCTGGTACAGATAAAAGCCATGTCAATAGCTACCACAAGAAAAATATGAGTTGTATGTTCTTATTGTGGCTTATAGTCTTAACTAGAAGATTCTATCTGAAGAAAAACAAATCAATTTTCAGTGACACAAAGGAGAAAGCATCCTTTCTTTTCTGGTACAATTTCTGCTACATGAAGCACCATTCACTGACAGAAAATCTTGTTTCTTCTTTCACTTCTGCATAAACAGATGTTTATGCAGAGCATAAGCAGCCAGGTCAAGGTACATGAGAAAAGTAGGCAGATACCTATTTTGGCTGAGGAAAGAAAGAACAGCTCTACTAGAGTATAAGACCATTCTCATCTCTTCCTTGATGTTGCTGGTGAATGTGAATGCATTGAGAGGGGAGGAAGTAATAACCACCACAGAAAAGGAAGGGAAAGGTATTTTTTAGCAGGAGCAAATGTCTCTTTCCAATTGCAACAGGAATAAAAAATACCCTTGTGCATCTTAACTCTACCCCTTCCTTTCTCATCCTGTACAGCAGAGCCTGTCTTTGGCTTTGTTCCCTGTACTCTTAATATCTTTTATCAACTACTCTTGGTAGTACTCACCTGGGGCCAGTGAGAAGGATGGTTCTAGTGTTTGTTTTGGCTGAGGAATGAGAAAGGCTGAATCCTGGGGCAGGGAAGGATGAGGGGCTGAGTGTAGAAGTCCTGTACACCAAGAATGAGCAGAAAAGTGAAGGAGGTCCTAGGGGAAAGAAAAGGCAGGTGGTCTAAGGTTTTAAGAGAGATGTTGCAACTTTACCTAGAGCTTCCTAATGCTTCCCACAGCCACCAGAACAGTGATTTTGTCACCAGACCTGCTCCCCTCTGTGACCCACCCCAGCCTCCCTAGATACAAGCACTTTCTAATCATTGCAAAGCAGGAGCCTGAAGTCCTTTGGGTGCCACTGGAGGTTTTTCTTGCCGTGGAGCGCGGTTTATAATGATAAGGAGCAGAGAGAGCCAAAGGTACATAAAGCACATGTCAGCTTTCAGTGAGCAGAGGCAGAAGTTGGCCAGCAGAGGAAAGCCTGGACTGGCCCCAGAAGAAGGTTTGCCTTCAAGCCATGTACACAAACCACAACCACACTGCCAAGTGGGCAGGAGGTGAGAAGCAACTCAGGCATCTGTAGTCTGGTGCCTGAGCAGAACTAACAAGCTTCACTCACTTTTGGACTTTACTCACTCTTGAAAATAATCATGTCAATGCAGAGCTAAATCATGTGGTCAACTTGCACTGTAGCTATATGAGGGCTATGCTGTGCAAGTCAGACACTGCAGATGCTTTGTTGCTCTCGTAGAGGGAAAAAGTGATTCCCACATTCAGTTATTCCCTGCAACTCAAGCATGACAAGAGGAGAACGTCTCTGGAGAACAGAGTGGATGCCAGATTTTTAATTGACAACCAGAAGCTAATCTCTGTGGCTGGACAGCGTAATGTAAATGGCTTTAGATTGGCAGTATGAAAGCAGGAGGAAAATACTGTTGCCCTCAGAAACTGGAGTGAAGGAGAAGTTATAATTAGTACTCTCAGAGGTTTCCAGCAAACACTCTGAGTCCTCACATTCAAAGATTCAAAGATGGGTGATGGCTGGTCTGAACAAAGGGAAAATTGTACTGGGAAATCTCAAAAGGATATAAAACAGCTTCTCAGTTCATCATATAATTTCTCCCATCCAATTGATGGCAATATTATGACAATAATTGCATGTCTGTTTGACAACCATACACTGCCAGTCTTTTTAATGGACCTCTGTGTTTTCAAAATATCCCTAAATGACACAGTTTTTAATGAGCTACACAGCTGCAGGCTGGTTACTAATTTATGATAGAAACAGTGTTATCACACTCTTCTTGCCTCTTAGTAGTATTGTAACATGAGTTTGAGGTAAGCACTACAAAATAATGATCATTCCAATAGATTTTTAACTGAGATCTGTTGGGTTTGGTCCCATCAAATCCTGACTTCTACTTATTTTCAGTTTTGCTGGTAAACAAGCAGATTTGCAGCTATGAATAAGGATTTTATTTTTCATTTCAGGTCTGATGTGTGCCTTTAAATATAGCATAAAAAATGTGCATGAGTCCAATGTTATGAAAAGAGAGAATCTGTTGTTATTAAAGACATTACTTTCAAAGATATAGTTGTCTAATTCTTCCTTATTCTGATATTTGTGGAAAAATATGAATTTAATAAAAACTATGAAAACCATAAATGCTGCTTGTATTCGGATTACTCATAAGGTCAAAATTATCACTGTCATGTTAAGACCTTTCTCAAAGGTGAGATGGTGTAAAATATTACTGCTTTTTCAGAACTTCAGTTGTCTGATCCATTTCTTTCACTGCTGGTAAACTATAAAACCAATTTTAGGAAACCAGGGGATAGTAAATCTTCATAAGACTTCTCCAACCATTTTGAAGAGGAATGATGACATACTTTATCAGAGCACACACCCCAGGAATTCTGATCTAGGACTCTTGCCTCTTTTTATTTTTTAAGACTGAAAACCAAAAGCAAAATTCCTTCTAGATACAGCAGTATTTCAACACGCTGCTAAAAATTAACAATTACTATGTAGAGTTTATGGCTCCACTGAAAATAAAAGTAAAATCTAGCTCTTGATGCACAAGAGAAACACTTTTAACCCTCATTAATACATGTAGAACTCCGGAAGATGTCCTGGCACAGCTTTTGGTGAGGTCATATTTTAAAACACAGAGAGAAAGAAATCTAATTCTCTTAATGCTTCAGCTATTAAACACTTCACCAGGCATAGGAGACTGAATACCATACAACCAATTTTCACAAATCGCATCGTTTCAGCTATAATATCTGTCAGTCTATTATTAAGCATTCTTATGCTGAAGGTGTTCTGTATCTGCCAGCAAGACTATCCTTGATCTATGGGCAATTGCAAACTTCTCTAAAATTAAATGGCATGTTGGCTAACTGAAAGAAGTAATTAAGCCTTCTTTGTAAAAGAGGAGAGCTGGAACAAAAGAATTCTTTGTTCAGTCACTGGACCACATGGGAGGGCCTAACAAATGCTTATTAACACAGAGAAAATAGAGGCTTCATTGGTTCACCGGTTGATTGAGATGAGTTTTAGAGGCTGATAAAACCAGAAAGCTTATGTCCTCCTCAGCTATGAGCTGATCTGGATTAACTGTTTACTTCTCCTCCTCACAGCTCTGATCCATCTCCATGCACCCTGAGTTACTGTCCTCCATTCTCCTGGATAAATATTTTTCTGAATACTCTTTAGCCCAAATTCATTCCACTGAGCTGGGTTAAAGAGGAGTCAAACCGATTGTCTGGAGAATGCTTTGTTGAACAGTAGAGAGTAGTAGTTAACCCAGGTTAGCAGCAGCCAAGTAAGCTTGACTTCATGCAAGTATTGATGGAAAACCAGAGATTTTCCAGCAACTGGGTGAAGCATAAGCAGAGATCCTGTGGTATTAGACAGACTGAAAAACAAATTTGAACTTCTTACCAAGGCAGCTGTTTAAGAGAGCCAAAACTGTGAGTGTTCCCTGTGAAAATAGAAATGAAAGAAATTTCTCTGGCTACCATCCTCAACTTCTCCTCTTAAGAGAGCAATCTAGCAAGGTCCTCCCCACTTCCCCTCAGTTGCCTAGTTACGCTACCTAACAGGCAACAACAAGGTTAAACTTCAGCTAAAGAAGCTCTCATTTCACTCCTGTGTATTACATTTTGGCTTCTTGAAGTGCATAATTCACATTCTTCATGTGGGCTTACTTTTCAAAAGGCTTAAAAATACCCATACTTAAATATTTGGTAGGACATTCGCCTAATGGTTTCCAAAAAAGTGTGTGCCTAAAAGTATTTTACAAGCTTTTACTGATAACACAGAGATTAAACACCTTGTCCTACTTTGAATTATAGCCATCTCTAAAGTAAACAGAGCAAATGCCCACAATGGCTTGGAGCAGGAAGCGAAAAAATATCTACCAGGAATTGCAAAAGGGTGCACACCAGCAGAAATGTTACTAAAACATGTAGCCTAATTTTTTCTGAGGATATTTAACACTGCCAGCTTGTAAATCAATAGATGGGGGAAGGAAGTGAAGTAGCTCAAAAAAGGCACTTAATTGGTATGGATTTCAAAGTGCACTTTATAGAAATAGGCCTATACATTTTCTATCTTTGTAAGTCACTGCAAAAAAAAAAGAAACAATGAGAATATCACAAAGGCTGCTGAAAAATCTGATTAACGAAACAAAGAGAAAGTACTGTAATTTGGAGAGACAGATGACTGTTTATTACACTTCATTGGTCCACTTTTGCAAAATTTAAGTATTAAAAAAAAATCTTTTAAGATGTGTTACCCTTTAAAAAGTACCTGAAGATTCTGAAATTTGCTTGTTGCTAAAGTTCACTGTTAAAGGGATGAGCCTGTAAATACTTACTTTTCATTGTTGATAGCTATGCTTAGAATGGTTTCAAAGTCAATAAAAGAACTACTACAAGAGAAGAACAATTTTATTCATAAGTGATACACATTTGGAAAACATTTTTCACAGTTTCATTTGCCTCTCATTTTCTTCAAAAAATGTTAAATTCCAAGATGAAGGCTGAGTACTCCAAAAGAATAGTGTGGATCATTCTTGTCAATAATTTTAGCATATTTTTCATGACAGAAATATTCCTTCCTAGTCATTTTAACTGAGAATTTTTAGTTTAGCAGAAGCCTTTTATGAATGGCCTTGTAATATCCTACATTACAGCACAGGCATTTAGATAAATATAAATGGAAATTCCTTTTAGTTAAACTGATACCACAATTTTAGCAATCATGCCTTTTCACTTGCCTCTGGGGATTGTCCGTTCCAGTCTAAATATCTCTGTATTCCTATTTTAGTTTGAATTCCTCTACTCCAAATTAGCATGTGTCCTTCGAGCCTAAGAATATGGTAGCTTTTTAACCCAAATGTGACTGTCTCAGCAGAGGCTGGAGTGATTTATGAAAGGTCAGACCTCTTTCTTTCACTGAGGTCAGTGTCAGAAATCTGAATGACCTCAATAGGAGGTCAGTAGAAAAATGTCATAGAATTTGAGATCTGAAGGGATTTTTCTCATGCAGGCAGTATTGCCTAGCCAAACTTTATTTCACCAACCACTCTTGTATAAGGTGCACAGGCATATGGAGGTAGCAAATACATTAAAATAATGGTGATATAATGACCAGTTAAAAGATAACTACATCTTTTAAATGACACCCCTGTTAAAAGTATTTGTTTATCATCACTAAATTAGCAAGCAAAGTCATTCAAGGATCTAGTGTCCAGTGAATACATTGCCCTTATATACCCCTTTCAGTTACCGTTTCAAGAGTAAACACATACATGTAGGCAAACCCATGTAACTCAGCTATAAAAAGTAAAAGTGACAAGCTGCTAAAAATAAGTAAAAGTCTCAAAAGACACTTCAGGCTTGCTTAAGAACATGACCAGTAATCACAAATCCTTTGTGAACAAGCTATCACCTACAGGCAGCTAAATGGTAGGCACACTCATGGGTGTGGATGCCTGTGGCTGTTTTCCTTTTATTTAAAATCAACATGACTTACAACATTTTTTTTTCAATAGAGAAATCCCATCAGTGACCATAAATTTCAGGAACTTATGGAGCAAGTGGACAGTCTAGATCAATGACCCTCTTTCTCATGATTATTTCCTAAACATAAATTCCACATCAACTTAAAGCTGGAGATAATGGCAAGCACTTCATACCTGGCCCATAATGGTGAAGTAAGTATCAGAAAAAAAATCCAGCTTGATTTTCCTCCATTTGGGTAAACTCTATCATTCAACAACAGTAGTACTATATACAAGTACAGATGAGGTACAGCCAAGAGACAGAAATCCTGCAAAATCTAAGTGACTGTTAATGATGCAAAAATACTGACAAACCAAGACAAAGCAATGCTACCCTATTAACCATGGAAGAATAGGAAAATAAAAAATAGTAAAAAGGAGTTGATACTGACTGACAAATACAACTGCCTTTGCAGCATGCATTTTTAAAAACAATCACTATTTTGGAGATAAAATACATATCACTAGTGGTGACATTGATTTTAGTGCTCATCTCAAGCAGTTCTCTTTGGTTTAGTTAATTTGGAGGCTCTAAAGACCTTAAAAGACAGACAAAAAATATCCCTCCTTTCCACATCTATTTGACAAGAGGGAGTTCAAAAGGGTCCTAAGGTCCTAACACCATTCAGAACTCAGCCTTTTCACTGTAGTCACACTATATTAAAATCCTTAGTCAACTGCCCTGATAACTGTGGTGCTGTACTGGATCCACAAGTTCTCAGTTGGCTAGGGACAAGAAAAACATATCTACTAAGAGTACTGCATCTGTTGCTTTTGAGGACCCTACAATCCACTTCGCTTGCCCTTGAAATGGTTGTATATCTCTTAATTTATTCCAACACCCTTATGGATTTTTATTTTCTGTTTTTCACAGCTCCCCTTTCTATGGCTGAATGATGTTATATAAGGAAAGGGAAAAAAGAGTAATATATATATCAGTGAAGCCTAATCATAGTTCAGTGAAGATGGGTCAAATTTTGACAGGATTTTATCTTCAAAAATGTCTGAAAAGTAAATATATTTTTTCAGTATTTTCAAAACAAAAGATCTGTGAAAAATACTATCTTTTAATAAAGTGTGGAATTAGGAAGGGACATTAGGGTCAACTAAGCACTTAAGGACATGGTGTAGTTGGGAACTGTCAGAGGTAGGTAAATGGTTGGACTAGATGATCTCCAAGGTCCTTTCCAACCTAGTTGATTCTGTGATTCTGTGATAATATTTGTAACATTCATTAGGGTGTGTCAAGAATTATGATTTATTTGATATTCTCAACTTGCTTTTGAACATTTAGCATTGGCTTCTTCTACTCTAGAATTTCCAGATGAGCACTAACTACATTTGTGGAAGAAAATATCAAGAAGTTTTAAGAAAAACTTCACAATAAATAATCAAAAAAAACCCAAACATCCCAAACCCCAATTATCTTTATAGATAAAAGGTGTTAAAGGCAGTCATTACTTAATTCCATTCCTTAAGTAACTACACAAAAAGATACTTTTCTTAAAATAGAAATTAGTTACCAACAAACTTTCAGCAACAAGCTTATACATATCTGCAGAGTTTGTTTATAACAAACTTTACAGCCATCAAGACAACCACAGGAACATATTTCTACAGATATGTCAGTTCACTCAGAAATATTCTAGTAAATTGTAGTGAAAACTTCTGTATCTGGATACCTTACAACATATTTACCTCAACTACTACTTATTCATGATCTGTAATGAATTATATGTTCTCTCTTTGCATGAATGCATCAACCAAGAGAATAATGAAATGTGCCTAGCTGAGAATATATTTTCAGCATTAATTGTAGAATAATACTCATATTTCTACAATGAAAAAAATATTTCAGGTCTACACAAGAAAAAAAAAAAAAAGGAACTGTCAGTCTTCTAATTATCATAAACAACAGATAGATAGATTTAATAGACAGACACAAACAACAGATAGACTCAAGCCATGAGCCACCATGTTTATGTGTAATCTGTTTGTATAAAACTCAGTGAGGTTTACCTAAGCAATTAAGTTATTAAAATAAACAACAAAATTATTCTGAAGGATTTATTTTACAAGAACAAAGGACACAACATTTTGCTTGTCAGGTCGTCTTGGAAGATAGATTTATTTTCTAGAATGCAGGTTTAAGCATGTCAGATACTAGCAACAGCCTATGGACAAACTGCAGTCTTTCTAATTATGAAAAAAAAATTTAAAATTGCAGCACAAAGAATGTTTTTGTATATTGGATTTCAGTTATCATCCCTGTCACTATCACACAAATTAAAGATTTGCTCTTTTTTACCTTGTGAAGTGAAAAAAAAAATCTTTTACTAAAATAAAAAAGAAAATTGTTTTTTATTAAAGAGTTCAGAGTAGAGCTCTCTAGTGGAAGATCAGCATGGTGTGACTCTCTCCACAGGGAAAGTTGCTTGTGTCACCTAATCCTTAGCTCACCTCTTCCTTGCTTCCTTCTTCCTTTAGGGTTCAGATCAAATAGTTTTTGGGCAGAGGATAGAAACAGAGAGCAAGTCAATTCATTGCTACAAAGCCAATACACTCACTAATTCCAGTAACTAGATTTTTTTATTCTGTTTTGTCCTTTAGTGGATTTGTTTGATTTTGTCCAAGATTTTACAGGGTTGAGGGGATGTTTGGTGCATCTTTTTAATTTCAATTAGGAAACTGGTGTTGTTTTTGAAAGTCTTATCCACAGCTGGCTAAGAAACAGTTCTGTTTGCTGTTTCTGAAAATAATAAAAAAAAATAATCTTTGATAATAACTGCCAATAGAAAATAAAAACCTGATTTCAATCCAGTTTGTAAAAAAAAAAAAAAAATCAATATATTTGCATTTGCCAAAATAAAATTCAAAATTTTCATTTTAAGTCAAAAAGCTTTCACCAAAATTACCAATTTATTTAGACTTAATTTATTACATAGTAGTATGTTTTGAAGTATTTCTATGGGACATTTTATCATTGTAGGAAATCCTTCCTGAACTTTTGTTTTTAAAAAAATACTGTGAGCATGATCTCATTTAAATTGTACTTTCTATCATAGGGTCTTTCCCATTAGCTATTTCTAGGATAAGCAAAAGACGTCAGTTAAGGGTATATGCTACCGTCTTCACACCTACAAAGAGGTGATTCCAGTTATGTTTCTGTTGTTTGACCATCAGATCTTTCACTGCTGTGAGCCACCTTGCCAGACCAAAGGGTAGGCTTGCCCTCAAGAAGGAACAGTCCTTCAAGTCTACCACAGCCAAGAATAGCAAGGGAAGAATTCTTTCCTTTGTCAGGTCCAACATCAACATGAAGTAAAGGAATGCTTTTCATGCCTGTTTATTACTAAATACACCAAAAAAAATTATGCTGTACCTTTTAGATATGATCTCTGGTAAGAAGGATTAGTAGCACATCAACGATAACATCAGCAAGATGCAGTAACGTCCCCACAGCTACCAGTGCGAATGGTAGAAACATTTGCCTTGCAGATGACATTTCAGTGACAGCTTTCAGAAAACAACTCTGCTATTTCTTTGCTTTCTTTCACACTTGGCTCATTAGAGTAGTCACCATTCCATGATGGCTCCAAGCAGCAGAAAATAAGGTGATTATTATATTTCCTACAAATGGACATGTGTACTTAGCTAACTTAGCCTGACTAGCTTTGAAACACTCCTGAACATTTTTCCTAATACCTTGTGACAAGAGAAAAACTATATGACAAATGCTACTCAGAATCCTAAGGACTTTCAGTTGGTTTATTTTCAGAAAAAAAAAAAAACACTCCATAGGAAAAATACATTAGTCTAGGTAAAATAAGCACCAACTTCCACTGAGAAGCAGAGATTTACTACGTATAAACCAGTTAATCTGGTTTTTATTTTGGTACTTTGCGTCTCCATCAAAAACAATGATGTCAAACTATATAAACAGATTTCCCTCATGAACTTGTTATACACAAGGTTACTGGTGAATTATTTTACCAGTAGGTCCTATAGATGTTTTTACTGAACTGCCTGACCTTGCAAATTTAGCTCAGATTCTGGGATAGCTGCTGCTTCCTCTAGAATTTCAGTCTGAATTCAGATTCTCTGGAAAAAATACCACTTTCCAGCAATCAAACAAAAAGAGTATGCCAAGCATGCTGTAGAGCTGAGCTGTGAAGAATGAGGTTTTTTCATTAAAAGCTGTGACTCAAATGTCCTGTCCAATGTCTGGGTTAAGGTTTGAGAGCTGACAGCATTTGAACTATATCTCTTCAAGAGTATGCAGCAGATGCATGAACACTGCAGCTGTCTCAGAGTCCTTGGTTGTGTCCCAAGGAGCAATAACAGCCAACAGACATGACTTGGATGTCTCAGTATCATCTCCGTACAAAAAAAAAAAAAAAAAAAAAAAAAAAGAAAAAGAAAAAGGATGCTGATAGAACTAGGATTCTTCTCAGTTTTAGCTCATCTTTCTTTCCCTTGAGAAATAAAAGTAGCCATGCATTAGTTTAAGACAGTACATTGCAAGCTTTAGGGAACACTTTAGCCCAAGAATTTGGAACTAACAAAATAGAGGAAAAGGCAGTTTTGGAAAGAAGCTAGGATGATGAGGAAAATAACAGCTGACACTCTTAGCCTAGCTAGAATCTCTCTCACATATTGTAGTTTGGCATCAGTGATGCCACAGTCGATTGCCAGGTGAAGGGAGAATTAAATGGTCATGGCAGTGTCTCTCAAGCAGCAATCAAAAAGAGGTAGGAAAGCAAAAGCTGGCTGAGAGAAAAGGTAGATCAGTAAGGAAGACTGAAAATAAGACAAGCAAATGGAGAAAAATAAAGAGGATAATGCACTGCATAAAGCTGGGGAAAAGTAAGTAAGGAAAATAATATGTAAGGACAGAAACAGAACAAAGAACTTAAGACACTGAAAAAGACAAAAATATTTAAGAAATAAACCTAAAGGACAAGGAAGATGAAACAAGAAACAGGAAAAAAAGAGAAAAAATAATTTAAAATTAAAAATCATGTAATACTGAAATATCAATTGTGTTAGACATAGACATAATGAACAGTTCCACATTTCCAATGATGACAACACATTTGAGTATATAAATCTTCCTGGAGGATGACCAAATCAAAACCAACTAAATCGTCCTTCTACTTTGCGTTTAGGAGTAGGAATCATAAAAATAACCTTAGAAATTAAGCCTTTTAAAGCTCTTTCTTCATAAAGTCTAATAGGCAACTGAACTACAGTGGATAAATGTGTTAATAAGAAGAAAACACATGTAACTAAGAAGCTTTTGAACCTGAAAAATCAAAAGCAGGTTTAATTTAAATCAGAAGTTAGTTATATAGTTGTACATTTTCATGATCATTAATTCTTAAAAAAAGACCTATCAAAAACATCTTCAACATAACCCCTTTCTAAAGAAAAAAGGAGTGACCCTTTGATCAACCACAGATCAATGCAGGAGCAACTCAGTACAATTAAATGGTCTGTCTATGCAGAGATCTGTCCCTTTTGGCCATAAACAACAGTGTATATTCATAACTTTTAATACTTAATTATTTTTTAATTCATATAGATAAGGACATAGTCCTTAAGATCACACATAAGGAAAATGGACAATTATGTACAGGAGTGATTTTATTCATTATTTGAATTATGGAAATCCATCGGTCCAATATCCAGAATAAATGTTTCTCTATCCTTGAAACTTACACAGGAAAGTGCAAGATTACACATACGTGCTGTAAGAATATTTGTATCAATACAGAATTTCTCGGTTACATTGTTTTCAGTATGTCTATCTAAACAATTAAGACATTTATTTTCATTTTAAAATCGTATGAGTTAGATGCTATATCTACCAACTGAGCAAGATTACTCTTCATATTTTTAATAATGAGAAAAGTTGCTACAAGTTTATTCCTTAGGACCTATAACCTTAAGTCTACAACCTCAGCCTGCTTCTACCAAGGCCTCAATCACTTGTACAGAAAAACCCTAAAATAAGAAACACAACTGCATGGAACAAAGAGTCAGATCAAGTCTAGCACTCTGTTTCTACAATACTTCCTAATCTGCACTCTTGGGTTCCAAGGAATACTGAAGAAAACCGTGAGACATGAGCAACAAAATGAAAGTTGCTGATGCTGTACAGCAATCTATGTTTCTGATGTTTTAAAGGTTCCCTTAGAAAAGATATATTTTATATATATATATATATATATATATATATATATATGAAAATATCCAGTGATCTACAAATCACAAGAGATAGAAAGCCACTGACTTGTCAGAGATACTTGTAACTTTGTTATCAGTAACACAAATGTGCTTTTTTGACATGGCCAAATTTTTACATGCATCTGTCTTCATCTTCTTTCTTTTTTTTTTTTTTTTTTTTTTT
>NW_020799095.1:72811940-72840293 GCF_003259725.1 Athene cunicularia
GGGATCGACTTCTGCAGGGTAAATCCCTGGCTCAGTTTTGTGTCTTTCAACCTGCCATCTGAAGAGAACACCCAGTCCCTCACACAGACAGAATAATCACCATTCCCTCTAAACATCACCTCTCTCCTCAATCTGCAGCCAAACCTTTATAAAAGAAATACTATTAATAGAGACACTACAAGGAAGTGCAGAGAAAGCTAGATTAGCTATATGCGTATCAATAGTGGAAAATGTAGGAAACTGTGTTTCACTAAGCCCCAGATATAAATATTTCTCCTGTCTGGAGGTACACATAGATGTCTTTATTTTCATTCACCATGGGATAATGTTTATGACAGAAGACTTATGACTAGAGATGAGAATCTGTTAGACAGAGAAGAGGAAGAACATCCCAATATACTGATTTATCAGACTTGGAAAGAAAGGTTTGAGCTTTATTTGAAGGGGATTGGTGGCATTTTCCTGTGAAAAAACAAAATAATGCTTGTCATTACAGATTTAAAAATATGCAAGAATTCCATGTGTTAGTCTATAGTCTTGACAATATATACTAGAAACAGTATTTCAGACTCAAAGGGTTTATGTATACACATATTACTAGAGTAAATATATGTGAAAGGTAGAAAGAGTTTTTAGATTTTGCCTCTGGACTTAACGCTCCTTTCTAACCACTAGAAAGGGCCTGACAAATTTTAGTAGCAAGGGGAGGGGCAGACAAAGTATACTCTGCCTGTATGCTGAGGGATTCCTTTCTTCTGAAGCATCTGATGCTGGTAGCTCGCTAAAATGGGCCATTCACACGTATCTGGTCCAATGTGGCACCTCCTAAGCACAGAAATAGAAATAAGTATTTATAGATGTATGCAGTTTGAAGGGGAGAAGAGGCAAGCGGTTTAGTAGCCTACAAAACAGAGATTATTCATGAGCAGATTTGCTATATTTGAGTGGAAAACAAGGATTAGGAAAAGAAAGAAGAGAAAAAATGAACTGACTATAGAGTGATACAGAGAGTTGATTATGTGTATAAATAGTCTCCAGAACAGACAACCCTTTCAAATTTTCATAAGACCAAATCCACATTTTTCCAAAGTAGAATGAGAGTTACTGCTGAGTTCTTGTTTTTGATGTGTAGAAACATCCAAAACATGCTCCAGAACACAAAGTACTCTAGTGAAAATAACAGCATCACAATAACATTCTTCAGTATAATGTTCTTAAATATTTTACTGTATGATTTAAATGTTGGAGAAGGTAAAAGCTGGAACCAGACACAATTATTTCAGTGAAATAACTAACAGTGTCAGATCTCAGAGTTGCCTAAGTCCATCATGGGACTAGCAAACTGGATTCACAGAGATCTAAAAGGATGCAATGACATATTTTAATTTTCTTCAGGTAAAATCCTATGACATATTTCAGAAGGTTTCTATATAAAAGGAATTAACGACTCCTCTTTAATGAAAAGTATTGATTTCTTGAAGAGTACAGATTACAGGTGCAGAAATGGATTAATCACTAATTTTGTCATGGCTGAAAAGTAGAACATATTTCAGGCAATGTTCCGACTCTGTGATTGTATGGGATGTCCTTGAAAAGGTATAGTAACTACTTCAGATTACACCCTTTGTTTTTAGGGGGCTGATCTCATAAGGACTCATCTCACTAGTAAGCAGGGAGAATGGAAAGACCTAAAGGTTTGTAGTACAGGGAAAACTAGCTGTTTAAATATTTTAGGATCTTAAACTTTATGGAAATATTCATTCAGAGAGAACAGCGAAGAGTTTTTGACCCTTCCCAATTGGGCCTGGTTTGGAACGTGGACGTATGGATATACCGGCAAGGAATATGTGTTTTAACAAACTGTGATGCACTCGGGGTGTCTCAGATGTCACTGCCATACATCGTATCTACCTTTGCATTCATCGCAGTAGCAGAGATGCAGTCCAGATCTTCTCAATCAGAAAGCACAACTAGCTAACATCCATTAACTGTCAGATTTATTTAACAGCCTAGGACATGTCATTATGTCATGCTAACCCCATCCACTGGTCAGTTTATATTCCAGGTCATTAATTGCTGTGGAAAGAATGATCTCATAATGGTTGTTGGCATTATATGATTTTGTTTGGGTTTCAGGTTTTTTGCACAGATGTTTGGGTAAATAGGCTAGCAAACATGTATTGTGCCTGTTCAAAATTATTGCAAATTCATCTGTATAATTTATAGGACTTTACTTCCATCTGTTGAAATCTAACAGAGCCACGAGCTACTTTTACTCCTACCTGTATTCACCTCATTAATCTTCTTAATAGACCTATCTCTTTACACTGTTCTTGAAACAGAGAATGATGTGTACACTACATTTAATCACCCATGTGGCTCAGAGAGCAAATAACTAAACCAAACTTAGGAAATCTGCAGAAAAATCATGCACTGAAAACTGTAAAGAAAGAATTCCCCAAAGCTGATCTGTTACTCACAGAGACAGGGAAGAAAAAAAAAAAAAAAAAAAAAAAAAAAAAAAAAAAAAAAAAAAAAAAAAAAAGACATCACATAAGTTTCTGTTGTAGCTGATTTATAAAGAAAATGTTGTGGAAACAGTGTTTAACATTAGAAGTACTTACTAGAAAAAAATCAGAAGGTTCTTGCAACATAAACTAACTCTTGACAGCTCAATAGCTAATGTCAGAAACAGTATTTATTAATAAAAAACCCTGTAAAATTATCGTGTATTGTCTTCCATTGTGGAATATACAGAATAATAAACTCCTATGTGCAAAATGAAAGCACAGTGGCATTGGCACACTTTGGCCCAGATCTCTATAGAAAGTAAAAACAGGTCCAGACTCAAATCATCCTCAGAAAGTAATTATTTAAAATCCAGACCTGAAGCTCTGTTTTAAATAGATATAGCTATCATATACTGATAGTAGACTGAGAAAGTTATGCAGAAGAAACTGGGGGAAGAGACATGAAGAAGAAAAAAAAAGCTATCAAGTTTCATGTCAAATCTAAGTAATCATATGCCTGAATTAGGAATAATTGGCAAACATGCACATAGAAACTTAATAAAATTAATGTTTTGTTTCCTCACCTGATATCCTGCTCATTCTGAAGCAGGAGCCAGCCTGCCAGGATGTCACTAAGAATTGCATAGCTGTGAAGGGACCCCAAGTTTGCCAGTACCCTGAGGTGGGTCTGTCAGCATCTATTTCTCAGAGCAAGTGCCCCCAGAGCCACACTGTGCTTGCAAGCTCTAGAGCCAGGCTGCATCACAACATGAACAAGAATAAACTTTTTTAAACAGAGGAAGTTCAGAATGAGACAGATTATAAATAAAAATGTTTTATAAACCAGCACACCACCCCCGTATCCTTGTAGTGATATCCTTTGGCTCTAGGCCTGATCTCACTTCAGTAACTCGGTTGCTTGTTGGACAGGACTGAGATTTGCACAGTACTGAAGTTTGCATAGTCCCCTCTGGGTCTCTTGGGAGAAAAAAAATCTCATGACCCCTGGAGCTTGGCTTTTTCTGCTCTTTATTTTTCCCAGATGTCTTCCACTGTCTGATCTGCTGCAGGCTCCTGGTTCTTTGTTATCTTTCACGTGCTCTGCCTGCCTTACGTTGCTCTCAGCAAGGGTGCCCCTCAGCTATGCACAGTTGCTCCCTTTGGAGGGTCAGTCTCCCCTTTCCTCCAGAAGGCTCCATGCGACCCAGCATGCAGCCACCAGGGCAAGAAACCCTCAGACTCCCTCCCTAGCAATTAACTATACAGCCTCTGCTTAAAAACAAGCATTCTTTAACAAAGTAAAAAGCAAAGATATAAAATGAACAGCATCCACCACAAACCTAACTGTCGCCTTCCATCACTTGAGTGGCCCCTTTGAATCTGTGCTACCTGTGCTGAAGTCCAAAGCATGTAACTTTAAGTAGTTGTTGGAGAACGGCTTGCAGAGAGCAAGGCCATAGCTCCCTGCAGGAGCTGGTCGGCCATAGCTCCCTGCAGAAGTCGATCCCAGCCACCTGAGGTAAACAAAGGAAAGAACCCAGGGTACAGTTATGTAAACAAGGATGAAGACCCAGGGCTCAGTTGTGCTAGCGAGGATTGTTGTGAGAACACAGAGATAAGTTGGGGGCGCACTACGACCTTGGGGGGTGAAGGGAAGCAGCCCTGGGAGAGAAGCAGGTTCACAGCAAGAAAGATGTTTATGCATACCAGAGATGCCACAAGGGGCTGGGATATTATAATGTGACCTTTTAAATGTACCCAATGGCCGAGATATTATAATGTAGTTTCTTAAATGTGTCCAATAGAGTTACAAGTAGTGTATTGTAGACTGCTTATATAAGGTGTGATTTCTATCAATAAAGTTGAAGCTTGCTCTATCATTCACATTGAATCAGCTGCTTGATTCCTCCGCCCGCCGCAAGTAGTGGCAAAAACATTTGTCCTTCCCTTTGTCCTCTCCATCTCCATCCTGTCCACCAGTGCATTTGGCAGATGCCACAGCTCTGTTCATGCCCTCCCTCTATCAGTGGTGTTCCTGCTGACCATATATTTATCGCTGCTGGCGTGCTATCGTGCTGCCAGAGAGCTCAGATGGGCCTCTTTGGACAACAGCAATTCAGCACATGAAATGCAACAAGGATGTCCCCACTGCAACTGTGAAACATAGCCCAAGATTATCACCCTAGCTGTTTGCTTTGGCAGCCATTTCTCAATATGATCTTTGATACACATTTTAGTTACGGGTTTGAACTTTGGTCCTTTTAGTTCAGCAAGATGCACCAACTTTTTCATAAATTTTAATAAACAACTATCAGAATGAGCACACCTAAATGCCCCTACCCTGATGATGCTCCCACTTCAGAACATCTCCAGAACTGCTTTTCATTCGTTGAGTAATTCACGTGCAGATCTTTACATGTCAGTACCAGTGCAGAAGCACATGACACTTCTGAAGAGTAGATATTTAATTCACATTGACACTCAGGACACTTTTCAGTCTCATGACGTTGTTATTAAATAAAAGAGTACATGCTCGCATTGTACTCAGAGGAAGAAGTGTTACAAATGCCTGGAAGACAAGCATGTGGACTGCATTTTAGAGAAGAGTTACGAATTTTTGCTCTACTGGATTTGCCCAGCTCTCCAGCAATCTTTAAATATAGACACAATTGACAGAGTGTCTCCTGCAGCAAGCACCGAGAATCCCAAGCAGCCATTTTGGGCTCGTCTCTGAGGCTTTTACAGAAATGCCACACATTTTTAATGAGAAAAAGATCAATTTCCACTACCAGGGATTCAGTAATATTCTGTGTTCTGTGCTCTCCTTTCTTCCCCACCATTTCTTTGCATTTTGTTTTATTTTTTAATGTCAAAAGCTTAACTGTTGAAATGGTCTTTTTAGAAAAACATATTTTTGAAAAATTGTTAATCTTGCTTATCTGCTTGCTCTAGTGAACCATTAAGGCTGTGGATCTCAGTCCACACCTCTGTCAAAGTACAGAATAATTCTCTCTCATTAAAAAAAGGCAATGATGTAGCAATGTTCAGAAGACTAAAGCACATACAGGTTAAGATGTCCGCAATACCAGCCTTTGTTTAAGTACATCCAAGAAGGGAAATCAATATTCCTCAGGAGAGCATTTTGTTGGTACAGCTGCTGTTGCTAAGATTGGCTCAGTGTCGTGTTCTCATTAATACAGCCTAATGGCAACCATAAGATTGAGAATGTGCAGACAGACATAATGAATTTATACTAAAAACACAGCAACGTAGAAATTCTAATTGCTTTGGCCTGATTGGGTACTTTATATCTTGAAACGATCATGTTTATAAATTGGAGTTTAACGATATTTATGAATCACAAAATTAAGTCCTTCCTTGTAGCAATCATTATCATGAAACCAATCACTGATGCAGTTCGTCCTTTAAGAGCTTCAGCACAAAGAAATCAGCATGCTCAAAAGCAGTTTTGCATTTTAGAGAAAATTGTTACTATTGCAAAGAAAATGTAAGGTTTTAGCTATACGAGCATTTTTGCTAGCATTAAAATAACTCTTTGAAGCCTACATCTCTCAGGAGAAGATATGTGCATTGTGACCTACCATTCTGTGAAAGCAAAAATCCCTTTGTATCAAGCGTTATCAGACCTCCTCACTCTCTTGCTAAACAAGCACGCTGCCCTGGATGTCATTTGTCATTCGGCTGTTAGTTCCTCTGTCAGTGCTCTCGAAGCCTGAGAGATGCAGGCAAGAAACATGAAAAAAGCTACTGGAAAAAAAAAAAAATAAAGACAATGTCATAGGGAGCTTGAGCAGGAAAAAAAAAAAAAGAGAAATGACATCCAGGGAGCGCAGAAATGACAGCCTCAAAATGATTACTGATCAAACACGGGTTACAACACTGAGAGAGAACCCTGGAGGTGAAATTTGTCATCTCCCTCTGCAAAATTACTATATCTTGAATTAAGGAAACATTTGTAATGAGCCCAGATGATTAATTACAATCTTACGACGAGAGCTACACAAGCATCAAGTATACACAAAAGCATGATGTGCAATACATGGACCACAATCCTTCCTGCTCCATCCTTTCTTCATTAGCAGTGTCTGAAGCAGGCTGTGCTCTATATGATGCAGCGTGGGACACACTCTGCTCCTGGTGGTCCCAGGCCCTGTTTGTCCTTATTCCCTGGGACTTCAACATCCTGTAATTCACACCAGCAGGGGTAATACATCAATCTTTACTACCATTTGTGCAAATTAGTTCAGTTGCTGTAGAATGGGCAAACCTGAAGTAAAAATTTTAATTAAAGCACAAAATTTCACCTTAGTAAAAAAAGTCCCAGACTCTGCACCATGTATACCTATCAATAATCAGACACAATTATGAAGTCTGTGAAGTAACTGTCTCCACTCTCTTGACTAAGATGTCACGTTTAGTGTCTGGTACTCTTCCATCAATTATTTGACTATCATAGAAATTTATTTAGTGAAACGTTATTTCAAGGATTATCAGATATTTTAGTTAGACAACCCAAAGTAGTGACGTCTGAGGGTGCATGTGACTAGAGCAACATAAATTAAGCTGCCTAGGCATATATACTACTTAATGATTGGGCTGTATTACAGCATGTATTGCTCTGAGTCTCAGGTGTTCAACAGGCCTGCTTGGATCTCAGAAAGGAAAATGTGTACCATCATCAGCTAAATTTACAGGTGTAATTTAAACATCAAAATATCATTTTATGTCACCTAACATTTCAACATCCTGCCTTCAATGAAAGGCTTCACAGCATCTTATATACATACACCCTGTCCCCTATACAAGGAGGGCACTAAAACTCTAAAGGGGAGCTACAGAAAAGCAGCACACTGAGCAGGCAGCCAATGGAAGATATTAAAGATAGGTGCATTTTTAACATTCCACTTCTTTTTAAAAAAAAGACATTCTATTTTGAACTGTAGAGAAGTATCTTTGAGGATCTCTGGGTTTTACAGCCTTGAGGCTCCTTTGGAACAGATGCCTAAGACCTGCCATTTAAAATGGAAAGTGAGAAGTGATGGGGTCTTTTACTGGACATCTGAAAAATGCTGTTTCCCCCAATGTACACACTTCTCATATGGCAACTTGTTGCTGAGAGAACATGCACTGAAGATACAGAGTCAGCTTAAATGCATTATCCTTTGTAAAGAATTAGAAATTGATGTCTTAAATCACGTTATGTGTACAAACACACTCCTCCATTGTTTAATTACTGTCATACTGATGCCATGACAAGGCTGGTTGTTTCAGCTGGTGAGACAGGGCACACCCATATCAGAAAACACCTTTGTCTAATATATAGAAGATACTAGCTTTCCATATGCTTATTGTGCACACTTCAGTACTCTTATTTTTCTAGATGGCATTTATATGGAAAGAAAATTATTGTCTTCAGCTGAACAATACTCAGCCTGTGAGGAATCAGAAAACCGATGACAAAAAATCCCATTAGTACAAATAGCATTTGAGCATTTTATCACTTCTAATAAAGGCCACCTGGCCAGATGCTCTATTTGCTCTGTGTCTGTCAGGGTGCAGCAAGGGACAGGATGGTGGGAAACCAGGGTCAGTTACAGCTGGGCAGGTCCAAAGCAATAAGCCAGGCCCAAGGCCAAGCCAGAAAGCCAGTCGCAGGCTGGAGCCCAGCTTGGTGGGGCTGATGGCTGGGCAGAGCATGGTGTGAGGAGCTGGAGACGCCCTGCTGCAGCATCTCTGGGGCAGAGTATGACAGCCCTGGGGTGCTGACATCGGGTCTTGGGCCATGAGCTGGTGGGGGGAGCCTTGGAGGCTGGGCAGGGATGGTTAGAGCTGGTACCCTCAGGGCTGTGGCAGGAACTGTTTTTTGTAAGTTTTTCTGAGATCTAAGAAACATGCTTCTGGAAACAGGACAAGAGTTGTCCTCACATCCTGACAGCACTTCAGCATGTGGTTCAGGAGGGGCTGAACTGTTGGGCCGTGACTCAGTTGATTCCTCTTTAAGCCTACAGACTTCGGTGTTTCTGGCTTTGGGTGACTCCTAAGCAGAGTCCCGAGAAGCATGTTTTTTAGTCTGCTGGTATCAAAGGAGCAGCTGGGGTGTAGCTCAGAGACCAGCATGCTCATGGGTGACCACTTCTGGATGCCCACTGGGAAGCCTCGAGGACCTGGCTTGGTACTTGTACCTGCAACCAGCACCAACAGAAGTCGTGATGCACACAAATTAAGTGCTAATACGATTCAAACTGCTCTGTAAAAACTGGGTCATAGGTATTTTTCAGGTTGGCAGCTCAAATTTAAGGACACATGAAGCTGAGTTTCAGTTGTCTATATGTATTTAATGCTCCTTAAAACATCCAAGACCTGAACCACAAGTCCAGACAGGCATATGTTCTTTTTTTTTACCCTAATGCAGATACCTTGAATAGCCTTGGATTTCTCTAAATGCCTGTGTTGAAGAAACAGAACCAAGCCCTTAATATCCTCTCTACTTTGGGAAGTTATCTGTAAAATGGAGATGACAAATTATTGCAAAGGTTTCTTACAGAAATTCATGTTTTTGAAACTTTCAGATAGCTCAGTGTTTAGGGTAACAAATATTTATAAAGAATCTAATAATTTCTTCTTCAGTGTTTTAAAATAAATTTACCACAGATTAACACATTCAAGGGAAAGAAAATAAAATATTGAAAATCTACCCATTCGGCTTCTGGATTATAGATCATGCTCTGCCCAAAGGAAGACTCATTAACCTATCTCACTCTGTGAAACCTATTCACTTATATTCAAAGTCCAGTTATACTCTTTATGTTTAAGATTTCACATTTCATATACAATTTTGGTTAAAGAGTTTAATTTTCTGCCATAATGTGTCTTTTAACTTAAAAAGTAACATTATAAAGTTTAAATTTACTTTAAAATGCTTCAAATAATGTGTTCAAAGGTCTGTAAAATAACCAGTTATTAAACTTTTGCTGAGTGGCAGGAAGTTGTTCTTAGACTAAGAGAAACTCAGTTGTTTACAATTGTTCAGGTGTCTTCAGTAGCTTAATGACACTGGTACAAGATGATGGGAAAAAAAAAAAAAAAAGCCTACACAGGGCAGTGAGGTGTCCCTTTTTTTTTTTTTTTTTCCCTAATCTTGATGAAAATTCAGTTATTCATTATTTATGCACTCCAAGAAGAGACTGAGTAGAAGAACTAGTTTGACCACACACAGATTGCTACCAGTAGTTCATCAAACTGTAGGGTGGAAGATTTTGATCTAGAAAAGTAATGCATTTGTGACTGGGATTTTTTGAGTGAGCTCTGCTATTTAGAGAGAATATGTTGGCCTAGATGGTTCCCCTGAAAAATTAGTGCGCTCTGTTGCTCTCAGCCCCTTTCCATTTCATTACAGTGTAGCTGGAGACAGATCACCTGCAGAGACGTTAATTCAATCTAGGCAAATATTACAAAGCACAGTGACAGAATTGTGGCTGAATTATGTCTCTTCAGAGACAAAGTCCTATCAAGAGCTCTGAGAAGATGTACCAACTGAATGCAATGCACTGGCCAGAGGCAGTAAGACTATCAACTCAAGTTGTTGCTGGAAGTGCCTGAAGGATTAGGCTGAAAGGTGGCCAAAACTATATTATTCAAAAAGAAAAAAGGATGTGGATCTTCTCAGCTCACACAGAGTATGTGTTGCTGGATTGGGCTAAAAGATTTTATTTTTTTTTAAATGAAGTGTGAGTATACTTATTTAGAGGGAGAAATGTTTGTACAAGGCAGAATACAGATAAGACATGAGTAAAACAGCAAACTGGGCCAAAACAGTGGGACAGACTACTTCAGAACTGCAATTTACTCTTGCTTTTTCGTTTGAAGGCTGTTACCACTGGGACAAAGCAATGAGGAGAGATCTCATCTGTGTTTTGGGACCCCACAATGGTGTGCTTATCCACATAAGCTACCACTGTAGAAAATGCTGCAAAAATTACAGGCGACGAGTTAAATACACAAAGGCAGAGAGAACCTGACTCATGCTCTGCAAGAAAAACTGCAACACTTCAACAAGGGTTTGAGAAATTAAATCTGTTAGACCATGCTGTGTAATCCAATAGCCAGAAACACAGATTTGCAAGGTAAAATTCATGGGAGGGATTTTACATCTGCTGCCAAAGAAACCGTGCAACAGACAGTTTTGCAAAGACACGCCAGAGTGTCCATTTGTAAGAAAAAAACAAGGAACTGTTCAGGTTTTTGAGAAGATTGATTGTGATTTGAGCCTTCACAATGAAGCAAATTTACTAGTGAATCCTTCTCTGGGTATGCTGGTCACAAATGGTCATTAGCAATTAGAAAAGACATTCCCACACTCATATCTGAGCAACCAGCAGAAACAATAAGTGCTAAACAGGAGATGCTTGGAAGCAGTTGGCCAATTAAAAAAAAAAAAAAAGATCAAAACATGACTTTTGAGGGTTCTCAGTGCAACAATTCTGGAGTCATTAGAGTCTGGGACCCCTGGTTCCTCTTTAATATGTCTGGCCGCATTATGCTACCTGGTAGCCCAAGGTGCTGAAAGTGAGTCTTGGTGTTGTCTCCCAAATAAGTAAATATGGCTTCACAAACTCATTCAGCTATGATTAAAAGCCATGAAAGTATCTGCTGGATGTCCTCAGATAACCTTTACTAGCTTGACAGAAAGACCTTGCTGCTCATTCTAAAGCATTGTCTCTGCTTGACAAAATATTGAACAGATTTGGAAACACGGGGTACTGAGTGATTGCTTGATTGCAATTAGATAATGCAAGAGTATTCTGCTGGAGCAACTGACTTGCAAAACAGCATTTGTGTGCAGGTGACATGGTCCTTTAATCTCATCCTGTTACCCAGGAGGAATGGGGGAGCATGTGGGCATGACAAGGGCCAAAGCAAGTCTTCTGGATCCAGGCCTGAATTACAAGAGGCTACTGGGCATGCTGAGGGCTGCAGCTCAGTCCAGAGGTGTGGGGATCCTGGGAGGGGGGCGATGGGCAACATAGGACAGCTACTAGATGTATTTTTTTCTGTGGGCAACTCAGAAACAGCATATGACTCCTACAGGCTGCTTAACCAGGGAAGATTGGATATGCTCCAGAAAAGCCCTGCTTGCACCTTTACATAGAAACTGTCTGATAAATGAGAACTGCTGCTTTTGTTTCACTGTTTCCTGGTAATCAGGGCTGCACTTGTGTTAGCCAAGATCATTTCACAACTTCTTCCACAAGCCCTTTCTTCACCTGTTTGTCTGCAGTAGCAGCCTGCTGCCGGTCATGACTGTAAGCTCTTCATAACAGGGTAACAGGGGCTAGTTTTGCTTGTGCATGACATACTCCTTGATTGATGTCCCTGGATGTTCATGAAAAGTCAAAAAAACATTAAAAGCAGGATCCCCTTACTAATTCATTGTACTGAATTTTTTACATTTTTCTTAAAGTACTGAGTAAACTAATTCTTCATATTCCTAGTTTTAAAAGGAAAAAACAAAAGCCTTGGTATATAATGATGGAAAGGCATATGAAGGTGAATGACAGTCTCCAAGTGCTGGCACAGTGAAGGCAGAAGTTTAGAAATTACTAAATAAGTGTCCTGTGGCTTCATTAAGTTGATTGATATAGATGACACTGTAAAGAAACATTTTTAATGCATTTTATGCTCCTTTAGGTCTCTCTCTGAATAACTGTCCTTCACTTTTTTATTTGTAAAAGAAGAATCCAAGGAAAAAAAAAAAAAAAAAAAAGACAAAGTTTCTGAAATGTCAAGACATAAAGCTGAATCATAATTTTTGCATTGTTCAGTGGATATAATTGGAGATAGCTCATCCAGAGACTCCAAATGAACATTTTTATGCTTTCTTTTTGTCCTGAAGAGTTTTAGTAGTAATAGCTTAAGTCACTAAACTTTATATAGTTATATCAGAAAAGTTCAATAATTCATTTTCAGATGTCATCCTCCCAGTCTTTTCATAAAACTTTGTATACAAAAACACCCATTTACCAACATGAATATGGACTTTAAAGTAGAACACATAAGCAGTAGAAGAGTTTCTTCTTCTTGCCTTAAAGGATGGAATTTTCTTTCTTCGGCATGTACAGCCATTCTCCACTAAATACATGCTTATTGTCCTATGTATAATATTAATTCAAGAAGCTGCAAGGATTCTGAAACCAATCTTTTTAAGATGAGCCTGTTTGTCCAGTTCTTTAAACTGGGATCACTTTTATCACATTCTGATAAGCAGAATTTTACAGTAGTTTGTGTTCACTTAACATTCATCTATCAATTGACAAGGTGCAAGACACTAGGGAAGACAAGACACTAGGGTCTATGCTGTGCTATATTCATTTCACATTGTACCTCTGTCCTATCAGGTTTTAATATCCTGTTTGCATGTTATTATTTGTACTCTGTTCCAGCTAGTATTATCATGACATGACAATATACCACTGATCAACTGATCCATAGTTGATCTATCCACTTCATGCTACTGAAAACATTTGTAACTTAAAAGTGAAACTCTTGCAAATCTTACTATCAAAAAGAAAGAAGAACTTTAAACAAAAACTTTGTGAAATGCTCTGCTGAGACCAGACTAAGAAATTTCAGGTTTACACATTCACTGCTCTGTTTTGGCTGTGCAGAGATTTCAAAATCCTGCATGATGTACAGATGAGTTGAAACGAGAGTTAAACGGCATTGTCACAAATAAAACTACATTTTCTTCCCGTGAAACCAAACGATGTCAAACCTGGCCTGCCTACCACCAACACTGTTTAAATAATGTTGTTCTGTGTTCAGCATCCTCCCCTGCCACACCGTAACTCAGTATTTCTATTTAGACTGATTTCACGCTGTGTGACAGACTATGCTAGGTTTTCATATATTCAAATCCACCTGAAAATATCTCCTTCTTGCAAGACTTCTCAGTAGCTTGCAGATAATGCAGAAGAGAAATATCAAAATCCTTACTAAAGTCTGTTCCACCAGCTTTTTGTCACAAGGCAAACTCCTTTCCCTGTGGCTCTAACATTCAGCAATGTAAGCATTTTGCTTGTTGAAGCTGAGGTGTTTCTGAATAATATGCACGGTCTGCTCTTTTAAAACAGGACATGACTCTGTTTTGGCTGATTCACTGCATTGTTAGATTGTGCACCCCTCAGGATCACACAGTGGTGAGTCAGTCATTTGTAAACAGGAGAGAAAAAAACGAAATGAATAGAGACAACCACAGGCTTCATTTTCATGATCAAAGGCCTCAAAGAAACCATGCTAAAGGACCATAATTATTTATTGAACAAAACTCATAGCATGATCTTTCCTGTACAGCCTAGGCTGTGCCTGCAGCTGGCCTTACCCACTATTGAACTAAGAAATCATTTGCCGCTCAAGAAAAGATAACACACATTTTGGATGCTCCCTTCGGGAGAAGGGAGCTAAACTACATGTAATAGCCTGCTGTTCATTTTCTTCTGAGGGCGTGCAGGACAGGCATTTAAACTAAGCCATTTCCAAGGACAGAGACATGATTTTAAGCATATTTCGTAAGCAATAGCTAAGTAAGTATAGCGTGCTGGTTTTGCAGGCCCAAGCACCGCAACAGCACAGGACAACTTACAGTAGGGGCTCATGTGCTTTCTTAGAAGCAGAATCAGTCTGAGGAGGCTTTAAAAAACAACATTGCTAAGAAAAGAGTTTTGCAAACACAAAGCTAATGAGACTACTTGGTATTATGTTAGATGTATAGTGTTTCAGTATATTGTTTTTTGGCAGCAGTGGTTCAGTTTTCCTGGGCTCAGAGCCCAGTTTCTGTTTGATTTTCTGTAAGGCTTCATAGCAGCCTAGGCATAGAGATGGCTTGCTTGCAAATAACCACGTACCTCAGTATACATATTGATTAGGATGTAAACAGAACCAGCAGCCTGTTGGATGGACAAGCATTGCCTGCTTATAGCATCTTCATCAGAAAAATCTCTTCGTCAAACTAATGGGAATTTTGCCTATGGAAGAACTGATAAGGTTATACATCAAAAAGAAGCTAGATGGAATAAAAATTAAAAAGGTAAACTTTACATATTGAAACCACATTGACTCATCATTACAATTTGGGTCTAAATCCTGTCCCAATTCTGAACAATTTTGCCTACCCTCATCTTCATAGGTCCAAAGTAAGGTACTAAAATGAATGGATTTTTTTTCCCAGGATGCCAGCAATCTTCTAGGTTACTAGTTTCCAAACATCTTGTTTGAGGCAAAGGCTCTTGAAGGGGTCTTTCCTGAGGCACGGCAGCTCCCACGCAGTTCAGTTCAACTCACAGGTATATTAGCTCAGATCCAAATGGACTCTACCTGCTTTTATCCAGTGTTGTTCCTAAACTAATGAGCCTCAGGGAAATAATAAACTCTTGGCAGAAAAGTTGCACTTCTGGTGCAGTCAGCCCTAGGGCCAGCTTCCACTGCCCTCCCCACCTTGTTACCTTGTGTGACACAAGCCTGAAAGCTTTCTGCATTTGCACACCACTACAAATCTGTGCATTTGTATTTAGCTGCAGCTCTTTATGTAGTTGAAGACAGCAAAACTGAAAGCTCTTACACCCCATCCTACACCTCCTTTATATTAAAAGGTGAATATATCTCTCAATAGTGCACATATATACACATATTTATCTTGTTCTAGAAGCCTATTGATTCACCAAAGGCTAGAATGTGTAATTAAAGTTGGGTGAGCAATGAAAAATAATTAATTTAGCTGTACAGGTTTTGTGCTTGCTTTCTGTGAGAGGTATATTTTTGAAATTTTCTTTCCAGAAAAAGCTGATGGAATGTCATCTATTTTATTGTTTATAGCAACTGATACATCTAAGTTTTTGCATATTTCTATACAGATTAATTCACAGAGCAGAAACTACTTTGTGTTACCTTTTTGACAAGTGCAAGAAGCTAATACTATTTCCAGTTATAAAACATTAAGAAAAGATTTTTAATAGGTACATGAATACAGTCACGACACAGATGCAACTGAAGACTTTATGATCTGCTTATGGCTGTTTGCAGAAGCAAGGAAAAGATGCTACATATATATTTAAAATGTGATGGCAGTTAAATCTAATTCACTTGACTGGCTGAGATTTTGGGTCTTTGCTTTAAAAGTGTTTATTCACCACTTCCTTTCCCCTCTGCCCACCATGTCTACTCATCTGTTTTCTATCATCCCTCAGTGACTGCTTTGAATGCAGCTTGTTTGAATTAGGCACCATCTCTTTTTGTATTGAGTCTCTGCTGTAAGGATTTTATGTTATATCACTTAGGTTTGGCCAGAAATGGCCACTAATCATCAAACATATTGTTTACTTTATTATGCACAAGGGCTTTTGCTACAGCTGTTTAGATCACCTGTGTTGTCTTAATCTCTGGTTTCCCTTTTCTACTAATGAAAGTTGCAGTAATTGTATATTATAATAATGGAGTAGCATGATGAAAATTAACAAGGAAAAACTACCCGTTCATTATTTCTTGCCTAAAGAGACTGCCAGGACAATTAGTAATGCATAAACCCACTGTTCTTTTGCACTATCTTTCATCATACAAAGTCACCTTTAAGTTACACAGAAGAAAAGAATATCCTTAAACTAAAACCTTTTTGCATCAGTAACTCCTGCTTTGAAATGTCTTCAGTTCAGACTTTTGCATATTTGTGTGGCAGTAGGAGATCATTATCCAGGAGCTGCAGTCTGATCCAGAGGCTTTGTCTTGATCTTACCGAAAAAAAAAAAAAAAAAAAAAAAAAAAAGAAGAAGAAGAAATTGAACTATTTAGTCCCTTGAATCAGGTCTTCAGACTATTATGACTATAAGGCTATCTTAAAATACATTAAAAGATACTTGTATTAATAACATTAAAACCTTCCTAATAGACACAAGGGATTGTTAATTGCATCAGTATCAAAATGGGATGTCTTTCCAGATGATGTGTTCTCATCCAAGAATAAGTGACAAATTATTTCCTGAAGATTTTGACATAGGTTAAGCCAGAGAAAGACAAAATAGTTCCAATGGGCTCATCTCACCTAAAAATTGTAGACAGATAAAAATTAGAGTTATGATTGATATAAAATGTTACATTACTAGCAACCAAAAGTCTTTAAGTACATCCTTCCTTTTATAATGTACAGACATCCAAACAGTTGAACTCACCATTACAATTAGTCCTAATTAACCCCATTGTTGACAGCCTTGGTAAAGAAACCAGAGAATGAATTACATGTTGAGCATACCATAGGTCACTGTAGAAACACACTGGCAAAAATCATACTTGGATGTATTTTCCTTGCTGATGTGGTCCTGTACTTGTTCCGTTGAGTGGACTTCTATTTCTATTGCACTTCCACCAATCAATTAAAATTCAATTAAAAGTAAAAATAGAACCATAAAAACTCAACATCCTGCTACCTGGGAGGTTTGTTGGGTTTTTTTCCTCTTCTCATTTCAAAATCTTAGATAAATTCAATTGGTAAAAATCCCAGGGGGAAGAATAAGAAAATATAAGTTATTTTTCTTCAGAATTTATATACTCTTAAATTAATCTGCACAGACTGTTCTTAACCTGTCAGGTGGGTGAAAAAAACCCATAAGTCAGTTTTATTTATTTGCTGCGTTATCCATAAGCAGTTCCATTTTAAAAAGCCTAGAAATGTAAGGCATTATGAAGATAGGCATCATGTAAAAGAAAATGGTCCTTTTTTAGTCTCTTCTGGATTTGTGACTCACAGGGATTGTAGTGATGTATTTTTTCTGCTCTGTGAAGATTTTGTTTGGTTTTGTCCCTTCTAACACTGGGGGAAATCTAACATGGGAAATGTTTGCTATTGAATACAGATAAAAGTTAAGTTATTGACTTGAAATTGAAGAATCATCCCAGATTCCATACTCTTATGATGTTTGGTATAAAAATTTTTTTCTCAGTAAAAGAAGTATCCTGATCTAGTCATTCATAATCTAATAGTGATTTTGGAACATCTTGGTGAGGCCTAAATTTCATAACATATAAGAAAATCCATGTGAAGCTGTCTAATCGTATGATCATAATCTGAAGCAGAGCAAATAATTTCTTTTTTCTTATTGTTCAACTTTGAGCAACCTGATCCAGTGGAAGGTGTCCCTGCCCATGTCAGGGGGGTTGGAACCCTTCTATGATTCTATGATCCTATGATTATTGACCTTGCACCTCTGACGTGCCTAGAACCAGTGATTACAGATGTTACTTCTTTTGACACAATGCAGCATATGAAAAGGAATTCTTCATTTAGTGTAGTGACTTAGTTGTCGATCTGTACACCATAGCCTTATACAAATAGCAGTTCTCAAATCGCCTAGCAACAATAGAATCACAGAGGATCTTTTTCCTTCTCTATTTCTGTCCTTTACTTAGAATGTAACAATATAAATCAGGTTCACTGTATGGAGTGTTGTTCATATAAATTATTTTAGTGATGACACAGCATGTTTACGTTAGATAATGCAATTCAAATGCATACTGTACTGACAGAAAGTAAAATTTCCAAATTGGTTGCATGTCATTCTGTCAGGTCTGATAGTGGTTCCAGCAGGTACACCCAAAGCTAAAGACAGCCTCTTCTGTGGAGAAAAATGTCCAGGGAACGTTTCCAACAACAATCTTTAGTTTTCAGAGAACAGATGGACTCAGGGCTGGAGCACAGCTTCAAGGTCCAGGTGGGAAAGAGGTAAACAGGTCTGGAGACAAAGCTGCCTGCAGCGTGGTCCTAAATCCACCCAACAAATCCAGTCCATTGGCCAGGACATCAGAGAAGAGGACCAGGACCATGACTATGACCAGGACCCAGGTCTACCTAAAACAGTGTTGGGGCAGGGACCGATGGTAGCAGGCTTGGCTGAAATGAGGTTCTGGGCCACAGGCAAGGTAGGGAGAGGCCCCAGGAGAGGCTAGGTGGGAACAGTCAGTGCTGGTAGCGCCCTCAGGGGTCAGACATTGTTTCAGTGGCCTAGTGCAAAAGAGTCAGGAAGATAGTAAACGACCTCACAGATGTTAAGATAAACTTAGTGATGCACAAGAGAATATCTTTCATTTTATTAAGAGTAACAGTTAGTTCCCAGCTGCATGCCCTACAACTTTTCTGCTTTTCACAAAATACATATTAACCAGTAAACACTCATTCTCAAAAATTATTTTAAATGTCATATTATAAAGACTTATTTTCTTTTTCCTTTAAATAAAATGGTACATCTATATACTAGACAGAGAATCCATGAAGAAAACAAAATTAACAAAACATAATAAAATCATCTTGCCTTTGTAAAGGACATGAAATCAGGCTCTCTCAGAGGCTGGTATTGAAGTCCAGAAGATAGGACAATCAACTCTTGGTGCAGTTCACCACAAGATGCTATCGAATGACATATGACAACTACAAGGTGGAGCATCTTTTCAGGAAGAACTGGTTTTTAATCAAAACACTGCCACTCTGGCATTGACTAAACTTTACTGTTGGCCAATTTGTTTTCACCTTATATCCTTTTACACTAGAACTACAGCATTTGAAAAGTCAACATTACTAACTTTGTTTTGCAGCATCTGTTCTGAGGCAGTAAACCAGACTTCCACAGCTGTGAATATGGTACCTTCCCCCAGACCTAAGTTCACATAACAAAAATTAATGAAAATTAAATATGGATTCAATAATGTCTGCAAGGAAATATAAAAACATTTTCTAGCAGAAAAGTAGCAGTGGTTATGAACAAGGAAGAGAGTTCTTTGGCTGGTTTGGGTACTTAGAGATCTTGCTTAGTATTTTGATTTATATTGAAGAATTTCCTGTGGTGAAGTAAACATATTACTAGTGAATTCAGTGAAGTTGTTCCTATTGCTGTACTGTTAACTCATCTCCATGTAATGTTTATAGCATGCCTTCATTTTTACTGGGGGTAGTAAAGAACCTTTGGTGGTTGTGCTGTGTCACGTGTGTAATGAGTAAAGATGACTGAAACAGAGGATGTACATCAACACATTGAATTTAATCTTCTTCTGTGTTATAGACTAGTTGTCCCAGGCTTTAAAAGCACGAGTGTGATGATTATGCCTATTGATGATGTAATGGAAGAACTGACTGTCTCTTCCTCCAGAAGAACCTTCCTAAGCTAAAGACAGAAAATCACTGTTTTACAAATCAAAAAATAAAACAAGAGACAATTATATTGTCTCCCGCCATTCTTGTTATTCTGAATTAAATTGCTGACTGAATGATCCCCATAATTATGAGATAAATCATTTGAGTAGTGACCTTATTAGTTTTAAGTCTGAAAAAGGTAGGTAATTAAAGTGACCTCACCACACAGGAAAACTAATGCAGTCCAAGAACCACAGTACTGGAACAGAGATTCAGAAGTGACGCATAAGGTCTTGATATTTTTAAGATCTTTTGTATGGTCTCCTGTGTTTTTAGTGATTCCAATTGATTCTAATGAGATTTATCATGGAGTAAGGATCTATAAAATATAGTTATCATTATCAAGGTCTAGATTCTATCGATTAACGCCTGACTGTGAGTAGACCTCAATGTACAACTGCTCATAGGTGAGAGACAGAGTGTAGTGACACTCTGCATCCTTTCCTCACCTCTTCCACCTGGGACCCTGTGCAAGAGCATTCCACAGTAACAGTCTTCATTTCCTCGTTTAGCAATTAGAAAGAGTGTGTTGATCACAAGATAAGGATCCATCTCTTTCAGTCTGGCAGTGGGGACAATCTACAGATTTGGGGAGTAAAAAAGTAGAACACTTGTCAACAAGGTTGTTATAAAAATATTTATGTTTGGAAATTGCTATTTTCTCATGTAGAAAACTTTAAAAATTATTTTTGAAATGCATTAGATCAAGTAAGGCTAGTCTTGATCTTGGTTTCATGTGTAATAATAAACACAGCCATTCGCATCCGACTATCTCTCGTCAGTCAAGAAAAGGTGAGCACTGACTACAGGCTTAAGTGCTTTCTGTGCAGAGAAAGGATCCATCAGTGCATCTCTGAAGATGGACCTCCAAGAAGATGAATACTATATAAGATTGTTTCCTAACAAAAAGTTCACCAAAAATGCAAGAGATTATGCTTCTCCTGAACATGGGAAGCCAAAAGGAAGCCGCTAACCTGGTACTCTGCAAGCCTTCCCCACTACCTGTCTGATCCAAGCCTAGTTATTGCTTAGTGTAACTTCTAGCAGAAGCAAGATCAAGGTATCTGAAAGACAGCCTCTCTCTCCTGGAATGCACTGGGTCATGTGACATTTAACAGCGTTGTGGACATTTGCGTAGGGAGCACAGGGCGAAACATTTTCAGTAGTTGGATCTAAAGATCAGAAATCTTATCCTGCCCTCAAGGAGACCTGAAATAAGTCTGACCAGTTAGCTGCCTCTGGAAGACTTCTAACCGAAGTGATGCCAAGTACCAGAGAATAAGGAAATGTCACCTACCTGAAAAAGAGAAGAAAAGCAAATACCAAGTCAAACTAGAGATGGAGCACTGTTTTCTGTGATCCATATGCACAGAACTTGTAGATCTCAGAAGAAAATAAATTAGAAAGTCTGATAAAATTATTACTTGTGATAGCACATGGCATGCCTGGTTTGTTGCTTATTTATTTAGGGTTCTAGATGGGCACTAGTTTACACAAAAGAAAAAGAAAATAATTTGGAATATTTATAAAAAACATGTACATAATAATTCACCTTGGTCTGTCAGATTTAGTAGTGTCTGCTTAACTGAAAAAGAATAGAGGTAAGGAAATATCAAAACTTAATGGTTTTATGCAGCCTCTTCCATAATTTAGTCTACTTTTTCTCCAGTGTCAAAAGAAAAACATACTAGATTCTTGAAAAGAAATTATGAAGTAAGTGTTTTCCCAAGATTTTTGTGGGGCTTAGGTGTATAGACTGTGATCTCCAATTTCAACAACATGTTGCTACATTAAGTGAAATCACAGTACCTGTATTAGCCCATCCAGCACAAGGCTGATTTATAATACTCTTCTAGCCAGAAACCACTGAAGTATTTTGCTGGAAAGGCAGCAAAACTGAATATAATGCCACTAATAAAAAAACATCGTTAATAAGGGTCTTTGTGTCTTCATGTATTCCATGTGCTTAATGTTACTGTGCTCTCCTTTGCTATAGTGTAAAATTGCAGTTTCCCTCAAAGCGGGAACTTCTGTACTCTCTCTATTTTTTCCCCAATAATTTGAATGTCTCTGCAGCAGTATCCTAGGCAACAGGAAGGATTTTTCCTTCCACTTTTTAAAATTGTCCACCTTATCATTAAGAATAAACCTCAGAGACATTGTGTGCCCACTCGACAAGGGACTGCATTTTCACCTTTGATATAACAGTTCAAACATGAGTGAAGGTGCAATGCAAAGGCAAGATTCATCCATGCTATATGTTCTACTAAAGGGAGTTTTCTTTTGCCTACAATCCCAGCCCATCATAACCATACTATAACCTTGAGCAGATTAAGAGAGGTGTGCAAACCTGTTCATACCTTAAGCACAAATCCACTGATTTCCAAGTGTTCTGAAAATATTAATTACAGCCTGACTCTCAGATAGGCAGTGAGCACACTTCTGATGGTCCCTCACTGATTTCAGAGGGATCTTTTCCCAAATAAAAGAGCATATTCAAACCTATTTCCATCCTCTGTCTACTCAAGTCAGGAAACTGAGCTTTAGGAAAGTGCAATGTGGTGACTCTATGAAAGTCAAGACAACAAATTGTGTTGCTAAATCCAGTAATGTAACCTAGGACATCTCTAGATGAGTCTATTAGCAGAAGCAAATAGAGTTTGCACCATGTAAGATCCAGAAAATATTTACACATACTATTAGACACTCAAATCATTTTGTTTATTTGATTGTTGTTTTTTTAAAAAAAAAACACCTTGGGTTTTGAATTTGGAAAGCCTTGTCCTAAACATACAGCCATGTTCCACTTTATGATGTTTTGGAATTTAACTGATTGCAGCAGGATTATACTGACAGCTAGCAGGAGGATACAATCCAGCACCTATGATTTTCAAATAGTTTGGAAGTGGCCATGTGGTTCTGAGGATTTTGGGAAGCTGGTCAGCAATTGCTAAGCTACTTATTTCAGGAGGATATCTTTTTAAAAACTAATTGCAGCTAATACATAAGGTAAAGGCATTCATCTCTCTATATTTAGAAAGTAAGATGCAAACCTTTCTTTCTCAATCAGTGTTTGCAAATCCTAATCAAGCTGATAGCAGAATTATAAATGTCATGTCACATTCTTACAAGATTGCACACCAAGGAATGGGCAAGCATCTATATTTTCAGTGAGCTGATGTACCAGTGCTGAGCACATTAAGTTTGCACAACTGTGGCTAGAAATTTGTCAGAACAATAAAAAATTTTATTCTGTAATTCGTCCTTCTGTGGAAGGATGAAGAAGCAAGTTCAACCTGCTATAGACAAATACAGCTTCTGTGCTAAGATTTTGTGTGAGCCCAACTCTCAACAGCAAATCACACATATATTGAGTAAAATACTGAAATATATATAGTTATAGATAGATATAGATGATATAGATACAGGAGGTGAAATTAACACTTGTAAAAATGTAAAGTCAGTAAAGAACTATAAACTATGACCCAGATTTTTAGATAAAATGGACTCTTTAAACACATTTACCTACATTCTTTGCAAATATTCAGAATCATTCAGGCCAAGGGCTGGTAAGTATTCTTATAGCAAGTGCCTTGCATCAGAACTCCATGCTCCATCCAGCACATTTGCCATGCAGCACAGCACTTAATCTTTTACACTTCATCTGTGAGAGTAATCCTTCTGATTTACTAATCATACACTTTGAAGTTACAGATATGATCCATCCCAAGGAACTACTCAGATGTGGCAAGTTGCACAATTATTTAAGTTTGCCTGTGGTTGTATCTGCATGACACTGTTAAGCCTATGCATACCATTATTGAAATCATGCAAAAATGGGACCAGATTTTCAAAATAGCTCAACATTTTTAAACAGGGCCAGTATTTTAAAGAGATCTCAAGTATTTCCACTGTGAGATTTTGATATGAAAAATCTTACAGTACAGCAGGACCCTTGTAAAGCTCCAAGAACTCACTTCAGAGCCTAGGTAGCTGCTAAGACCCTTCTTGAAAACCTGGCACAAAGTGAAGACTGATCACTTCTGAAAATTGTTCCTTACAAATAAGCATTGTTTAATCCAGCAGAATAAGATGTTTTGATATATATCTAATACTAGATAATATTATCAGGGAAAGAGCATCCCAGTAATGTCATCTGATATAAAAATCACTTGATATGTGCAATGTAAAAACTGCATAGATCCACTCTGCATCTGCATCAAACACTCTTTAGAGCCATGCACAAACATTTGGGGATGTATTCTGAAAAATTATGTAGATGGCCCATAAGTACATTACTACTTCTACAAGGTGATTTTGAATAAATGTTTATAGATTATTTTTTCCAATTGTGTATTTGCTGGGCTTTCTTCATTTGATATAACTTCCATCCCAGAATGCAATTTGAGTCAAATGCTGAAATTTCATATCTAGTTTCATTTTTGAATTATCATTTCATATTTAGGCTATTTTATGGAGTAATCAGAGATTTTTTGAGCTAAGCACTTGACAAGGTTTCCATTTGTGCGATATTTGAAAAGTTCCTGGAGTTGCAAGGAAAAATTCCTCATCCTTAAACGACTGCTTTGCCCTCTCAGATGCTATCTGGACTTTTCAGGATATATTACCACATACCACAAATATTATTTGAATTTCAACCTCAAATGAAACATAGTCTTTTGAAGGCATAAATCACCATTGTTGATTATGTCCATACTTGTATTTTCTAAAGGAGAGCCAAAATATTTCTCTAGCTCAAAAGCAAAAGAAATATGTATCACAAAAAAATCTCCCTTATTAGTTCTATACTCACAAAGCTCCACTTTGATTGGCTATTCCTCTTGTTACTGTTTTATTTATTAAACAAGTTAAAAATCTGGTGCTAAGTTCAATGATGAACACCTACAGTCATGTGAAAGAACAGACCAGTTATAAGACAATTGTTTATTAAGGGAAAATAATATGCAAAGAATGCATTCTTTGATAAAAGCTCTTAAGTGGAATACTGTATGTGCTATTGCATTATACTGGCTAGAGTTCTAAATCATAACTCCTTTGTCTCATGACACACAGGAAAAAAACAGTTCTTTGATTAATAGATCGACAGGGATTCAACTCCCTTTTTTGAAACACAAAGAGATGTTTTCTTAAAATACGCTTCTTGCCCTACAGGATTAACAAGAGTGATACAAAGACAGAAAGGAATAAAGGTATTTTTAAAGTTCATTCATTCATGAAACAATCTAGCATTTCAGTTACCTTCTTTTCCTCCTTTTAAATACATTTATTGCTGATTAAATGAAGCAGGAAGACAGAACAAAAACTAGAACTCCATAGTCAACCATGGCAGAGGCAATTCAAACAACTCCATTGTTCAAACATGCCTCAACTTTATCGCTATTGGAGTGTTTGAGGTAAAACAGTAAATGAAATCTGTTTCAGTCAGTGGCCTTTCTGAGGTTGTCAATAAGCATAGCAATTTGCTTCCATAAACTCTGCATCATACAGGCTTACAGAATGATGTTCAAGCACTTCAACTTTGTACTTTTCAGCATGTTTGACTGCATTATGACTGATGTCTCAAAATACATTTAAACATGGCTCCTAAATCCTGGTGTGACACCCATCTAAATCACTACTTACTGCAGGATGAAGACACGGTTTACTGTTCTGAATACATTTCAACTCACTAGTTTCCATTCAGAGGGGGAGACTTTGGGAATCTGTTCTCATGATGAATTTGTAGGGTACCTAAAGCATAGGGCTATAGGCACCAGAATAATTTGTCTCAACAAGGAGTAAAATGCAGTGAGATTAATCCCTTCTTCCATATAACCAAAGGAATGGGGGAGAGAAGAGGTCTGTCCCATATTTTTGTCCTTCAGAAAGTTCAAGTTGAGGGAATTGTCTTCCAAGCTAGAAAAGTTCAGATTACTCAAAACTGCTTTTTCTTGGTGGAGATGTATTTGAAACTGCAAGATGCTCTGTGGTTTTTTTTTTTGTTTGTTTCTAGGTTCTTAATTTCTATTTCCCTTCACTTTTGCAAGAACACTGTCCAGGTAGTTTCCTGTGTTTTAGTATTAAGATGCTAACAATAAGATAGTACTTATTGCCTTCTCACAAGTTGAACATCGGTGATGGTCATGTAAGTAGCATTGATCAACCGGCTGTTTCTCTTGAACACTGTCTATAAAAACACTTTATATTGGTTGAGTTTCGTACTTAACAGCTTACTCAAAGATCTAGTTAAGCCAAACTCTGAAGCTGTCATAGCAGTACATTCAAGATCCCTTTTTCTTTGGCTTTCTAGACACCCCCACTACAGAAAATATTCTGAATACACTTTCATTAAATATAGCCTGCTTAGATGACAGTTGAGCACTAAAGTGTACAGATCTCCTGTATAAGGAGCCAAGATATTAATGAGGAATGTTATATTCTTGTTTCTAGCCAGGCAGAACAGAGATGTGAATACTTAGGGGTTCCTTAACCATCCGATTTTTCTTATTTGGGTATCTGTCAGTTTTTCCCATGAGAGTCGTTCTACATTTGTACAACATTGGTTGATTGAAGTGTGGACCCTGATTGCCAGCTTTCCTATTCTTGCTCTTCTCAGCTCTTTGTGATAGGGAGATTGAGCTGATTTAGCTGCAAAACAGAACTTCTCTGTTGGTAACCTCCTTCCTGTTATACTTTGAGACTCACAATCTCTCCTCAACAGATGTTTGGCCACAATTCCACCTGAAACTGAATTTCCTAGTTGTGAACTGTTGGACTAAGACTTGCCCTTTTTCTTGAATGTCATAGCCAGCTTAAACAGTTCCCAGGACTTCTTTACAAGTCTATATCACCGATTCATTGGAAGGCAAAAGGCATCAGATGGGCAATGGAAAAACTGGACTGCTCAGTGGAGTAGTATTTAAGTATTCTTACAAACCCGAGTTTGGATGACTGATTTTTTTGCAGTGCTACCAGAAGTGTACTTTAAAAACAAGATTATTTTGTCAAGGGAAGATAATGGAAACAGAGAAAAAAGTAAAAATGGAAATTTTTGCAGATTAGGGACTGAAAGTTCCAGCCCTGAGACATTAAAATACCAAAACAGGAACATTAACAAGACAGTACTTGCATCCAATTGACTTTTACAGGAGCTAAGTGACTGTGCGTGTGGCAAAAGTGATTTTTTTTTCTGATTTTTTTTTTTTTTTCCCAATGAAGAATATGTAACATTCCTTCTTTAAAAATGTTTGGGGAAACACTACAAGTTGAAAATGTTTTAAATTTCACAAGACAAAAACCATGTAATCTGAACTTCCTCACCCCACTGGATTCTCCATCTCTAAAGTAATTTGAACAGAAATAGTCCCAGAAGTCCAGCAATTTAAGAAAGAAAAAAATAATCATTTTATTCTGAGTAGAAAGCCATGTTGCATATATGAAATAAATTAGACTAAAATGTGCCAGGACCTCAAATTTGAAGGCAAGAGGAAAAAACTCTTCACTTCAAGGCGAACCGGAGGCTACTTTTTCAGGCAGCAAACAAATTCAGAGTAGATTACTTCAGACTTATCCACAGCTAGAGCAAATCAAACATTAAAAATGACTGAAAACACAGAAGTGAAGCTGAAAAAAAAATGCTGAAAAGTATATATACTATGAATATCCTTAGCATAATAACTAACTAGAGTAGTATGAATTTCAGCCTTTTGTATTATTTGCACATTAAAATGATCTAGGAGAATATATATTTTCTATAATCACATTGCTAAAGAGTAGCTTACTTTTTTTTCTTTCTTTTTAATATTGCAAGTTAGGTCTAAAAGCAAGCTTTTTAACTTTTTTAAATAGTGACAATTGAAAAGTAAGGATTTGAGGACATACACACATTCACACCACCTTTGAGTATAAATTTCCTAAAGGAGTGGTCCACCATGAACCTAAAAATTCAGGCCTTAGTTTTTTTCAGTTTAGCACAAAGCCACATTTGAACAGCACATTCTATGTAGATGTGTAAACATAATGCCATAAGAAAGAAACAAAATATTTGCTCCTGGTTCAGTAAATTGGCGAGGAAAAATGCTTCACTTAGAAGAATCAAATTAGAATTATTAGACCACATGCACTGATGATGAATGAAGTTTCAACTGCAGTGATCTTGGCAGGATTGCAAGTGTCCAGCACAGTCTGGTATATGGCCATTTGTCATTTATGTTTTATAGGTCAACATAACATAAGGAATATGGAAGAATATAATTTTATTAAGTAGCAGCCATTCTCCTATGGAAGCACCTGGCTTTGCAGGTAAGCTACCAGTCCTTGCAAGACAGATTGTGAGTTTGAGAAGTGGAATAGGAAAATCAGCAGGGGATGAGGGAGACACTAGCGATATTAGGTTTCAATTTAGAAAAATATCCACAGCTCAAATACTTGTAACTTTAAAAAACCCAGAAGATCCTTTATTTCTTTCTAATGTCTGAAACAGCTGTTGGCTTCCTTCCTATATGCTTTCTGCAGTCCACTCTTTTTTCTCATGGTGGGGAAAGCCCACTGTACCAGAGGGTTTGCTTTACTCAAGCAGTCCCAAGTTATCTAATAATTCTT